>NC_136262.1:21428529-21518529 GCF_964187855.1 Myxine glutinosa
GGTAGTCAGTCTTCTTGATGTCCCAGAGGATGGCGTTCTCGCGAAGGAAATCGCACATGAGCTGCTCCTCTTGGACATCAAGACAAAACTGTGCTTCTTGGCCGTCTTCTTCGCAAGGGTTGGCTGAGAGGAGGTGGAGGCCACGGACACAGCTATCGATGCCACCGACGATGCCCGAGAGGCGTTGGAACCAGCATCCTCTCCGTCAGAGGGTGAGCGTGATGGGGAGGGTGTGGGTGATGATGGATCCTCCTTGCGTCCGCGTCCACGGCCACGGCCACGGCCAGGAGACTTCTTGGCAGCATTGTTCGAAGTTTTCTTCGGCATGACGGTGATGTTGACACTTCGATGTCTAGTGCGGTTATGATTTGAATCGTCGAGCGGCAGCCTTTTAATAGGCTACGCCACGTGATCGTCGGCGATACGCTGCCGCGCGCTATGCATAAGTTAGACTATCGTTGGGCATAAGTTGTGAACGCCGACAACACGCTAAGCATTCATTGGTATAGGTTATCTATAAGTTATCGAAACGTTCTGTGTACATTACTAATACGTTATGCATACGTCCAACTCGTTATGAATACGCTATTATACGCCCAAAACTGAAAAAAAAACATCGATAGTTCAGCGAACGCCAGCGTTTTAGATAAATTTTGATACGTCGGCATACGCTGGCTAAATCGTCAAGGTGTGACAGGGGCTTCAGGAGTGGCTTCCGTCGGTCCACTCTCCCATAAAGCCAAGTTTTGTGAAGTGCTGCAGAGATTGTTGACATTCCTCCGGCAGGTTCTCCCCTCTCAGCCAATGAACTCTGTAGTTCTGTCAGTGGTCATTGGGTTCTTGGTTACGTCCCTGATCAAGGTCCTTCTTGCGTGGTTGCTCACTTTGGTCACGCGGCCAGCTCTAGGAAGGGTCTGGGTAGTTTAATATTCTTTGCAATTCCTAATCATGGAGCTCACTGTGCTCTTTGGAACTTTCAACACTCTAGAAATTGTTTTATACCCTTCCCCAGATCTATACCTCCTCACAATTATATCTCAAGAGTTCTACGGACAGTTCCTTGGAATTAATGGTCGGGTTTCTGCTCTGACATGCACTGTTAACTGTGGGACCTTATATATAAAGGTGTGTTTCTTTCTAAATCATGTCCAATCAATTGTATCTGTCTCATGATGAAAATTGCATCCACTGTTCCCCTTCCTTGCATGTCACCTATGTCCCTTAGCCTTAGTTCTACAATTCGATCCAGTATCTTCACAGCATGCACCATCACTTTAATACATACCCCTAAAATTTCTACAGTTGAAGATGTCCCCTTTCTTTTTGAAAATTGGTATCATTATGCTCTTCCTCCAAGTATCTGGTATCTGCTCCTCACTCCACAATTTCTTAATCAACTTAACTCCCTCGGTTTCTCACGCCTTCACTAACTCAACCGCAACCTTCAATGGTCCACAGGCTTTTCCTCTTTTTATCTCGTCTTGAAAGTGTTTTTCTAATCTCCTCCTCACAAACCTCTTTCACAGTTCCATAAGTTTTGCGTGCCTCCATCAGGGACTCTCATTTTCCACATTTGGTAATACCGTACTTCAAAGTACAGTACTCTTTCCACCTTCTCCATGTAGTCTCACCAGCATAATCTTTTAGTGCACACACTCCCCCCCCCCCCCCCCCCCAAGTCCTGCTTTTGCTTCTGCCTCACTCTTGAGATTCTGTAGATCAATTTTCTCACCCTCTGGTGTTTCCAAATCATCATACCTTTCTTGTGCTGCTTCCATCTTGCCTTCACTTCTGCTTTGCTTGCCTCACCATTTATAGTCATTTATCATTATTTATAGTATTGTGTGCTTCCCTCTCTCCCCCTCTTGTCTCCCACTCCCTTCATTGCATGTTCTGTGTATCTGTGCATGTTTTCATGTTCAATCTGTTAGTTCTTACACGTGCCTCGATTCTGCATACAAAAAAAAGAAAAAAAGTCTTATACAGCTCTATTGATTGGTCTTCTAATTCTACAGTTTTCATTTCTTTATATGCAATCTTCTTCTTTTTTACCACATCTTGTGCTTCCTCATTCCAACACCATGTCTCCTTTGTTCTCCCAAATGTCTTTCCAGTGGACCATGAAACATGCCAAAAGCAAGGACCATGAAGGCCACGTCTTTCAAGCATGCCGGGTGCTGTGCAGGGAACCTAGGTGCCTTTTTAAGCACTGTCCAGGATGCCGAGTCGCTCAGGTGTGAACTGTACAAAAGTGTTTTTGAGTGCAAAGAAGGGGGCGGGAGCTTTCTCTTGCCACTTCACGTGGGAGCAGAGGTGCGAGGGCGACGCTAGGAATTTCCACAGCTGCATAGTGGGAACCACCCCCTGTTGGATTTTTGTTTTTGTTTTTTTTGTATACAAGATCGAGGCTCGTGAAAGAGCGAACATTAATCACACAGAAAGACAAACAGACACACAAAACAAATAACATCGGGAGCGGTAGACAAGATGGGGAGAGAGGGGGAAGGACACAAACAACATTTGAGAGCAGGGACCGAGAGACATGGAGACATCGAGAGAACTGTGGGAGGGAGAGGGCTTTGGGGGGGAGGCTTGGGAAGGGGGGGGGGGAGGGGTGGGAGAGGTATAAAACATATGGACACTGCCAGGAGATCCAGGAAAGAAGTTGGAATTTCAAACAAGGTGGATCTGGGGTGAATTAGTGGGGGTAGAAAAGATCAAGGTTTTGGATGGGGGAAGATAATAATAATAATAATAATGCATTTATTTTATATAGCGCTTTTCAGGAAGCCCAAAGACGCTTTGACAGAGTGCAAAACATAATGCATAGCAAAACATAAAAACAATTGCAAAAAAGAAGAATCAATAGGGAAATATTCAAAGCACAAAGGAGAGAGAAGGAGAGGAGATAGTCAGGGGTTAGATGCTGTGGGTTAAATGTTGAATGCAGTGTTGAACAGGTAGGTCTTGAGTGATGTTTTGAATGTGGTGAGTGAGGAGGAGTCTCTGATGGTGTGAGGTAGTGAGTTCCAGAGGGTGGGAGCAGCGATGGAGAAGGCCCTGTCCCCCCAGGATCTAAATTTGGTCCGGATGGGGGGGGTCAGGAGGTTGGTACCAGCAGAGCGGAGGTTGCGGGTGGGAGTGTGTCTGGAGAGGAGGTCAGCCAGGTAGGATGGGGCCAGGTTATGGAGGGCTTTGTAGGTCAAGAGGAGGATTTTGTACTGGATTCTCTGGGGGATGGGGAGCCAGTGAAGCTTGTAAAGGACGGGGGTGATGTGGTCACGGGTCCGGGAATGGGTGAGTAGACGGGCAGCGGAGTTCTGAATGTATTGGAGTTTATTGGTGATTGTTGAGGGTGAACCATAAAGGAGGCTATTGCAGTAGTCCAGACGGGAAGTGATGAAGGCGTGGATGAGGGTTTCTGCAGCCACGGAGGAGAGGGATGGACGGAGACGGGCGATGTTTTTCAGGTGAAAGAAGGCTGTCTTTGTGATCTGTTTAGTGTATTTGTCGAAGGAGAGGGTTTGGTCAAAGATGATGCCAAGATTCCGGATGTGAGGGGAGGTGGATACTGGGAAACCGTCGATGTTGAGGGCAAAGTTATGGGTGGACTTGGTGAGCGTTTTTGGGCCAATGATGATTATTTCAGATTTATCACAGTTAAGTTTGAGGAAGTTGATTTGAAGCCAGGATTTTATTTCAGTGATGCAGTTTGTCAGGATAGAGTGGGTGGCGGTGGAGATGGACTTGGTGGAGATGAAAAGCTGGATGTCATCGGCGAAGCAGTGGAATTGGAGACCATGACGGCGGATTAAGTGACCGAGGGGGGACAGGTAAAGGATGAAGAGGAGGGGGCCAAGAACTGAACCTTGGGGGACACCTTGGGGGAGGGGAGCAGTGGGGGATTTGCAGTTATTGATGGAGATGAACTGACGTCTGTCAGAGAGGTATGATTTAATCCAAGAGAGGGCAGTGCCGGTAATGTTAAAGGTGGTTTCAAGTCGGGTGAGGAGGATGGTGTGATCGATGGTGTCAAAGGCGGCGCTGAGGTCGAGGAGGATGAGAATGTTGAGGTTGCCAGCGTCAGAGGAGAGGAGAAGGTCGTTGGTGATTTTGAGGAGAGCAGTTTCAGTACTGTGGTTGGAGCGGAATCCGGATTGGAATGTTTCATACAGGTTATTGGCAGAGAGGTGATGTTTGAGTTGAGTGGCTACAGCGCGTTCCAAAACCTTTGACAGAAAGGGTAGGTTGGAGATGGGTCTGAAGTTATTTAGGGTGTCAGGGTTTAGTCCAGGTTTTTTCAGAATGGGGGTAACAGCAGCAATTTTGAGGGATGGTGGGACGATGCCTGTAGACAGGGAGGAGTTTATTGTTGCAATGATAAGTGGAGAGAGAGCAGGAAGGGAGGCCTTGACAAAGCTGGAGGGGATGGGGTCAAGAGTGCAGGTGGCAGTTTTCATTCCGATGAGTTCAGAGAGGTCAGTAGGGGAGACTGGGGAGAATTGAGACAGGGGATGGCAGGATAAGGGGGGGCAGGTGGTTTGAGGGGGAGCGGGTGCGGCGGTGGTCAAGCTGTTGTAGATGTTTTCAATTTTGCGTTGGAAGAATGAAAGGAAGGAGATGCAGTTGTCTATTGTGAATGACTGGGTGGTGGTGTTCAGGGGGCTGAGGAGTTTGTTTATTGTAGAGAAGAGTGCTTTTGGGTTTCCGGAGCCAGAGTGGATAATTTGAGAGTAGTAGGCGGAGCGGGCGCGGGAGAGGGCATCTTTATAGTGTTGTATGTGGTCCTTGTAGGCCTGGGAGTGAACTGTGAGACCTGTTTTATTGCGGAGTCTTTCAAGTTGGCGAGCACGAGTTTTCATCAGGCGGAGTTCAGGGGTAAACCAGGGAGCAGAATGGGTGAAAGAAACTGTTTTGGTTTTTATAGGCGCAAGTTGGTCAAGGCAGGAGGAGAGAGTGTGGTTGTAGTAGTCAGTGAGGTCAGAAGGGCTGTGGAGGTCAACGAAGGGAGAAGTGGACATTTTTTCAGAGAGGGTCGATGAGAATGAGGTAGGTGAAAGAGCGTTTAGCTTACGGAAGTTGATAGTGCGATAATGCCTTGGTGCTGGGGTGGGGATGTTGATGGTCAGAGTGATGGCTAGGTGGTCAGAGAGAGTGAGGTCGGAGCCAGAGAGATGGTGCAAAATTAGTCCAGTAGAGCAGACAAGGTCCAAAATGTGACCACGGTTATGGGTAGGAAAGTTGACATGTTGAGTGGGGTTAAAGCAGGTGAGTAAATCAGTGAAGTCAGTGGTTAGTGTGGAGTCAGTGGAGTCCATGTGGATATTGAAATCACCAAGGAGGAGGATTGATGGGGAGAGGGAACATAGCTGGGTCAGAAAGTAGGAGAAGTCAGACAGGAATGATGGGTGTGGTTTGGGAGGGCGGTAGACAACAGCCATGACTGTGTGTGACCAGAGAGTTTAAAAGCCAGGTGTTCAAATGATGGAGCAGATGAGATGGAGATGAGGTTGATAAGAGATGATAAGATGGTGATAAGATGATAAGAAGATAAGAGATGGTGGTGAACAGCTGTTTTAAAGACCTGGAGGGAGGAGTGTGATTGAAGTGAGTGTGGGAGTTTGTTCCAGAGGCGGGAGAAAAGAGGAATGAAAGAGTGAAGGTGAGCAGAGAGCCGAGATTTCGGCAGTTTAACCATCAGAGGGTGGCTGGCAGATCTTGTGTGACCTGTAGGCATATTTGGGGGACAGAGCACAGAGAGAGCTGGGGGAGCAAGGCCGGAGAGGAGTTGGTAGAAGACAGAAAGACCACCTACCTGCCTGCGGTGAGTGAGTGAAAGGCCCTCAGAGATAGCTTCATCGCGGGAGATTCCAATGATTCTGAAAGCTTTGGATTCAACAGCGTGAAGCCGAGCAAGGTGTGAGGCAGGAGCACCAGCCCATAGGGGAGAACAGTATTCCATTGAGCTGCGGATGAAAGCCTTGTATGTGGTGAGGAGCTCAGGTGTGCCTAGGAAGGACTTCGCACGACGGAGGATGCCCAGTCGGCGACTGGCTTTGGAGGCCAGCTTGGAAATGTGGTTTTCCCAAGAAAGATCATGGCAGATAGTGAGACCCAAAAGCTTGAGCGACAGAACTTCTTGGAGAGGATTGTTGAGAAAGTAGATGGGAGGGTTGTCCAGTCGATCTTTTCGGAGAGACATAGTAAGAGTGTGAGATTTGTCAGGATTGAAAGACATGTTCCACTTGTTTGACCAGTCTGTGATTTTGTCCAGGTCTTCAGAGAGTGAGGAGGCTGCAGACTGCCGATCTGAGGGAAGAGGAATGGAGCGGCAGAGAGTGGAGTCATCAGCAAAGGGATAGAGAGGATTTTCCAGAGAGTCGGAGAGATCATTGATAAAGACCAGAAAAAGCACAGGGCCCAGCACACTGCCTTGGGGAACTCCAGCCTGAACAGGAAGGGGAGATGAGAGAAATCCATTCAGGGCCACACGTTGACTACGACCAGAGAGGAAGTCCGCAAGCCATGCATGGAGATTTCCATGGATACCATAGGAGGAGAGTTTGGTGAGCAGAGCTGGGTGCCAGACAGTATCGAAGGCACGTGATATGTCAAGGGAGACAGCTGTGATTTCCTGTTTGGCATTGAGGACCTCCATCCATTGTTGAGACAGCAGAAGCAGCATGTCCAGAGTAGAGTGACCTGGTCTGAAACCAAATTGATGATCAGAGATCAAGCCATTGGAGAAGAGGAAAGATTTCATATCCGAAGCAATGATGGATTCCACGACTTTGCTGATAATTGGGAGCAGGCTGATTGGTCTGTAGTTGCAAGGATCTGTTTTTGCACCTTTTTTGTGTAAAGCGGTAATGTTGGCTGATTTCCAGGATGCTGGCAGATGACCTTGAGCAAAAGATAGGGTGAAAAGAACAGAGAGAGGGTGAGATAGAGCGGCAGAGCAGGATTTTAGGACCCGTGGGCTGATGCCGTCTGGTCCAGTTGCAGAATCAGAGTCGAGGTTTGACAAAAACTCCTCCACCTTGTCAGGAGAGAAGGACACAGAGTCCAGGAGCAGGTGGGTTCGACTAGGAAAGGTGGGAACAGAGAGAGATGGGTTTGGGACTAAGGATTTTGAGGCAAACACAGAGTTGAGGCATTCGGCTTTGTCACGTGCGATGTCAACTGTGTGGCCATTTGAGGTAAGGGAGGGGATGGAGGGGGAACAAACACCAGAAACGGATTTGACCAGACGCCACCAGGATTTGGAGGAAGGAGACAGGTTTGAGAGTTCATTCTTGAGTGAGGAGAGATAGTGCTTCCTGGCACTCCTGAGGGTAGACACACACTTGTTCCGAGCTTGGTGGAAGGAACTGAGATTGCCTTCAGTTGGATTAGCCTTCCAAGAGGCAAAGGCAAGTTGTTTCAGGGCAACTGCCTCACCACAAGATTCAGTGTACCATGGACGGGAGGAAGGGTAAGACAACTGAAGGCGAGATGGGATAAATCTGTGCATGAGAGAGATCAGTTTGCTTTGGAAGAATTCCCAGGAAGAATTGATGTCAGAGGCAGTGGAGATGGGAGACCAATTCAGACGATTGATGGCTGCTTGAAGACCGTCCCAGTCGGCCTGAGTGAAATGCCAGACTCGTCGACGCTGAGGAGGCTCTCTGAGAATGGCCAGAGAGATGTCCACTTTGACAAGCACATGATCAGAAGAACTGATTGGAGCAGAAGAAGAGCAGCAGACATTAGCAGGGAAGTTTGTCATAACCAAGTCTAGAAGAGAAGATACTCCATTGGCTGAGATCCGGGTCGGGAAATTGACAGATTGTGTCAATCCCAGTGAGTCACAGAAGTCCTTTGCTGAGGTGCCATGACTGGTGAGAGAGGAACCCACACCCAACCAGGTGGCATGATGACAGTTGAAGTCACCACATATGAGGAAGAGAGAGTTGGGATGAGTGGATAGAAGTTGGTCCATGTTGTCAGACAGTGAAATGTAGATGGAGTCGTTTGGGGGACGGTACAGAACACATATGAACAAAAGGTGGGAGCGGAGAGGAAGCCGTAGCCAGAGGTACTCCTGGGGGTGAGGAGGAGAGAGGGCAGTGCAAGGAGAGTGAGGAAGAGAGTTTTTGATAAAGATAGCCACCCCACCACCAGGCCGAGGCTCAGGTCTATCATACCGGAGGAGGGAGTAACCAGGAAGAGATATTAAGGAAACAGAGACATCTTGAAGGAGGAAAGTCTCTGTTAAGCAGATCAAGTCTGGATTGTCAGAAGCAACCTGTATGGAGAGATCAGTCATGTTTGAGCGAAGGCCCCGGATGTTTGAGGTCCATACCGTTAATGAAGAGAGAGGGGGAGCATCGGGTACAGGACAGGGGAGGGGAGGAGTCGGGTAAGATGAAGGATGAGAGGGGGAGGTAGGGAGAGCAGTTGATAGTGTGTCAGAGATTGCAGAAGAGTTCCAAGAAAGGGAAGGATGAGGAGGATGAAAGGTTTGATGGTGAAGGGATGAGGCACAGTGAGGGGTTGTTTGAGGGGGGGGGGGGCAGAGGAAAGTAGAAGGTTGGGGGGGGTGGAGGTATGAGATAGAAGGGAGACGAAGTGGGGAGGAGGGAGAATTGGAGAGGAATGGTATGGGGGGAGATTTGAATGGGAGGGGTTGGGGGGGAGTTTTGAAGGGGAGGAGTGAGGGGGGAGTTTAGGAGGGGAGGGGCAAGGGGGAAGTTTAGAAGTGGAGGGGCAAGGGGGGAGTTTAGGAGTGTAGGGGCGAGGGGGGGGATTTGGAGGGGAGGGGCAAGGGGGGAGTTCAGGAGTGGAGGGGCAAGGGGGGGGATTTGGAGGGGAGGGGCAAGGGGGGAGTTTAGGAGGGGAAGGGCAAGGGGGGAGTTCAGGAGTGGAGGGCAAGGGTGTGGTTTAAGAGTGGAGGGGCAAGGGGGGAGTTTAGGAGGGGAAGGGCAAGGGGGGAGTTCAGGAGTGGAGGGGCAAGGGGGTGGTTTAAGAGTGGAGGGGCAAGGGGGGAGTTTAGGAGTGTAGGTGCAAGGGGAGGGATTTGGATGGGAGGGGCAAGAGGGGAGTTTAGAAAGTGGATGATTAATGAAAGATGAACATTGAAAACAAATTGGGTTTGTTGTGATTTTCAAGTTAGCAATCCGATTCAGAACGATGGAGGAGGGATGGAATGAATGTGAATTTAGACCATGTAGTGAGGGAGACGTATAAGATATTGAATTTCTTTTTTTTGAAGTGGAATGAGTTGGAGAGGAAATTGAGAAAAGCCTATTAAATCGGAAGAACCCCACTGATGTGCACCAATGTGAAAAAAACAGCTCAGATCGGAAGATGCTTTCACATGGACTGTGCTGGCTTGGAAGCCACGCACTGCGTGGCAATTATCAATCCCAGGGCACTGCTTGGTTCAGTGTGGTGGTGAGCTGTGGTGAGCTATGATGAGCACTGTAGCGGTGGTGTGCGGCTATGGTGGCCTGTGTTGAGCGGTTGTAGCAATGGAGTGCAGCCTCGGTGTGAGTACGTCAGTGCCTGCTCGAAGATCTGCGAACCGGAACGAACCACTCTGGATCATGTTGGGTCCAGGATGAGCTATGTGTGCAAAGTGAACCTGGACTCCTTCACATACTCCAAACTGCCTCATTCTCCTATTCTTTCCTATCTTCTTCTTCACAGAATGAACGCAGGTACCTCATATCGTCGATTGTGTTCAGGTGTATAAGAAAACTCACTTAGGATAAGTCTGCTCTTTTGTACCTATTAGTGGGGCGGCTTAGCCCAAATATTCAAAAGAATTGTGCATTTTGTGATACAAGCACCAAATTTGGCACAAATGTACATTAATATGTTGCGAACATTTTCAGATATTGGGCCACTTGAAATGCCGTAATTTTTTTTTTCAAATTTTTTCAAATTTCGTAATTTCAAATTTTTCGGGTGACACCATCACAATTTCGGTCTTCGAGGCCGGCCGATAGGCAAAGTGTGACCGGAAGGGACGAGGTTCTCCTGACCACGTGGCCCTCGATCTGGGAAGCGAGAGGCGTTCCATTAGTGGACGCGCCCCTCACGCCCGACTTTTGGGCGGCCCCGGCAGGCCGTTTGTTTTGACGTTCCGTGACAGGCCCCGCACCCCCACCTCCGGGCCGACCGGAAGCTTGTGCTGAGTACATCATACCTGAACAACTCAGTGAGGCAGAACACAGCAGTGCACACCAGGGTGACCCCTTCAGTGCATAAACCAATTAACCTGTCCACTGCAGGGCATATAGAAATGAAGTTATTTTCTGCATATAATAATAATATAAGTTCAGTTCTATATAACAATTTCTGTTATCACCACTACCACTACAACTACCACTACTACAAGCTTTGTCTGGAATTTTGTGGACTAACAGACAAACAGACATACAGACAAGCTGGGATCAAAACATTACCTCCTTCCACCATTGAGTGTAGAGGTAAACATCATGGAAATTATATCATGCCCTAGATTTAATTCATGCTTACCCGTGTATTTGCTTCACTGGTTCACAAGGTCTTTTGCATACATGTAATTCACTCTCGTCTTCATTGCTGACCACACAATGTTCGCAACATATTAATGTACATTTGTGCCAAATTTGGTGCTTGTATCACAAAATGCACAATTCTTTTGAATATTTGGGCTAAGCCGCCCCACTATATCGGCCGGCCTCGAAGACCGAAATTGTGACGGTGTCACCCGAAAAATTTGAAATTACGAAATTTGAAAAAATTTGAAAATAAAAATTACGGAATTTCAAGTGGCCCAATATCTGAAAATGTTCGCAACATATTAATGTACATTTGTGCCAAATTTGGTGCTTGTATCACAAAATGCACAACAGGTTTGCTATGCTGCTACACTATATTGACTTGGTTTGTTTTGCTGTAAATACATGCCTTTTGCCTTTGATTTTGCCTGGTGAATAAAGAGCTGTAAATAACACGCTTTGCACCATTGCTTTGCAATAAATAATAGTTGTGCATTTTTCATCTGCTTCGCTCTCGTCCTCTCTTTCATTGATCCGACATGATGTGTACGTAGTGGATAGCTAGGAATTCTGCCCCACTGTTGCGCTTCGGTAGTGGATAGTCAGCACTGTACTTCTGTTTCACTCAGCAGTAATCCAAGTGTGCTATGTGTGCACAATCCTCGGTTAGTTGGGCCAGTCGCCCCGCCGTAAACAGTAGACGGGGACCCTGGGAGATTTTCGGCCTTCTGATGGACGTTTGTGGTTAGTTCCAACCCGACGGGCCGCATAGTTATCCGTGGCACGTCGGCCGGCAGGGCCGGATGTCAGGAAGAGTTTCAGGGGATTCCCCTCATGCTGAACACCGGGTCCATAGCAATATTCACCAGTGAATTCTCTGCCACCAACTTCACTGGCATCAACCGCTCACGAATTATTTTCACTTCCAGTACTTTCCCTTTCCACTCCACCAACTCCATTTCTCTTTCATTCTCTGTCCTGCATCGTAATATAATTTGTAGCCTTCAATTTCTTTTGTACTCTTCACAGTCAATTTCATCTCTTGTACACACAAAATGTCAACTTTCACCTTGACAGAAAATGTCAAATCATCATAGTATCCACCAACTCTTTCACCTTGCCATCATTGTACCAACATTCCATGTTCCAACTCTGATGCCCTCATTTTCCTAAACATGCCTCTTCAACCGCAGCCGCGGATTTTGCGGCAGCCCTTTCCCACTTCTCACAACAGGTAGGGAGGCATTGCTTTTGTGTGTCGCTTGAAGGACACACACTGGCCTTTCCAAAACATCTGGATCCAAGATTCATATTTGGTATTAGAGCTTTTTTTTAACCGTGGGATGCCCTTCCTGACACAAACTGGTTCAACCAGATGGGTGTATTTTTAGGAGACACCATCTTATTGGATGACAGTCGGCTCTCAAAGGGAGCTCACCAGCCCTTTGTCAGGTGTTGTTTTTAGTCCTGCAGGGTGTCACCATCACAGCAAGTTCACCTCCCTTTACATCCCTTCCAAATCGCTCGCTTCAATACCGCTTCTCTATTACCTTCCGTTACCCTTAAGGATCGCTTGCAATTTCCAAGTCTCATCGCATTCATACACTAACTTTTCTTAATTCTTCCAACCAATCTTGCAACCGTCCACTGTCTGTCTTCATTTTGCAGAACTTGGGACTCGTCATACAGTATCCCTATCCCAATAAAAACTAGAACGGCACTCAGTAGAGAGCATACCTCCACCTGGTTGGCCATATCACTCAATGGTGAAGAATCACTTTAAAAATTCTACAAGCTGGATCCGGATCCGGATCTTCACCAAAAATGAATCGATTTTTCCTCGTCACAAACACAACCTGTCCAACAAATTTCGTCCAAATCCATCCAAAACTTTTTGAGATATCCTGCTATGTATAGTTTTTGGCCCTATCTCCCAATGGTGAAGAATCACTGCAAAAATTCTAGCAGCCGGATCCAAATCCGGATATTCACCAAAATGTAATCATTTCGTCCTTGTC
Source organism: Myxine glutinosa (assembly GCF_964187855.1). NCBI lineage: Eukaryota > Metazoa > Chordata > Myxini > Myxiniformes > Myxinidae > Myxine > Myxine glutinosa. The sequence continues at coordinate 21,441,077 of NC_136262.1, forward strand.
ACATCCGCTACATCTCTGCCAAATGTCATCCGAATCCGTCCACAACTTTGAGATATTTTGTTCAAAACGGACAGACAGCCAAACGGACAGACAGACAGGGGTGAAAACATAACCTCCATCCACCTGTGGGGGCGGAGGTAATGAAAACATAACCTTCATTCACCTGTGGGGGCGGAGGTAATGAAAACATAACCTTCATTCACCCTATGTGGCGGAGGTAATAAAAATGATTCGGGCACATGTGGTAATATCAAGGCTGAATCTCCATGTAGTCTTCTTCCTAAAATCCGCATGGTGCCTTGTCAAGTCAGTCTTTAGTAGTGTATACTCCTCAATCCCACACTCAACTCTGACACCACCTCAAGAAATACAAAATATGTCTCAACTCAGTGTTTGCCTCCAAGTCTCTGTAATGCTTTGGTAATTCCTCTCTTCCATTTTGCAGATAATTCCACATTGTGTTGTACAGTACCCATCCCACTAACAGACAAACAGCAGCTGTGCCACTCGTTGCTGATCTGGAATCAATATAACATTGTCACGGGGACTGACAAATTGATCACATCTTTCAATTCTTGAAAATGGGAGTCGAACCGCGACGTTCTAGAAGTTAGAAAGATCAACAAATTAAGCAAAAACAATTTCCATGGCCAGCCATTCTAAGAGGTTCACTCTCTTGAACGTATAGGCCTTACTGTCTATCAGCCATGACTTATCTTGGGTGATGCATTTACTGACAATTATAGTTGCATATTTTACTAAAAGGAAATATAATAACCTTCTGTGGAACGTTTTGGGATGGTTTCAGAAATTCCTCAATAAAATTATGATTTGGAAATGAAATTGACATGGACCTTGCTCCCAAATCCGGGGAAGTGAACAGATAATGATGTTTCGCTGGTTTGATATCTCAATACAATCGTGATTTAACTTTATATTTTGATATATTAATACTATGGTATGAAGGAAACCTTAATAAAGGTATTAATAAATTAATATTATGGTATTAAGGTAAATATTAAGGTAAGTGCTGTAAGGACGAAGGACGGGAACAGTGGTGAGTTTGAGGTGAAGGTGGGAGTGCATCAGGGGTCAGTACTAAGTCCACTACTATTTGTAGCTGTGATGGAGGTGCTGGCTCGGAATGTAAAGGAGGGTTTACCGTGGGAGTTGTTGTATGCAGATGATCTGGTGTTGATTGCGGAAAGTATGGATGGACTGAAGGAGAAGATGAACAAGTGGAAGGAATGTATGGAGACAAAAGGTTTGAAGGTGAATATCGGAAAGACGAAGGTGATGGCACGTGGTAAAGCATGTGGTGAGGTGGAAAGAACTGGGAAGTGGCCCTGTGCTGTGTGCAGGAAGGGTGTCGGAGTGAACTCCATTCAATGTACAATGTGCGCAGAGTGGGTTCATCAAAAATGAAGTGGTCTGATAGGGTCATTAACCAGTGTGGCAGCTACAATAAAGTGTAAGGTGTACAGAGGGAGCTGCAGATGGAGGAAATGTTGAGTTGGATCTTGGAGACGGAATGCAGCTGGAAGGTGTGAAAACATTTTGCTACCTAGGAAACATGTTGAATGGAGAAGGTGGATCAGACTCGGCAACGGTTGCTAGAGTGAGATGTGCATGGAAGAAGTTTCGGGAACTGAGTGGCATGCTGACGAGGAGGGGAGTGTCGTTGAAGCTGAAGGGAAAGGTGTATGCTGCATGTGTGAGAAGTGTAATGATTTATGGGAGCGAGACATGGGTAATGAATGTAGAGCAGCAACAACAACACAACATGCATTTTAAAGGCCATTTTCCCTACTAGAGCGGGGGTTACCCTTGCGGCCCCCATGACAATCTTCTCCATTTTGCCCTATTTTCTGCATCTCTCCTTGTTAACCCCCTTGCCCGCATTTCTTCTTCCACCATCTTTAACCAAGTCTTTCTTGGTCTTCCCCGTCCTCTACTTCCTTCTACATTCATTTCCATCACTCTTCTCAACCGAACATCTTCTCAACCCTGGTGTTGGGCTAGCGGCTAGGGTGCCGGCTTAGGATCCAAGGATCCTGGGTTCGAATCCCGGTCGATTGCTGAATTAACGCCAGGGGGGTTGACTCAGCCTGTCATCCTTCCGAGGTCGGCTAATTGAGTACCAGTTCACTGGTAATTCCCTGTTTGTCGTTAAAGGCGGCAAAAAGGGTTGGCGTCAGGAAGGGCATCCGGCCGTAAAACATTGCTTCAAAAAGGGGACCGAAAAACAACAACAACCACGGTTCCCGAAAAAGGCCAACCCCCGCTTTGCGGGGAAAAATGGCCTCTAAAGGTGGTTATATATATACTCTTCTCAACCAGTCACTTTCATCCTTCCTCAACACATGACCAAACCATCTCAACCTGTTCCTCTTCACAACAATCACAGGCTCTATTCCCATCATCTTTCGCAATTCATCATTTGTCTTCCTCTCTCTCAACAATACTCCGCACATCCGTCGAACCATTCGCATTTCCACCCTTTTCCACCCTTTCCAACCTTCGTTGCTGCTCTACGTTCATTACCCATGTCTCGCTCCCATAAATCATAACACTTCTCACACATGCAGCATACACCTTTCCCTTCAGCTTCAACGTCACTCCCCTCATCATCAGCACGCCACTCAGTTCCCGAAACTTCTTCCATGCACATCTCACTCCAGCAACCGTTGCCGAGTCTGATCCACCTTCTCCATTCAGCATGTCTCCGAGGTAGCAAAATGTTTTCACACCTTCCAGCTTCACGCCGTCTCCAAGATCCAACTCAACATTTCCTCCATCTGCAGCTCCCTCTGTGCACACCTTACACTTTGAATGTAGCTGCCACACTGGTTAATGACCCTCTCAGACCACTACATTTTTGATGAACCCACTCAGCGCACATTGTACATTGAATGGAGTTCACTCCGACACCCTTCCTACACACAGCACAGGGCCACTTCCCAGTTCTTTCCACCTCACCACATGCTTTACCACTTGCCATCACCTTCGTCTTTCCGAAATTCACCTTCAGACCTTTTGTCTCCATACATTCCTTCCACTTGTTCATCTTTTCCTTCAGTCCATCCATACTTTCCGCAATCAACACCAGATCATCTGCATACAACAACTCCCACGGTAAAACCTCCTTTACGTTCCGAGCCAGCAGCTCCATCACAGCTACAAATAGTAGTGGACTTAGTACCGACCCCTGATGCACTCCCACCTTCACCTCAATCTCACCACTGTTCCCGTCCTTCGTCCTTACAGCTGTGCGCGCTCTTTTGTACATTGCCATCACTACTCTGATCAACCATTCCTCCACTCCTAACTTCCTCAATGCCCATGTCAATACTTTGCGTGAAACCCTATCGAAAGCTTTCTCCAGATCAACAAACCCAAGAAACAACTTCTTCCTCTTCTCCATATACTTCTCCTGCAACTGCCTCACAATGAAAAGCACGTCTGTCGTTCCTCTTCCTGGCATAAATCCAAACTGCATTTCGTCGATCTTCACTTTCTTCCTTATCCTCCTCTCCAACACCCTTTCCAATACCTTCATTCCATGCTCCAATAACTTTATCGCTCGGTACGAGCCACACTCCAGAGGGTCACCTTTCCCCTTGTATAGAGGGACGAGGGTACTCAGTTCCCAATCCACTGGAATGCGGCCTTCTTTCACCACCAGATTACAGATCTCTGTCATTCTCTTCACACCCCAACTTCCTGCTGCCTTCAACATATCTCCCACAACTCCCGTCGGCCCTCCCGCTTTTCCACTCTTCATTGCTTTTATCGCTTCCTCAACTTCCTTCTCAGTTATCCTCTCTGCCGGTCCTAAAACTGGGTCACTCTCTATGTTGCCATCCCATTCATTCTCTGTATTCAACAGCATTTCCATATATCTTTTCCATCTTCCTTTAATTCCATCTGGGTCGACAACGATTTGTCCCACTTCATCCTTCAAGCAACTCACCCCCATCACATCACACCTCTCTTTTGCTATCTGCTTTGCAATCCTGAATACTGCTTTCTGACCCTCTTCCGAATCCAAGCGTTCTCTGTACATTTTCCTACATGCCTTCTGCGCCGTTGCTACCTCTTTCTTTGCAGCCTTCCTGGCTGCCTTATAACTTTCATGCTCTGCTGTTTCTGCTCCCGTACCCTTCGCCTTCTGCCACTCCTTGAACTTCTTCCTCTTCTCGTCAATCCTCTTTCCAACTTCATCATCCCACCACCATGTTTCCGAGTGCCTTGGTGGTCCTTTTGTCCATCCACATACCTCACCAACGGCTCCCAACAGACTAGCTTTCATTGACATCCAACCACTTTCAAGCTCAACCACATCATCCTCTACCCTACTCAACCTCTCTTTTAATGCCTCCCTTACTGTCACCTCTTTCAACCTCCACACCTTCATTCTCGGTTGGTACTTCACCCGCCGAGCTCTCCTCGCACCTTTCACCCTTATGTCGCAGACAACCAAGTGGTGCTGTGAAACAGATCACCTTTGTGTCCCGGAGGTGCTCCCTATCTTGCCTACGCACCATCAGGTAGTCAACGGTTGTTGTCGACCCACCTGACGTGTATGTAACAAGCTTATTATCCTCTTTCTGGAACTGAGTATGACAAATCAACAAATCAGCTCCATCAGCAAACTCCAAAATCCTTTCACCTTCTCCATTTCTCACACCATATCTGTTACCCCCATGAACTCCCTCAAAACCATTCATACTCCTTCCCACATGTCCATTCAGATCTCCTCCCACCACAACAACTTCCTCATCTTTCACGTTTTCCATCAGCTTCTCTATCGCACACCAGAACTTGTCCTTCTCTTCATCGCTTCGACCAACCTGCGGAGCATATCCCAAGATGACGTTCACCAAGAGCTTTCCAATCATCATTTTCACCATCATCAACCTATCACTCACTCTAGTCACACTCACCACACTGTCTACAAACTCCTCAGAAAACATGACACCAACACCATTCATGCCCTCCAGGCACCCTTGCCACAAAAACTTGTATTTCTGTCCCTGCCTACCCTTCACCATTCTCACACCACTTCCCTTCCATCTCGTCTCTTGCACACAACATATGTCCACTCTTCTTCTGACCAATACTTCCACCACTTCTCCTGATCTCCCTGTCATTGTCCCTACATTCCATGTCCCAAACCTCAGAAACCGATCTCCACTTCGGGCTGTACCCTGCCCATATGTAGTTGTAATTGTCATGGTTCTCTTTTTGAGGCAATGTTTTTATGGCCGGATGCCCTTCCTGATGCCAACCCACTTAGTCGTCTCTTACGACACACGGGGATACGGTGTTCCTAATCTAACCAGGGTACGTTTAAAACATGGAAATTCTGGGGGGGGGGGGGGGGGGGGGGGGGGGTTAGCATCACGGCTGCGGTTTAAGCATATTCCACCAATATCCAAACAAAACCATGAAAACCATGAAAAACAATCTGGGAAAAGTCTCCAAGCGAGAATGTGGATTTGAGAAAGAAGGAGCAGAGGCGGAAGAAATACGAGATACAGGGGGCGGGGCACAAGTCGAGACGAGGAGGAGAGCGAACAAGCACGTGTCCGGGAGGAGAGAAAGAATCAATATAGAATTCTTTGTCTATCCGTTTGTCCTGTTTTTAAAAAACGCCGGACAAAGGGTAAGATGCCCGCGAGAGGCAGAGGGGAGAAAAGAAAATCAAAGAAACAAGCAAATACTATGAAGGAAAGAACTTACACTCACAAAACACCGACGGGGGGAAAGGAGCCCGGAAAGACCAGGCCGCGCACGAGGCGCGAATAAAAAACGACCAATCACAGACAAATCCGCAACAACCACAAAACCAAAACTAAACAGAAACACACAACAACACACACACAACAAAACAACCAGCGGAAATCCGACAAAGACACAAATGGGAAAACACTCAAACTTCGATGCCGTGGAGAGATCGAAGCAAGCCTCGTCGCCCGAGGGACCGGAAGTTCAATGTAGAGCAGCAACGAAGGCTGGAAAGGGTGGAAATGCGAATGGTTCGGTGGATGTGTGGAGTATTGTTGTGAGAAGAACTATGGGAATAGAGCCTGTGATGGTTGCTGTGAAGAGAAACAGTTTGAGATGGTTTGGTCATGTGTTGAGGAAGGATGAAACTGACTGGTTGAGAAGAGTGATGGAAATGAATGTAGAAGGAAGTAGAGGACGGGGAAGACCGAGAAAGACTTGGCGAAAGCTGGTGGAAGAAGAAATGTGGGCAAGGGGGTTAACACGGGGAGATGCAGAAAATAGGGCAAAATGGAGAAGATTGTCATGGGGACCGTAAGGCTAACCCCCGCTCTAGCAGGGAAAAATGGCCTTTAAATGTCTGTTGTTGTTGTGTTGCATATTAATACTATGGTATTAATTTGTGATTTGAATGATGAATGATGTTGTTTGGAATGAAAATATAGAGATATTGAGTTTAAAACAGAGTGAGGAAATGACATAAGGGTTTCAATCAGTGACATTCACGGATTCCCCATTTGACGTTTCGCCATTGACTGGATATAGCAACATTCAGACCTGGTCCGTTTTTTTTGTCCCCAGTCGCACCGCGGAGCGAAAGGGGACTATGGTTTTCCCCTCCGTCCGTGTGTGCGTGCGTGCCTCCGTGCGTAAGCGAAGGACCGAATTCTAATTTGGTGTGGGTGCAACTAGGCATATGGAAGAACCCTATTGAAAATTAGGTCGCCACGTCAAAATCCAAGATGGCCGCCGCCATGTATGTCTGAACCTTGTGAGCGGAATATCTTGAAAAATAAGCGAAGTACCAACTTCTAATCTGATGTGTCGGTGTATTTTGGCATAAGGAAGAACGCTATTGAAAATTGGGTCGCCACGTCAAAATCCAAGATGGCCGCCGCCATGTATGTCTGAACCTTGTGAGCGGAATATCTTGAAAAACAAGCATTCTGAGTATTGCGCTGCAATACATGTCCCCTACCAAAGTTCAAAGTGCCATAACTTTGTCAAAAATGATCGAATATGCAAATTTATGCACGGTTGATGCTGGTTTTCAAACTTGATCTGAGGTATGCTGAGACACGTGTGTCACGCCTCGCCTCGTTGATAAGCCCGCAAGGTCACTCCGTGGAGCGGCCTGCACGTATTGCACTGTGTGAATTATATAAATTATTACCAACTCACGGTCTGAGGTACTCGTGATTCAAGAGATATCCATTTTTTTATGGCACATTGGAGAAGCCAATGCGAGGTTTCTTCTTCCTCAGCTTGTCACAACTCTGTCAAATGCGATCGAGTTAAAAAAAGTCAGAATTTGACCAAATCTGTTTTATTTGTTTGTTAATTTCCTTCAGCGATTGACAAATCTTAAATTAGAATTTTATTTGAGGTTAAAATGACCGCGACAGGTCATGTCCAACGATGCTTTCAGCCTGTACATGTGATAAAGAATTAAATCCGCACACTTGACGCCTCTTCTTTATCACGCAATAACAACTTCTAGCTTCCAGACCGTACATCCAATCATCTTGAAATTTTGCACACTTGTTACTCTTCATGACATCTACTATGATATGAAGTTTCACGTCGATCAATAAAGCGATTCAAGAGATATCCATTTAAAAAGAATATTTTCGTTTAATTAACGATATCTGCCAAACCACGTGAGCTATCGCAAATTCCAAAAGGACATTTTAGTAGACTGACATGCGGAACAGATCTGTGAAGTTTCCCCTCGATTGGATCAAAAATGAGGGAGGGGCTCGGTTTTAAAGGTTCATGCTTAAAAACGTCATAACTCTGAAACCATGTGACGCATGATGTCACGCTCGCTGACTTTTTTGTTTGTCATGGGTATGCGATTCTGCCTGCAAAGCTTGGCCTCGATCTGTTCAGCCGTTGCAGAGAAAAAGGGGTTTTCGCGTTTTCACGAAAAACAATATGGCGCCCAAACCACGTGACCTGTGACGTCATAATTACCATTAAATATTCTACAGACCGAGTCCCTCCTATGGTGAAAATTTGATCTCAATCGGTCCTATTATTGCAGAGAAAATCTTTTTAAAAGAAGTTAAAACTTAAAATGGCACTGAGTTAAGGATCATCAGAATTATCAGATTTTCCAAAGTTCAAAGTGCCATGACTTTGTCAAAAATGATCGAAACGTCGTGAAGTTCGAACCTAATCTGTAACTTATCATGAGGAAACGTTGTGCCAAGTTTTAAATCATCAGCATTAAGCGTTTAGAAAAAAAAGTCCGGAACACTGTTCTTTGCGTGACGGACTGACGTACTGACGGACGGAGGGACGGCGTGCAAACCTATAGTCCCCTCCGGTGTACACCGGTAGGGGACTAATAAGCGAAGTACCAACTTCTAATCTGCTGTGTGGGTGTATCTAGCCATAAGGAAGAACGCTATTGAAAATTGGATCGCCACGTCAAAATCCAAGATGGCCACCGCCATGTATGTCTGAACCTTGTGAGCGGAATATCTTGAAAAATAAGCGAAGTACCAACTTCTAATCAGGTGTGTGGATGTATCTAGGCATAAGGAAGAACGTTATTGAAACTTGGGTCGCAATGTCAAAATCCTAGATGGCCGCCACCATATATATGTCTGAACCTTGTGAGCACAATATCTTGAAAAATAAACGAACTACTAACTTCTAATCTGGTGTGTGGGTGTATCTATGCATAAGGAAGAACGCTATTGAAAATTGGGTCGGCACGTCAAAATCCAAGATGGCCGCCTTGCGTCTTCCACTTTGTCAACTCACATCACTTCACCAACGGGGGACCTAGGCGTAACGCTTGTTTGTCCAAGTCCTTCCCGAACGAACCTGCTGTCAATGCCTGACGTTTGACTAAAGGTGGCACAGGAATGTGGAATTTATTGGATCATCGTTTGCCATTCGCCATCTTTTTTACCCAAGTCATTCACGAACCGTGAAGGACTTCCGTTTCCGGTTCCTCGGGTGAGGTTGTGCGTCTGAGCTCGTCAACGTCGATCAAAGTCAAGTTGTTGTTTTTTTCTCAAAGTTAAGTATTTTATTTTGCTGCGTTTGTGTCTACTGTGTTTCTGGTTCGATCGTTTTTGCATTTCGTGCACAATTGTGTATTAGTCAGTCACAATTGTGTATTAGTCAGTCTGGTTGGTCGTTTGTGCTTTTGGGGCCTGGTTAACCTCGAGGCCTGCCCAGTCCCGTCGTATGGTCTTTTGTTATTCACGTTCAATCTCTCACTGGATTTTCTTTTCACCCCCTACTTTTTCCCGAAGCTCTTACCCTTTGTTTGATGTCTTAAATCCAAAAAAAAGGAAAAATAATAATAATAATTACCTTATCTCGTGTTATTATCGCCGGTGCCCACGTGTTCTTCCCGCCCGTGTAAACATGTTCTTCCCTCCCCCGCCCATGTCCACGTGTTCAACTGGTGGTTTTGCTTTAAAAATGTTTAAACTCTCCCCTGCCATGTTGTATTCCTTTGTATACTACAACTCGCTTTTTTTCTTCCTGTTCAAAAGGCTGCAATCAATTTGCTTATTAAATCCTTCCATCACAACCGGCTGTCCATGCCTGAAGTCAAAAAAAAAATTAATACTGTACTTACATCATTTGATACAAGTACAGTACTAATTGTTTTTTTTTCAATCGCAATTTAATCACAAGGCTAACCCCCACTCTAGCAGGGAAAATGGCCTTAAAATGCCTGTTGTGTTGTTTTGTTACATCATTTGATAACTGCTAACTAGTATTCCCTCCCAGGTCATACTACCCTCTTAAACTAAAGTATCAAACAAGCCCGGCTACGCCGTTGTTCGATTTTCTGTTTTGTTTTTTTTCTAGTTATTATCCTCTCCTTCGCCCAATCCTCTTACTTTCAGGTTATTGTGTTCCCTCCCCTCACCTCACCTCACCTCTCTCCCCTTTCTAGTTTGTTCACTCCCCAGCAGGTTGAGTCAAAATGTGACCTCACTGTTCCACTCCCAGTTCATTGCATTTTTCCCTGATGTCACGTTGCTTTATGATGATCTTGTATATACACAGATAAATAAATAAAAAACAAGTTTTTGCAGAATTAAAAAGGAAAGTAAACAAATTATACCTGTGCTGAGGTCATGTATCTATCAGGAGCAAGAGGAGCTCCCATGTGATAGGCATTTCCTTGCCGTTGAGGTTGGACTTCCCAGGCTCCTCGGCGGTCCATCTGAAAGGCCAAAGACAGCGGCATTAAAATCCACACACAACAAAATGAAACAAAAATAAGAAAAACAAGCATTCTGAGTATTGCGCTGCAATACATGTCCCCTACCAAAGTTCAAAGTGCCATAACTTTGTCAAAAATGATCGAATATGCAAATTTATGCACGGTTGATGCTGGTTTTCAAACTTGATCTGAGGTATGCTGAGACACATGTATGTCACGCCTCGCCTCATTGATAAGCCTGCAAGGTCGCTCCGTGGAGCGGCCTGCACGTATTGCACTGTGTGAATTATATAATTACCAACTCTGGTGTTGGCTTAGCGGTTAGGGCGCGAGCTTGGGATCCTAGGATCCTGAGTTTGAATCCCGGTCGATCGCTGAATTAACATCAGGGTGGTTGACTCAGCCTGTCATCCTTCCGAGGTTGGCAAATTGAGTACCAGCTTGCTGGGATGAATGATCACTGTGTGTACCCCGATTTAGAATAGGTACACCGTATCCCTGCGCATCGTAAGAGGCGACTAAGAGTTGGCGTCAGGAAGGGCATCCGGCCATAAAAACATTGCCTCAAACAGGGCCCCATGAGGTCATGGGGCCTGCAAGGCCAACCCCCACTCTAGCGGGGAAAAATGGCCTTAAAACGATCATCCATTCATTCATATTCATTAATTCAACTCACGGTCTGAGGTACTCGCAATTCAAGAGATATCCATTTTTAAAATATTTTCGTTTAATTAACGATATCTGCCAAACCACGTGACCTATCGCAAATTCCAAAAGGACATTTTAGGAGACTGACATGCTGAACAGATCTGTGAAGTTTCCCCTCGATTGGATCAATAATGAGGGAGGGGCTCGGTTTTAAAGGTTCATGCTTTAAAACGTCATAACTCTGAAACCATGTTACGCATGATGTCATGCTCGTTGACTTTTTTTGTTCGTAATGGGTATGCGATTCTGCCTGCAAAGTTTGGCCTCGATCTGTTCAGCCGTTGCAGAGAAAAAGGGGTTTTCGTGTTTTCACGAAAAACAATATGGCGGCCGAACCACGTGACCTATGACGTCATAATTACCATTAAATTATTCTACAGACCGAGTCCATCCTATGGTGAAAATTTGATCTCAATCAGTCCTATTATTGCAGAGAAAATGTTTTTTAAAGGAAATTAAAACTTAAAATGGCAAACGGCAACCATAAGGATCATCAGAATTATCAGAATTCCCAAAGTTCAAAGTGCCATAACTTTGTCAAAAATGATCGAAACGTCGTGAAGTTCGAACTTGATCTGTAACTTGTCATGAGGAAACCATCTGCCAAGTTTGAAATCATTAACATTAAGAGTTTAGAAAAAAAGTCCGGAAAACTGTTCTTTGCGTGACGGACTGACGGACTGACAGACGGAGGTACAGCGTGCAAACCTATAGTCCCCTCCAGTGTACACCGGTAGGGGACTAATAACAATAATAAACAGAACAGAAAAATAGGGTACCAAAGCCTGTAAGTCTAATGGTACCCTAATTAGCAGGGGTGGAGGGGGGGGGGGGGGGGTTCACATTGAAAAGAACCAGCATGAAAACCAAAATAGCTCTGAGAAAATGTTGAATCAAACCCAGAAAATTCTTTTCAAAATAGCATTTCATTTCAGTGCCACAAAACGCACCTGGTTTCGTCCTTGGGCGGCAACACGGTCCCTTTGTTGATCTCTCACTGGTAACACAGCATTTTCGGAATGCACGGATCCAGCCACACTGGACTGTACAACAAGAACAACAAGAAAGAGAAATCAGAGATTGCAGACACTCGCCAGGATGTGTTTTTAGTGTTTTATAAGGCTTTTGTGGTAAAACAAATATGGTGGCTGAACCACGTGACCAATGACGTCATTATTTTTTTTCTCCACCAATTTATCCATAGATGAGCTCAAGAAATTTCATCTTGATGGGATGAAGTTTTGTACTTGTCGAATTATGACATCATCATTAACCTATGTTATTCCCCATGGAGAGTTCTTTACAATGAGCCATGTCTCAATTTTCTTCTATGCAGCGCTTTCGGAGATATAGAGGTGCAAGGTTTTTCGATTTTTCCAAGAGGGCACTTCCGGTATGAAGATGACTTCCGGTATGAAGATGGCACATCTTTTCCAAGATGGCACTTCCGGATTTCCGGTACCTGACCTATGACGTCATAATTATCATTAAAAAATTCTACAGGAGTTGCACCTATGATGAAAATTTCCTGTCAATCAGATCAACGGTTGCGGAGAAAAAAAAAATCATCTTGATCGGATGAAGTTTTGCACTTGTGGAATTATGACCTCATAATGGAAGAACTTATGACATCATCATTAACACATGTTATTCCCCATGGAGAGTTCTTTAGAATAAGCCATGTCTCAATTTTCTTCTATGCAGCGCTTTTGGAGATAGAGGTGCAAAGCTTTTCGGTTTTTCCAAGATGGCGCCGGTACCACGTGACCGATGATGTCATAGTTTTCATTTTTTAAAAATTCTACAGGAGGAGGTGCACCTATGGTGACAATTTCCTGTCAATCGGACCACTGGTTGCAGAGAAAATCATATTTATTCTGTGTGGAAAAACAGACAAAACAAACGGACTCAAATCGATACTCTCTCTGGCGAGGGTAAAAAAAGTATGAAAGGGGTGGGGATGAACAAATATAACTAGATTGGCTAATGCTACCACAGGACAAATCACAATATTTGGTACAAACACATCAAAACAAGACCGAAAGTCTAACAGTGGCATAGACGGGCTTGTAAAAAATTATAAACCACAAACATATGATTAGCTTTTTAAACAGTCGCTAATGCTGTTTATAACATTAAACAAAGAAATTTGGAGGAATCCAGACATCCGTGAGGTAAATTTTACTTGCAGACTGTAATCTATATACCCCACAAGGGTTGGGTTAATAACATGCCATCAAAACACCGAGGCAAATTCCTTACTTCCGCAGTTGTTATTACAGTATACCGCTTATCATCGAATCATGAACCATACACCGCTTCAATCCACTAATTTAGTATTCACGACATTGGGATTAAAGTGTTATGGTCATATTTACTATATTATTATTATTACTATTACGAAAACTATACTACTGAAATGATACACTACTGTATTAAGAAACCTAGGCTTAATTTGTTCGAAGCGGTCCAAAGGTGAGGCAGCTGTATCCAAAGGTGAGGCCGCTGTATCGCCGTAATGACATCAGACGTAATCACATCACCCTGTCATGTGACCAGATCCTCAGCTCTGATTGGTATACATTTGAGGGGACATAAATACAGACGGACAAACACTGTTCTAAGACGGCTTTCCCCTACAGGCTACGCCGTAAAAATAAAACAACAAAATACAATGATAACTTTAGGCTTGGATATATGAGGGCACCTTCTAGGTTGAAACAGCAGCATAAAAGTGCGACGCTACCTTAATCATTTTCATGGCGTAGCCTGTAGGGCAACGCTGCCCAGAAAAGCGTTTGTCTGTCTGTATGTCCCCACAAACGTATACCAATCAGAGTTGAGGATCTGGTCACATGACAGGGGGATGCATTTAGTAACCATGACAGTTGCATATTTTACTAAAAGGAAATATAATAACGTTCTGTGGAACGTTTTGGGATCCCAGCAGGTGTCATAAGGAAGGTAGGAGGTTTCAGAAATTCCTCAATACAATTATAATTTTTCAGTGCGATCGACATGCAGCTGTATCCATCAAAATACCAAGGCAAATTCCTTAGTTCAGAAGTTCCCGAATCCAGAAGTGAATCCAGAAAATCCAGAAAAAATAATTATCCAAAATCCAGAAAAGTTCCCGAATCCAGAAGTGAACAAATTCTATATTTTTATTTTTATTTTTTTTGTGTACCAAGTCGAGACTCGAGTAAGAGCCAACACATATAACATATACTAAAGGGAGTGGGATACAAGAGGTGGAGAGAGGGAAGCCCAACAACAGCAGGAAACAGGAACATCAGGAGATCTGTGAAAGGGAGAGGGCTGGGGCAGGATACATGGGATAAACAAGATGGACACTACAAGGACTTTCAGGAAAGAAATCCAGGAATTTGAAGGAGGTAGATTTGGGGTGTATTAATGGGGGTAAGAAAGATCAAGGTTTTGAATGGGTGAAGAAAAGAGATTGTGGTGAACAGCTGTTTTGAACACCAGGAGGGATGAGTGGGATTGAAAAGAGTGTGGGAGTTTGTTCCAGAGGCAGGAGAAAAGAGGAATGAAAGAGTGAAGGTGAGCAGAGAGTCTTGATTTTGGCAGTTTGACCAGAAGAGGGTTGCTGGCAGATCTTGTGCTTCATACAGGAATATTTGGGGGACAGAACACAGACAGAGCAGGGGGAGCTAGGCCAAAGAGGAGTCAGCAGAAGACAGAAAGACCACCAACCTGCCTGCAGTGAGTGAGTGAAAGGCTCCAAGAATCAGCTTCATCGTGGGAGATACCAATGATTCTAAAAGCCTTGGTTTCTACAGCATGAAGCCAAGCTAGATGTGAGGCCGGAGCACCAGCCCAGAGGGGAGAGCAGTACTCCATTGAGCTGTGGATGAAAGCTTTGTATGAGGTGCGAAGCTCAGAGGTGTCCAGAAAGGACTTCGCACGACGGAGGATGCACATTCGGTGACTGGCTCTGGAGGCCAGCTTGGAAACGTGGTTTTCCCAGGAAAGATCATGGCAGATCGTGACACCCAAAAGCTTGAGTGACAGAACTTATTTGAGAGGATTGTTGAGAAAGTAGATGGGAGGGTTTTCCAGACGGTCTTTACGGAGAGACATAGTGAGAGTGTGAGATTTGTCAGGATTGAAAGACATGTTCCACTTGTTTGACCAGTTTGTGATTTTGTCCAGGTCTGCAGAGAGTGAAGAGGCTGCAGCCTGCCGATCTGAGGGTTGAGATATGGAGCGGCAGAGGGTGGAGTCATCAGCAAAGAGATAGAGAGGACTTTCCAGAGAGTCGAAGAGGTCATTAATGAAGACCAGAAAAAGCACAGGGCCCAGAACACTGCCTTGAGGAACTCTAGCCTGGACAGAAAGGGGAGATGAGAGAATTCCATTTAGAGCCACACATTGACTACAACAGGAGAGGAAGTGCATGAGCCATGCATGGAGATTTCCATGGATACGATAAGAGGAGAGTTTGTGACCAGGGCGGGGTCCCAGACTGTATCGAAGGCACGAGATATGTCAAGGGAGACAACGAAGCGAAGCCTGCTTATAGCGTGGCTAAAATATTTTTATTTGGCCGCAAAAAGCCGTGAAAACGTGAAGCACACGGCCACAAATGTAGAAGCAGATCATGCTTGTGGTTCATGGAAGACATGTTTTTTTGCGTACCTCCCGCTGCTTTGTGCATGGACGGTGGGAGATATGCTTTAGAACTGTGTTGGGCTCGCAGCTCGTGGGAAAACTGTATTTCACACCAGCGAAAAACTGCAAGTATGCGTGATACAGGGTCGCAATTTATCAACCCGAATACGCGTAACCCGCAAATGTTGGGAGTGCAAATGTCAGGATCCGACTGTACTTAGCAATTAAAGTAGAGCATTTTGGAGGAGTCTCTTGCCGTATTGAGTAGCATGCTAACCTGTTGTCTTGCATAACAGTTGTAACTAGAACGGCACTCAATCGAGCACATACCTCCGCAAGGCTGAACAGTTTATGTTTTGTATCCCACCGATAGATCTGAATCCAGATCTAAACTAAAATCTCATCAGCTTGTTCTTGTCACACACTCGACCTGTCCACCAAGTTTCATCCCAATCCGTCCAATAATCTTTTGAGATAGCGTGCGATGTATTTCGGTTTTGACCCGACCTTCCAATGGTGAAGAATCACAAATAATTCGCAGATCTGGATCCGTATCTTCACCAAAATCTAATCAAATCGTCCTTGAACACACCCAACCTATCCACCAAATCTGTCCATATCGTTTTGAGTTATCCTGCTCACAGACAATCAAACAGACAAGACAGGGGTGAAAACATAACCTCCGTCCAGCTTCATTGGCGGAGGTAAAGAGAACGCACATGCACCTAAACAGGAACTGCAACAACGATGATTTGGAGCAGTCACATGAGCAGTCCCATTCAACAGGCTCAATTGAGAATTTTGCCTTGAAAAACCAAATAAAAATGTCTATGGCAAAAGTTTCTAAGCCCAGGAAATCACAGGAGGGAGCGTGCAAGGCAACACACCAAAGAAGATAACTGCACACAGTCTATTACTGAGTGCATTATAATGAACATAAATCACTTGGAATTGAAAAAGATGATTTAAGAATGAGGTATATAATTTAATGGTGTTATCAATTTGAATTTCACATTCTTTTGAAATAAATATCAACCATTTTTACTTTCACATGGCAAGACAGTGGTTCACACAAATTGCATAGTCTACAAAATCTCAGCATTGTTTTTCTCAACATTTTAAAACAACAACAAGACCACCACAGAGATTTCTCAATTTCTGAAATTGAACACAAGAGGCAGCTGCAAACTTACAATTTGCCTTCCCGTCCAGTCAAACTCGTAATCGTATGCATAACCTTTTCGCTCAAACAGGTCCATGAAAAGCTTCCGCAAATACTCATAGTCCGGCCTCTCGAAGAAGTCGAGCCTTCGAACGTACCGAAGGTAAGTGGCCATCTCTTCTGCAAAATAAGTTTCGTTTTAAAAGGTAATGGCAGCAATTAACTCATGTTGTACAGGGTGGCTTGAAA
This sequence comes from Myxine glutinosa, assembly GCF_964187855.1. NCBI lineage: Eukaryota > Metazoa > Chordata > Myxini > Myxiniformes > Myxinidae > Myxine > Myxine glutinosa. Next base: position 21,458,044 of record NC_136262.1, read on the forward strand.
GTCGCTTTACCCCCGCTAAATTTCTCACACCTTCCTTCCTCTCTTCCCCTCACCTTCCCCTCCGCCCTGGTATGCAGCAACACGGGAGAATGATGGAGCGTATACAGATAGAATGACTGATTAAATATTGCAAGTACAGCATAATAAAACCTGTATAATTAAAGGAGTTTAAGAACGAATGTGCTGCTGGGGGTAAAGGGGTTAAGCAACTTTCAGGCCATCTTGTACAACACAGGGGTTTGCAGATGAAAAAAAAGTGTACAAGCACAACTGCACATTCCGGTAATCACAATGGATTCAAAACTTGACAACACGAGTAGCAGAGCAAATGGCATGCTGGGGTCGAGACAAGTCGCTTGTGATGAAATAAAAAATGCAGAGAATTACCGGGAAAATTTTCACAGAGCACCTCGATTGGAGTGGCACGTTTTGTGTCCCCTATTTTTTGGTATCGCTCCTTCAGCGTATCCGCCTGAAAAAAAAAATGCACACAAGTAATTCGACTCGAAATATCTCAAAAGGAAATAAGATAGACTTTAACAGTGCAGAGCCTTGCCGACGTAGATCTACGTGAGGACTTGCACACTCACGGACCGATTTTATATTACATTTCCCGTCAAGGCGGAAAAGGGTGAGCCTAACGATCTCAACACACTCGGCAAGCACACAATAGATCTTGTAAATAATTTCAAGTGTTTTTGCGTTTGTTACCCTTGTGGCTGATCCGTAGCAACTGGAAGCCCCACACTTTGTGTGTAGGTACTTCAGAATCTGGGAAATGTATTAAGCTACCACACGTTGGCCTTGAAGGCAGTTTTGAAGCCACAAAAGACTACTATAGAGTGTATATTGGGATGTGGGACCAGGCAGTGCTGCCGCAGGCAAAACATAACCACCATGAGGCCAATAACGCCATGGCTTTTCAATGTCCAACATGCCCCGAAATCCTCGCCAGGAAAAACTCAAACAGCCGGGCATCACCCCTAGTACGAAATAAAATTTGTGATCACAGGAACACAAGTTAATTTGCAGCATCAAATTTCTCACTATACTATATTTTATTCGGCAACAAAAGGCAACCATGACATCATGCCAGCAAAGATGATATGCATTAAACATAGGGGCAATACCCTGGCGCTCACCTGGTAGAATAAACAGTGTACTGCACGACTAAAGGTATTTTAAACCAATTTCAATGGTTCCTAGAAGATAGGACAGCATGTAGAATCATACCAACATAATCATAAGACTTTAAACAAACAAACAAAAATACCAACTTTGGGGGGCAACTCCTCCCCTCCCACAACCCCATATACCTCCTCAGACCCGAATTTTTCTAATCAGTTAAACAAACTTTGGTACATCACGTGTGATGAAGGTTGTGGTCAAGTTTCATCAAAAATGTGTCTAGTTTCAGAGAAAAAAGCAAATTCCTATTTTGGGGGGTCAAACCTGGATCCACTTTGACCCCGGTAAACCCCCTTAGACCCCGATTTTTTTTTTAATACCGTGAACAAACTTTAGTCACAACACAACACATCATTTGTGCCAAGTTTGGTCACAATCCCTTCAGCGGTTTTGGAAAAGAAGTTGAAAGTGTTTATAGACGGACGGACTGACGACGCACCATCGCATAAGCTCCCCTGAACTTTGTTCCAGGTGAGATAAAAATCTGATAGAAAGTTTGTTGAATCCAACATAATCCTTCCTACAAGCCGTTAAGGTAAGGCTCTCTAGGACGAAGAAAAGGTACATCGTGGTTTTCCAGAAGGAAATTGGAATGGGAAGAGAAATAAATGGAGAGAAATACTGCACTGAAGCAACCATGATAAGTCCAAAATAATTACCTTAAGGCCTTGCCAGGGAAGGCTGCCACGAAGGAAGTACATGAACATGTGTCCAAGAGCTTCAAGGTCATCTCTCCGACTTTGCTCTGCAATGAAGAGCAATATGGTCCTGTTATTCGATTTTAGAGGGGATAGAATAGGCCAATGGATATGAAAGATGGACGCCCTGTTAGCAACTCCCACCCACCCTAACCTTTCCCGAGGTGTGTATTTATGCTCATGTAGCGAGCAGTGCCCGTGAGGCTCTTGTGCTCTCTGTACGAGATGTGCTTCTTCGTTTCTGGATCGATGTAATCCTTGGCAAGGCCAAAGTCTATGATATGGATGACATGTTGTTTGCTCGAGTTCTGCCGGCCCACCAAAAAGTTCTCTGGCTTTACGTCGCGGTAGATAAGGTTCCGCGAATGCACATACTCCATGCGAGACAGCTGTCAGGCAAAATGAAAGGAACCAGTGAGGAAAAATACAATGGAGAACCAAAGACAAAAACACCTTCCCAAAAATAGTTTAGTGAAAGAATGTCAGGCAAAAAGAGAACTGTTTATCAAATTAAATTAAGGAGGGAGGCAGGGTTGAATAGTTTGGATGACAACAGTGGGACAAGCACAGACAAACAAGTTGTTCTATACACATACAGTGCCCTCCATAAGTATTGGAACAGAGAAGTCAAATTTGTTATTTTTGCTATATGAATGATCGTTTTAAGGCCATTTTCCCCGCTAGAGTGGGGGTTAGCCTTGCGGGCCCCATGACAATCATGGTTCCCTGTTTGAGGCAATGTTTTTATGGCCGGATGCCCTTCCTGACGCCAACCCTTGGTCACGCTCTTACGATGCGCAGGGATACGGTGTACCTATTCTAAATCGGGGTACACACCGGGATCGTTCATCCCAGCAAGCTGGTACTCAATTTGCCGACCTCGGAAGGATGACAGGCTGAGTCAACCCTCTGGCGTTAATTCAGCGAACGACCGGGATTCGAACCCAGGATCCTAGGATCCCAAGCCGGCACCCTGACCGCTAAGCCAACACCAGGCATATATACTCGAGAAATCTGGATGTGACATCAAAATATGAATATGAGGCAAGAATACAGAATTTTATTTCTTGGTATTTCTATGGTTTTACCATTGTAGAACAATAGCACTGCACATGCTCAGTCCCCCCATTTTTAGGTAATCATAAGTATTGAAACAAATAACTGACAGGTGTTTCTTGTCGCATTGATTGTTCACAAATAAAAGAGCTGTGACCACGTCTAGTCTTGGTTTGAGCCTGATATTTTTCCTTTGGAGTTGAGACATAAACCAACATGAAGACCATATAACTCTCCATGAAAGAAAAGCAAGAAATTTGGAAGCTGAAAGACCTCAATAATTAAATTATAACCAGAGCACAATAATTTGGCATAGCAAATACAACAATTTGGAATATCTTGTAAAAATATAAATATAAATAAAACACTCGTGGACATACCAATAGACAACAGCCAGATCAGCCAAGGAAAACAACTACAATTGATGACAAAAACATAGGGGCAATACCCCTGGCGCTCACCTGGTAGAATAAACAGTATACTGCACTGACTAAAGGTATTTTAAACCAATTTCAATACTTGCCAGAAGACAGGGCAGCATGTAGAATCATACTAACATGATCATAAGACTTTAAATAAACAAACAAAAAAAAACAAATTTTGGGGGACAACACCCCTCCCTTCCCACCCCGTGTACCTCTTCAGACACCAATATTTCCAATTCCTTGAAGAAGCATTGGTACATCACGGATGATGAAGGTTGTGGTGAAGTTTCATCAAAATTGTGTGTGTAGGTTCTGAGAAAAAAAGCAAATACCTATTTTGGGGGGCAAGCTCCCACCCTCCCCCCATAGACCACCTGAGACCCCAATTTATTTTTAATGCCAGGAACAAACATTGGTACAACACAGGTGATTAAGGTTGTGGCTAAGTTTCATCAGAATTGCATATGTAGTTTCTGAGAAGAAAGCAAATACCTATTTTGGGGGGCAGCCCCCCTGTAGATCCCCCAAGGGGCAGATTTTTTTAAATGTCATGAACAAACGTTGGTACATCACGGGTGGTCAAGGTTGTGGTGAAGTTTTATCAAAACCATGTATGTAGTTTCTGAGAAGAAAGCAAACGCTGATTTTGGGGTCAACCCCCCCGTAGACCCCAAATTAAGCAGTTTTTTTTTTTAATGCCATAAACAAACTTTGGTACATCATGGGTGGTGAAGGTTGTGGTAAAGTTTCATCGAAATTGTGTGTGTAGTTTCAGAGGAAAAAGCCAATGCCTATTTTGGGGGGGTCAAACCTGGATCCACTTTGACCCCTGGTAAAACCCCTTAGACCCCGACTCATTTAATACCATGAACAGACTTGAGTTGCAACATACCAGATGCCATTTTAGCCAAGTTGTGTCAAAATCTCATCACCAGTTTCTGAGAATAAATTGCAAGTGTTTACTGACTGAAAAGGGTGGAAAGGGTGGAAATGCGAATGGTTCGATGGATGTGCGGAGTATCGTTGAGAGAGAGGAAGACAAATGATGAATTGCGAAAGATGATGGGAATATTGCCCGTGATTGATGCTGTGAAGAGGAACAGGTTGAGATGATTTGGTCATGTGTTGAGGAAGGATGAAAGTGACTGGTTGAGAAGAGTGATGGAAATTAATGTAGAAGGAAGTAGAGGACGGGGTAGACCGAGAAAGACTTGGCTAAAGATGGTGGAAGAAGAAATGTGGGCAAAGGGGTTAACAAGGAGAGATGCAGAAAATAGGGCAAAATGGAGAAGATTGTCATGGGGACCGCAAGGCTAACCCCCGCTCTAGCAGGGAAAATGGCCTTAAAATGCATGTTGTTACTGACTGACCAAAGGACGATGTGCCATCCCATAATCTCCCCGGAACTACGTTCCAGGTAAGGTAAAATCATCAGAAGTGTGAATAAAAACCCTAAAACAACTGCCAATAACATCACCAACAACCTCCAGAGTGCAGGGATTACGGTATCACAATCTACTGTTCGCAGAAGACTTCGACAGCAGAATTACAAAGGCTACACCGCAAGATGTAAGCCTCTCATCAGCAACAAAATCGAGGCCAGATTAGAATTTGCTAAACAAGTACAGAGGTAAGCCAGTAGAATTCTACAGCAAAGCTTGATGGACAGAGGATAAACCTTTACCAAATCGATGGAAAGGCGAAAGTGTGCAGAAAGGAAGGAACTGCATGTGATCCAAAGCATACTACCTCATCTGTGAAGCATACTACCTCATCTGTGAAGCATACTACCTCATGTGTGAAGCATGGTGGAGGTAGTGTCAAGGCTTGGGCTTGCATGGCTGCCTCTGGGACTGGCTCGCTCATCTTTATTGATGATGTAACTAATGATGGCAGCAGCAGAATGAATTCGGAAGTGTACAAAAACATTTTGTCTGCCTATGTATAATAAAAGTTCTCCAAACTCATTGGCCGCCGCTTCAACATGCAGCAAGACAATGCCCCAAACACACCGCCAAAGCAACCAAGGAGTTCATCAGGGTAAACAAGTGGAAGGTTTTGGACTGGCCGAGTCAATCTCCTGATTGAAATCCAATGGAGCATGCACCATACTCATCTCTTGATGTCAAATCCAAATTTATTCAGTACATAACAATAAAAACAAATTTGACTTCACTGTTCGAATACTTATTATATTATCTAGTGTTTGTTATTCTTTCCCGGCCGAACTGCAGCACCTGGAAGGCCAAAATTTTGGGTGTAGGTACTTCACAATCTGGGCAAGGTTTTACACTACAACACGTTGGCCTTGACATCCTTTTTGAGGCCACCAAAGGCGGCTATTAAGTGTATTATGATGTGGGGGCAGGCAATGTCACTGCAGGCCAGCACAAAAGGTAACCACCACAAGACCAATAACTCCACAATTTTTCAGTGTCCCACACATACCTAAATAACCACCAGCCGAGTATCTTCCTCCCCTCCCCCCCCCCCCCCCCCCCAACACCCGAAAGCACCAGGCAGCCCTGGGTTGTGATATATAAATAAATAGAATCATAATAAAATACACAAAATGGAGTCGTTCTATTTTTGGCAGTGATGTATTCGGTCGTTACTTATCAAATCAAATCTCAACCAAACTTGACCGGATGTCACACGATGGAGGTTGTAGCAACTTCATCCCCCACAGCAAAGGGGGGATTCCGCCGTGGGCGAAATCTGTGTTAACGTGTATAATTGAGTTAAGATAGCTAATCATGGTGTTTTTCTAAGATCACTTCCAATAACAAAGGTAAATAGATGGTATTCATAGAATACTTACCCTGCGCAGTCAACTTGGTGTGAGCCAACTCTTCTGTTTTTGAACATTTCTTTTTTTTTATCCAATATGGCTGCCAGACCACGTGAGCGATGACATCAAAAATTTATATTCTCTAAACAATTGTTGCATAGATCATGCTCAATAAATTTCAAACTGATTAGACCAAGTGTTGTCCCTGTCGAATTATGACGTCATAATTATTGCACCAATGACGTCATCGTTAATAACACCTATTCCCCATATGGAGATATTTACAATGAGCCACGTTTTAATTTTTCCCATAGAGCGGTTTTGGAGATATAGAGGTGCAACGTTTTCCTGTTTTTCCAAGATGGCGCCTGTAACACATGACCTAAGACGTCATGATTTATCATAAAAATATTCTAAAGGAGGAGGTGCTCCTATGGTGAAAATTTTGTGTCCATCAGACCAACAGTTGCTGAAGAAAAAAAAAATTATGATCGGATGGATAAGTGTTGTATTTGTCGAATTATAGCGTCATAATTAAGGCACTGATGACATCATAATCAACATATCTTATTCCCCATGGTGAGCACTTGACAATGAGCCACGTTTCCATTTTGCGGTTTGGGAGATATAGAGGTGTAACGTTTTTCCAAGATGGTGCCTGCAACACGTGACCTATGACATCATAATATTCGCTAAAATATTCTACAGGAGGCCGCCCTCCCATGGTGAAAATTTAATGTCAATCGGACCAACGGTTGCCGAGAAAATGATTTTTTTAAATGCAGACATGGCACACATGTACGTATATACGTACGTAACTGAATGCTTAACCCCGCTTTTCGCTTCGCGAGCACAGGGTAACAAGAACAGCACTTGGGACAGTGGATACCTCAGCCAGGCTGAAGAGTTTACGTTGTCTCTCCCAATGATAGACCGGATCTGGATCTGGAATATGAATTGAATGATATTCAATCATTTTATATCGTACGTATATACGTACATGTGTGCCGTGTCTGCATTTAAAAAAAAAAAAATCTGGATCTGAACCAAAATCCAATCAGCTTGTTCTTGCCATCGAACCAAACTCATCCACGATGTTTTGTCATATACAGTGCATTCAGAAAGTATTCAGACCCATTCACTTTTTTCACATTTTGTTATGTTGCAGCCTCATGTTGAAATCGTTTAAATTCATTTTTTCCCTCATCAATCTACACTCAATACCCCATAATGACAAAGAGAAAACAGGATTTTAGAAAGTTTTGGAAATGTATTAAAAAGAAAAAACGGAAATATCACATTGACATAAGTATTCATACCCTGTGCTATGACACTTGAAATTTAGCTCAGGTGCCTCCCATTTCTCTTGATCATCTATGAGATGTTTCTACACATTCATTGGAGTCCACCTGTGGTAAATTCAATTGATTGGACATGATTTTGAAAGGCACAACAAAACAACAACAACATGCATTTTAAGGCCATTTTCCTTACTAGAGCGGGGGTTAGCCTTGCTAACCATGACAATCTTCTCCATTTTGCCCTATTCTCTACATCTCTCCTTGTTAACCCCCTTGCCCGCATTTCTTCGTCCACCATCTTTAGCCAAGTCTTTCTCGGTCTTCCCCGTCCTCTACTTCCTTCTACATTCATTTCCATCACTCTTCTCAACCAGTCACTTTCATCCTTCCTCAACACATGACCAAACCATCTCAACCTGTTCCTCTTCACAGCATCAATCACAGGCCCTATTCCCATCATCTTTCGCAATTCATCATTTGTCTTCCTCTCTCTCAACGATACTCCGCACATCCATCGAACCATTCGCATTTCCACCCTTTCCAACCTTCGTTGCTGCTCTACGTTCATTACCCATGTCTCGCTCCCATAAATCATAACATTTCTCACACATGCAGCATACACCTTTCCCTTCAGCTTCAACGACACTCCCCTCATCATCAGCACGCCACTCAGTTCCCGAAACTTCTTCCATGCACATCTCACTCTAGCAACCGTTGCCGAGTCTGATCCACCTTCTCCATTCAGCATGTTTTGAAAGGCACACACCTGTCTATATAAGGTCTCACAGCTGACAATGCATATCAGAGCAAAAACCAAGCCATGAGGTCGAAGGAACTGCCTGCAGAGCTCAGAGACAGGATTGTGTCGAGGCACAGATCTGGGGAAGCCTACAAAAACATTTCTGCTGCATTGAAGGTTCCCAAGAGCACAGTGGCCTCCATAATTCTTAAAAGGAAGAAGTTTGGAACAACCACGACTCTTCCTGGAGCTGGCCGCCCGGCCAAACTGAGCAATCGGGGGAGCAGGGCCTTGTTAAGAGAGGGGACCAAGAACCCGAATTGGTCACTCTGGCTGAGCTCCAGAGATCCTGTGTGGAGATGGGAGAAACTTCCAGAAGGACAATCATCACTGCAACACTCCACCGATCTGGGCTTTATGGCAGAGTGGCCAGACGGAAGCCTCTCCTCAGTGAAATACACATGAAAGCCCAGAGAATCTTGTTTCTCACAGTCTGAGAGTCCTTCAGGTGCTTTTTTGCAAACTCCAAGTGGGCTTTCGTTTTTGCTCCGATATGCATCGTCAGCTGTGAGACCTTATATAGACAGGTGTGTGCCTTTCCAAATCATGTCCAATCAATTGCATTTACCACAGGTGGACTCCAATCAAGGTGTAGAAACATCTCAAAGATGATCAAGAGAAATGGGAGGCACCTGAACTAAATTTCAAGTGTCATAGCAAAGGGTATGAATACTTATGTCAATGTGATATTTCAGTTTTTTATTTTTAATAAATTTGCAAAACTTTCCAAAATCCTGTTTTCTCTTTGTCATTATGGGGTATTGAGTGGAGATTGATGAGGGAAAAATGAATTTGAACGATTTCAGCATAAGGCTGCAACATAACAAAATGTGAAAAAAGTGAAGGGGTCTGAATACTTTCTGAATGCACTGAATTGTCCACAACTTTTTGAGACCGTGCTTTCTACCCTTTTTGGCCCCATCTCTCAATGGTGAAGAATCACAAAAAAATTCTCGTATCCGGATCCGGCTACGGACGCTCACCAAAATATAATAAATTCATCCTAATCACATATCAAATCTGTCCACCAAATTTTGGCCGAATCCATAAACAACTGAGATATCCTGCTCACAAACAGCCAACCAGACAAACAAAGAGACAAAGAGACAGGGGTAAAAACATAACCTCCTTTCACCTTCACTAGACGGAGGTAACAATACTTTTCTATATGGTGCTTTATTAGTACTTGGGGTCCAAGAAACTCTGTGGTACCATTAAAAATTGAGGGCGCTAATTGTAGAAACTAGGGCATGCCCGTACTATATATATATATCTAAAATTATATCCCCCCCCTCTATTTACATGAAATGGTTTGGTCCAAAGCGAACGGCTTGCGAGTACGGTGACAATCCCCCCCCCTCTATTTACATGAAATGGTTTGGTCCAAAGCGAACCGCTTGCGAGTACGGTGACAATCCCCCCCCTCTATTTACATGAAATGGTTTGGTCCAAAGCGAACGGCTTGCGGAGTTTGGTAAAGAAATCGCCATAGCGTGCACAAACGCGCAGGAAAGCGAAAGAATCGCAAAGTAGTTTTAATTAGTTTTAAAACATAGTTTAACGCCAACATAGTTTGCCAACGTGAAATAAATGAATACGCTCTCAAATGTGCCGTCCGAGGCAGAGTCTGTTCGCCACGTTCGGCACACGTGATAGCTCGCTGCTCTCTGATTGGTTGAATCGTTTTTTGGACATAGCTCGCTAACTACTTGTCCGATTAATATGAAACCTTGAAAAGGCACATCCTCGGGTCCCCAGCAATATACCTGGCAAGTTTAAAGTATATCGGACCCGTGGTTGTCGAGAAACAGCGGTCACAGACATACAGACATACATACATACATACATACATACACACAGAGATTACTGGAATTATAGATAGATAAACCATTCAACAGCAATAAGCCTTTCCCCATACTATAGGGGGAGGTGTAACTCTGCTATAGTGGGAGGGGTAACCATGCCATAGTGGGAGGGGTAACCATGCCATAGTGGGAGGGGTAACCATGCCATAGGGGGGGGGGGGGTAACCACGCCATAGGGGGAGGGGTAACCACGCCATAGGGGGAGGGGTAACCACGCCATGTGGGAAGGGGGTAACCACGCCATGGGGGAAGGGGTAACCACGCCATGGGGGAAGGGGTAACCACGCCATGGGGGAAGAGGTAACCACGCCATGGGGGAAGGCTTCACTCTGCCATAGAGGGGGTGAGGGGAAGGCTTCACTCTGCCATAGAGGGGGTGAGGGGAAGGCTTCACTCTGCCATAGAGGGGGTGAGGGGAAGGCTTCACTCTGCCATAGAGGGGGTGAGGGGAAGGCTTCACTCTGCCATAGAGGGGGTGAGGGGAAGGCTTCACTCTGCCATAGAGGGGGTGAGGGGAAGGCTTCACTCTGCCATAGAGGGGGTGAGGGGAAGGCTTCACTCTGCCATAGAAGGGGTGAGGGGAAGGCTTCACTCTGCCATAGAGGGGGTGAGGGGAAGGCTTCACTCTGCCACAGGGGAAGGCTTCACTCTGCCACAGGGGAAGGCTTCACTCTGCCACAGGGGAAGGCTTCACTCTGCCACAGGGGAAGGCTTCACTCTGCCACAGGGGAAGGCTTCACTCTGCCACAGGGGAAGGCTTCACTCTGCCACAGGGGAAGGCTTCACTCCGCCACAGGGGAAGGCTTCACTCCGCCACAGGGGAAGGCTTCACTCCGCCACAGGGGAAGGCTTCACTCCGCCACAGGGGAAGGCTTCACTCCGCCACAGGGGAAGGCTTCACTCCGCCACAGGGGAAGGCTTCACTCCGCCACAGGGGAAGGCTTCACTCCGCCATAGGGGAAGGCTTCACTCCGCCATAGGGGAAGGCTTCACTCCGCCATAGGGGAAGGCTTCACTCCGCCATAGGGGAAGGCTTCACTCCGCCATAGGGGAAGGCTTCACTCCGCCATAGGGGAAGGCTTCACTCCGCCATAGGGGAAGGCTTCACTCCGCCATAGGGGAAGGCTTCACTCTGCCATAGGGGAAGGCTTCACTCTGCCATAGGGGAAGGCTTCACTCTGCCATAGGGGAAGGCTTCACTCTGCCATAGGGGAAGGCTTCACTCTGCCATAGGGGAAGGCTTCACTCTGCCATAGGGGAAGGCTTCACTCTGCCATAGGGGAAGGCTTCACTCTGCCATAGGGGAAGGCTTCACTCTGCCATAATATTGTTGCGGTTTTGAGAACCCCTCATTTGTAAATAATTCTTGTAAATAATTCTCTTCATTTAATAAGGTCGCACCCATAGTTAGTCCACAAGCAACACGTAGGACACCATAGGACTTTAGTTATTCCTTAATATGTTTCAAATAAGGCTTTGTTCCCAATAGTTGAATCTGCGTTGCATTAATTAAATAAGATAGGTCCTTTTCCATTCCATTCATTTTGCGGCTTGACTCTCTCCAAATTGTGGTACGCGCCTTGCCAGCAGCGTTCGCTGCCTTAGCGCCGCCATTACGCACGCGGTCAAGCTTGGAGAAGAAGGGGGCGGAGCGCCCAGAACGAGGCGTAACCCTGTCATCGACCCGTAAGGGGCGGAGCCGGTGAGCCCTGGCTAACCAACCAAGGCTGAGGTGAGCTCACCGGTGGGCGGAGTGCGAGAATACGCGGCTTGATTTCTAAGCGCACTATATAAGCGCAAGCGCGGCGCTTTTACACAGAGGGAGAGAGAGAGAAGTGCTGAGAGGAGGAGGTGCTAAGAGAGAGAAGAGAGAAAGGGCACGCAGAAGAGAGAGAGGGCATGCAGAAGAGAGAGAGGGCATGCAGAAGAGAGAGAGACGTGGGGGTTCTCGCATTGCTGCAATAGGCTGAGGCCCTCTAGACCACTATTGTTGCCGGTTGTTGAGCTCGTTTGTACCAGATGCGCGAGGAATCATTGAGCGGCGCTGAACACCTGAGAAGCTAAGTAAGGAGGTCACGAGCAGAGAACTGCGCATACGGACTTGCGAAGGACTACCCCCCCCCCCGCCATGTGTAAGGTCCGATCGTGCGCCAGCGACACGCAAGCTGCCTCCCATTCTCCAGCCTGGACCGGAGCCGGATCTCAACGCCCTACCATCTGCTTGGACCCTTCTCCTCCTACCACTACCCTCCCGTGTAAGTCTGTTTGTTCGTCCTGGGGTTAAGTAAGACTGTATAGGTAAGGTTGCACTGTGTCCTGCTTCTTCTTCTTCTTGTATATTCTTTCCCTTTCGTTTCCTCTTTGGGTTTTTGTACATAATTAATAAATCATATTTGTTCATCCATTACTTTGGTTTCCTCTCCATTCGATCGTCTTCGTCCTTTCTCTCCATTGAGTACCTGTGGCATGATTTCGGAACCGCTCAGGATCGGGTTAGTCTTTTGTTAATGGCTCGGGCTTCGGATTGCTAAACCGCTCGGCAATTTCCATCTTGTCCGCGGTCCGAGCGGGAGTTATCTCCCTGCGTTGCGGTCGGATTGGCACTCAGGTATTTGGGACTCCATTGACCAATCACCCTGGCCAATCTCGACCGGAAAGGAGTGTTATAATTTCCAGGATTGGGGGACGGCCAGCTTAAAAGACAAGGGGATTAGCCCCCCCCCCTTAGTAAGGGGAGCGCCGACCCCCAAATCCGCAACAATTGGTGTCTGGGAGTGGGCTTGGACCTGAACCAAATTTTTATATAATCTGAAAAATTTGGTCAAAATTTCGAGCAGCCGAAATTTTTATTAAAAGATCCAAATTGAGTCGTGCCATGGATACCCAAGGCGATCGAATGCCGGTGGGGGGAAATGTGGAGATAGAGGAGGAGTTAGAGTCAACCCAGGTCCCCAGGGAAGAAGTGGGAGAGATGGAGGAAGAAGGTAATGAAGGTGCAGTAGAGGGGGTTGCAGGCACACAAAATGGCGGCGCCTCGCACATGGCGGCAGGGGCCGTGCCCGCGGCGCGAATGGGGGTGGGCGACATGCAAGCCCTCATGGCGCAATTTATGGCGCAAATACAGGCGTCCATCATCCTGCAGAGGGACGTAGCAAGGCATGAAGGGGACAAATCCAGCAGGAAAATGAATAAATTGGGAAGCCAAATTGGGGGATTGAGTAAGGAAATGGGAGAAATGAGGGCTAATAGTGAGGGAATGGAAAATAGAATGGGGTAGCAATTGGGAAGCCAAATTGGGGGCCTAGAAGTCAAATTGGTAGGATTAGAGGGCAAAGTAGGGGACCAATTCGAGGACACAAATGGCCAAGCCCAGGGAGTAAATGAGGGACTGGCGAGGGGGCAAGCCAGATATGAAACAAGGGAATGTGAGAGGGAGGTTAACCGCAGGTTGAGCGAGGAGGTCGCATTTGTACGCGACGGGGTAGCGCGGCTCGAGGAGCGCGGGTTGAGCGAGGTGGAGCAAAGCGCAGACATGTGAATGGGTGTAGAAATCGCGACCCTGGGTATAGAGAAGCCGGCGACCGCCGAAGTGGAAAATTTGCTTTTATTAGCACCAGCGGTCGTCGGGCTTAACAAGGAAAAAGAAATTGAAGAAAAAAAATCGAATAAATAGTGGAAATTGGAGAGACAGCAGACTGAGAAAAGCACTCGCGGGAGGAAGGAATGGAATATGCCCAAAGTCTGTGTTCGCATCCTGATGCCATACTTGCTAATCCTTATAAAGATTTGCGGGTGCCGGGTGCGTGTGGAGAGGAGGATCCCAAAGGTGAGCCGGGCTGTATATGGTGCAAAGAGATTTTGCAGGAGAGTGTTTGGCGCGAAAAGAATTTTCACACGCTTGGGATCCCAGCGTACCGCGGGCGTTTGTGGGAGGTCCCTGGTGTGCTGTGTGAGTGGAAATGGCGTGCGTGTGCGAATGGCGCCGGAGCGCGAGTGTGATACAGAGAGCGAAAGTGAGAATGAATGCAAGACAGAGTGCGATAGTGGGAGTGATTGTGACACGGAGAGTGAGTTGGTTGTGGCGAGTGTGCGAGAATGCACACCTGGGTTGGTTGTGGAGCGCGTGATTGGGTGTGCGACGGGGGATTGCACACCCGTGGGTAGGTGTGCGCTGAGCGGGTGTGCAAGAGAGTGCACACCCGTGAGTGTCACGGAGTACGTAACACGGGGGAGAGGTGTGCAACTGAGGAGTGGTGTGTAACAGAGAGTGCGGTGATAGAGTGCAGGGAATGTATGGGTTGTATGAGAGGCGTTGGAGCATCGGGATGTACGAGTGCAGAACGGAACGCATGGTGTAAGAATGCGGGTGGAGCATCGACGTTGACCGGGACAGCGTTCAGGCCGATGTGAGCTCTCGGGGCGCGGTGTTCTTTGTGTGCTGCGGGAGCTGACCGGGATCGTAGCCGCGTCGCTTCTGCACGGAGCGCCGTGCACGATTCGGGCCGGGCTCCGCCCTGTACGGTCGATTCCACACTTTGCCAGGCAAGGCGACCGGCCCGGTTCGAGGGGAGGTAAGAGGGGTCGGAGCAGCGCCCCCTTGTGGTGGCGGCGCTCTGGCCGGGAACAAGGCTGGGCCATCGCGCATGGGAGCGCAAGGCCTTGCGCCGAGATGGTGCCTGGAGTCTTGGCCCGACAAAACCTCCCCCCCTGAATCCGAATGCCGGACGGACCCAACCTGCAGGAGACAGACCACCCGTATGCATCGCTCGGCTTTGATGATGTAATGACGCACCGAGAGGCTCAAGTGTAGTGGACTGTGATGGCGATAGTGTTGAGAAATGGTACTCTGCGTGTCGGAATGGAAGTTTCACCATTCCTCACGCAATTTTTGGGCAAAGGAGCTTTAGTTTTATGGGGATTGGCTGTACAAACTAGCCCGGGAGGGTTAGGATAATGATTAGGGATCTAGGAAATGACCATAGGTAACTGTAGATTTAAGTAGCGACATTATACCTGTAGTGGGGACGTAGGTAGATTAGATGGATAATAACGCCGTGGGATGTGCATAGTGTAAGGGATGACTGGGAAGCACGAGTAATAGAAGGGCAGTAGTTCAATTAGATGATGCTATGTGTTTGTAGTGAGAGTGATGAAATGAGGAAATGAACGAGAGTATTTGTGGTGAGCATGATGAATGGCATTGCGTTGAGTGGATTGACTTGCAAGGTGTGCAAGTGGAGAAGTACAGGTGTATGGGGAATGATTGTGTGGAATAGATGGTATGGAACAAGCGTTACGCCTAGGTCCCCCGTCGGTGAAGTGCTGCGAGTTGACAAAGTGGAAGATGCAAGGCGGCCATCTTGGATTTTGACGTGGTGACCCAATTTTCAATAGCGTTTTTCCTTTTGCCTAGATACACCCACACACCAGATTAGAAGTTGGTACTTCGCTTATTTTTCAGGATATCCCGCTCACAAGGTTCAGACATACATGGTGGCGGCCATCTTGGATTTTGGATAGTACCAAATTCTAATTTGGTGTGTGGGTGTATCTCGGCATAAGGAAGAACGCTATTGAAAATTGGGTCGCCACGTCAAAATCCAAGATGGCCACCACCATATATATGTGTGAACCTTGTGAGCGAAATATATTGAAAAATAAGCGAAGTACCAACTTCTAATCGGGTGTGTGGGTGTATCTCGGCATAAGGAAGAACGCTATTGAAAATTGGGTCGCCACGTCAAAATCCAAGATGGCCACCGCCATGTATGTCTGAACCTTGCGAGATGAATATCTTGAAAAATAAGCGAAGTACCAACTTCTAATTTGGTGTGTGGGTGTATCTCGGCATAAGGAAGAACGCTAATGCAAATAGGGTCGCCACGTCAAAATCCAAGATGGCCACCACCATATATATGTCTGAACCTTGTGAGTGAAATATATTGAAAAATAAGCGAAGTATCAACTTATAATCTGGTGTGTGGGTGTATCTCGGCATAAGGAAGAACCCTATTGAAAATTGGGTCGCCACGTCAAAATCCAAGATGGCCGCCTTGCGTCTTCCACTTTGTCAACTCACATCACTTCACCGACGGGGGACCTAGGCGTAACGCTTGTTTTTCAAGATATTCAGCTCACAAGGTTCAGCCATACATGGCATCAGACATACATGGCGGTGGCCATCTTGGATTTTGACGTGGGTTGCACCCACACATCAAATTCGAATGCGGTCCTTCGCTTACGCACGCATGCACGCACGGGAAAACCATAGTCCCCCTTTCGCTCCGCGGTGCGACGGGAGACAATAAATAGTATGGAATGGATGGTGTGGAGTGAGTAGTGTGGAATATGTGGAGTGGAGTATATGGTGCGAAGGAGTGGATGGGGGAAGGATGGGCCCCTTCACGAATACCCGGGGAGGGTAGTTTAAAAGTAGGTAGAGGGAGTAGGTAAATTGTGGGTGGATATTGACATCTGTGGTGCGAGAGTAGCAGAGTACTGCTGTGATTGGTGCATGAGTAAAGAGGAATGGCTGGGCATGTGGCCTGTTAGTGAGAAAGGTTAAATGGGCACTCCGCCACTGTTAGTCTGTCGGCCAAATGAGGCCGCAGGTAGGCTCTGGGAGCCAGTTAGTGTTCAATGGGGCCCGAGGATCCAGAGGACGACCCGGGTAGCCCGACGCCAGAGAGGGCGGTAGTGGGGTAAGGGAGCCAGAGGGCCTTCCCCAGGTAGGTTAGGGTGAGGAGCAGGTAAGCTCGGGTGGCGACGCATGGTGGCAAAGGTGTGCAGGTGAGCGGACCTGCTGGTGAGCCACACGACCCAGCCCCGAAATTGTGCGAGGACACAGGGGGAAAGAATCGGGGGAGTGAGACCCCATATTGGTGAGCGCCACAGTATGTTCAATGGGAATTGGTTTTTAGAACCACACAGTAAAGGTGGCCAATGGTTTGGCAGGGTAAGACCCCGGGTAGTGTCAAGTGTGTTAATGTCATTTTGAAGGTAGTTAGGAGAAAATCTCTTCGCACCATCCGCATCCACTCACCCAAGGTGACAGTACTCCACACCATGTTTTTGCAGATGTTTCGGAATGGTAAGACACACCATGACGTGGGGGTGACATTGTGTTTGTGATTCCATCTCTTCCTCCTTCGGAGGGATTGATGCTGAATTTGGAACTAGAGGGAGATATGGGGGACGAGACAGTAGAGACGAATTTGTAAATGGTGTAAATACGGGGAGGGGCAAGGGGTAGTGTAGGTGACATGGGGGGTGACGAACGGTAGGGACGAGCTTTCTCCGCTCGCTCTCCCGCGCTCTCCATGTTGCATTATCTTGTATTAATGTGTACCCTTGCGCTCTTGCGCGCTGCCTTGCTTGTCCTCCTTCCCCCACTCATGGACTTGTTTTTTTGGGCCCGGGGGGAGTGCGCAGGTGACTGCAGTTGTGTGCCCGCACCTCCGCTGCCTCCGGCCTGCACTGGTACACCACTTATGGACCACACGTTCTGTGGCATAGCACCACATATGGACCCCACGTTTTGGGGCCTGGCACCTCTGCTGGGGACCGGCCACTGTGGCCAGCGGTATCTGGTTGCGGACCACTGTTCTCAAAGTGGCATCCATGCCATGCAGGTGGACAACCGGAGTTGGGCCTGCTGGCCATAAATAAAGAGCGGACACGATCGGTGCGCTCTCATTATAAATAGGCAGCAAGCATGAAGATCAAAATCAACCAGGACCAGCGGCCCAGCAGAGAAGACATCCCATCATCATTGCTTATTATTTTAAAATGTGTGTTTTGTGCATTTTTTGGTGATGGTGCTTTTGGTGCATTTTTATGATTGATGCATGTGTGTGCTTGTGGTATGGTGTATCAGTGCAGTGCAGTGTGGCAATGAGTTTCCTCTTTTCAAAAGTTCTGCTTTTGTCTCCCAAAAGACAGGTCCTGGGTTCAAGTTGTAAATACCGTATTTTCCGGTGTATCAACCGCACCCGTGTATCAACCGCACCCCCGATTTTCGACTTAAAAATAAAAAAATAAAAATAAAAAATCAGATTTCCGAGGGGAAAAAAAAAAATCAGGGAAATTAAAAAAAGTGAAGAGAACACAACAACACAACAACATGCATTTTAAGGCCATTTTCCCTGCTAGAGTGGGGGTTACCCTTGCGGTCCCCATGACAATCTTCTCCATTTTGCCCTATTTTCTGCATCTCTCCTTGTTAACCCCCTTGCCCGCATTTCTTCTTCCACCATCTTTAGCCAAGTCTTTCTCGGTCTTCCCCGTCCTCTACTTCCTTCCACATTAATTTCCATCACTCTTCTCAACCAGTCACTTTCATCCTTCCTCAACACATGACCAAACCATCTCAACCTGTTCCTCTTCACAGCATCCATCACAGGCAATATTCCCATCACCTTTCGCAATTCATCATTTGTCTTCCTCTCTCTCAATGATACTCCGCACATCCATCGAACCATTCGCATTTCCACCCTTCGTTGCTGCTCTACGTTCATTACCCATGTCTCACTCCCATAAATCATAACACTTCTCACACATGCAGCATACACCTTTCCCTTCAGCATCAGCGACACTCCCCTCCTCATCAGCACGCCACTCAGTTCCCGAAACTTCTTCCATGCACATCTCACTCGAGCAACCGTTGCCGAGTCTGATCCACCTTCTCCATTCAGCATGTCTCCGAGGTAGCAAAATGTTTTCACACCTTCCAGCTTCACGCCGTCTCCAAGATCCAACTCAACATTTCCTCCATCTGCAGCTCCCTCCGTGCACACCTCACATTTGAATGTAGCTGCCACACTGGTAAATGACCCTCTCAGACCACTACATTTTTGATGAACCCACTCAGCGCACATTGCACATTAAATGGAGTTCACTCCGACACCCTTCCTGCACACAGCACACGGACACTTCCCAGTTCTTTTCACCTCACCACATGCTTTACCACTTGCCATCACCTTCGTCTTTCCAATATTCACCTTCAGACCTTTTGTCCCCATACATTCCTTCCACTTGTTCATCTTTTCCTTCAGTCCATCCATACTTTCAGCAATCAACACCAGATCATCTGCATACAACTCCCACGGTAAACCCTCCTTTACGTTCTGAGCCAGCACCTCCATCACAGCTACAAATAGTAGTGGACTTAGTACCGACCCCTGATGCACTCCCACCTTCACCTCAAACTCACCACTGTTCCCATCCTTCGTCCTTACAGCTGTGCGCGCTCTTTTGTACATTGCCATCACTACTCTGATCAACCATTCCTCCACTCCTAACTTCCTCATTGCCCATGTCAATACTTTGCGTGGAACCCTATCGAATGCTTTCTCCAGATCAACAAACCCATGAAACAACTTCTTCCTCTTCTCCATGTACTTCTCCTGCAACTGCCTCACAATGTAAAAGCGCGTCTGTCGTTCCTCTTCCTGGCATAAATCCAAACTGCATTTCGTCGATCTTCACTTTCTTCCTTATCTTCCTCTCCAACACCCTTTCCAATACCTTCATTCCATGCTCCAATAACTTTATCGCTCGGTACGAGCCACACTCCAGAGGGTCACCTTTCCCCTTGTATAGAGGGACGAGGGTACTCAGTTCCCAATCCACTGGAATGCGGCCTTCTTTCACCACCAGATTACAGATCTCTGTCATTCTCTTCACACCCCAACTTCCTGCTGCCTTCAACATATCTCCCACAACTCCCGTCGGCACTCCCGCTTTTCCACTCTTCATTGCTTTTATCGCTTCCTCAACTTCCTTCTCAGTTATCTTCTCTGCCGGTCCTAAAACTGGGTTACTCTCTATGTTGCCATCCCATTCATTCTCTGTATTCAACAGCATTTCCATATATCTTTTCCATCTTCCTTTAATTCCATCTGGGTCGACAACGATTTGTCCCACTTCATACTTCAAGCAACTCACCCCCATCACATCACACCTCTCTTTCGCTATCTGCTTTGCAATCCTGAATACTGCT
The DNA here is from genome assembly GCF_964187855.1 of Myxine glutinosa. Taxonomy (NCBI): domain Eukaryota; kingdom Metazoa; phylum Chordata; class Myxini; order Myxiniformes; family Myxinidae; genus Myxine; species Myxine glutinosa. The sequence continues at coordinate 21,478,167 of NC_136262.1, forward strand.
TTCTGACCCTGTTCCGAATCCAAGCGTTCTCTGTACATTTTCCTACATGCCTCCTGCGCCTTTGCTACCTCTTTCTTTGCAGCCTTCCTGGCTGCCTTATAACTTTCATGCTCTGCTGTTTCTGCTCCCGTACCCTTCGCCTTCTGCCACTCCTTGAACTTCTTCCTCTTCTCGTCAATCCTCTTTCCAACTTCATCATCCCACCACCATGTTTCCGAGTGCCTCGGTGGTCCTTTTGTCCATCCACATACCTCACCAACGGCTCCCAACAGACTAGCTTTCATTGACATCCAACCACTTTCAAGCTCAACCACATCATCATCTACCCTACTCAGCCTCTCTTTTAATGCCTCCCTTACTGTCACCTCTTTCAACCTCCACACCTTCATTCTCGGTTGGTACTTCACCCGCCGAGCTCTCCTCGCACCTTTCACCCTTATGTCGCAGACAACCAAGTGGTGCTGTGAAACAGCCTCCTCCCCCGGGATCACCTTTGTGTCCCTGAGGTGCCCCCTATCTCGCCTACGCACCATCAGGTAGTCAACGGTTGTCGTCGACCCACCTGACGTGTATGTAACAGGCGTATTATCCTCTTTCTGGAACTGAGTATTACAAATCAACAAATCAGCTCCATCAGCAAACTCCAAAATCCTTTCACCTTCTCCATTTCTCACACCATATCCGTAACCCCCATGAACTCCCTCAAAACCATCCATACTCCTTCCCACATGTCCATTCAGATCTCCTCCCACCACAACAACTTCCTCATCTTTCACGTTTTCCATCAGCTTCTCTATCGCACACCAGAACTTGTCCTTCTCTTCATCGCTTCGACCAACCTGTGGAGCATATCCCGAGATGACGTTCACCAAGAGCTTTCCAATCGTCAGTTTCACCATCATCAACCTATCACTCACTCTAGTCACACTCACCACACTGTCTACAAACTCCTCAGAAAACAGGAGACCAACACCATTCACGCCCTCCGGGCACCCTTGCCGCATAAACTTGTATTTCTGTCCCTGCCTACCCTTCATCATTCTCACACCACTTCCCTTCCATCTCGTCTCCTGCACACAACATATGTCCACTCTTCTTCTGACCAATACTTCCACCACTTCTCCTGATCTCCCTGTCATTGTCCCTACATTCCATGTCCCCAACCTCAAACACCGATCTCCACTTCGGGCTGCACCCTGCCCATATGTACTTGTAATTGTCATGGTTCTCTTTTTGAGGCAATGTTTTTATGGCCGGATGCTAGGGCTGTCAACCGAGCCGAGACCGGGACGAAATCCCGGCGGTTTCGGCTTTCGAGACGGTCTCGGGACGGTCCCGAGATAAATTGATTGACGCAATTTCTCGGTAAAAAAATCCCGGTTAAAATTCCAACTTCTTGCAGATATTTTCCATAATAGAGGCATTTATTGAGCCTTGCTTTCATTACTCTGCTTCTGCACAAGCATCATTTTTCGCAAGTGCAGCTGAACTGACACAAACGATGATACTTGATAGATAAAGTAAACTCACTGTTCCAGGATTTTCCCCTCGTCAACAAACAATGCACTGCAAACGAATCCGAATTCCGAATCCGGATCTTCACCAACATCTAATCATGTCGTCCTTGTCACACACGCTGCATCTCCACAAAATTTCGTCCGAATCCGTCCACAACTTTTTGAGATATTGTGTTCACAAACAAACGGACAAACAGACAGGAGTGAAAACATAACCTCCATCTACCTTTGGTGGCGGAGGTAACGAAATCAGGATAAAGGTCCCAATGAAAATCCCCCGCATCGCGGCTTCATTTAAACCGTTGAATCCTTCCGCTGTATCACTCCGCCTCGCTCCGCTCTACGCTGCGGTCACGTGTCCGTCCTTGGAGACGACTTACGGAATGTGGTTGCTAGGGTCTTTAGCACATTAATATCGAGGGACTCGCTCGAGGCCCCGTGAATGGAGGGACGATGTTTATTTAGATTAAAAACACGTTTATAACGGATTATTCTACACACAATGTATTAATACAAGTACAATACATTATGCAGTTTTATGAAATGAGTTTTTGATGAACGTTTATGTTTAATTGCAACGCTAAATCTATACATTGTAAGAATCCCTCGGGGTTTGGTGTGACGGTTTGAATGTGAAAGTATTTTGGTTATCTTATCTCCACTTTAGGCCTGATAAGTTGATTACGTTTACTTTAGTCAGAGAGTCAAAATAAGGAGGGGGGGGGGGGGGTTCACTACACCGCCTGCTTTATAATTTACTAGCAGAAGTACCCGGCATTGCCGGGCGGGGGAGGGGAGGGGAACGGGGGGGGGGGGGGGGAGCGAGCCCCTTGGCGATCACAACTCACAAAATGATAATGAAACTCCAACCGGGACTCGAATATGCCTGGGCAGAAACATTTTCTCCCTCTCTCTGACATTCCGAGCAAGAAATTACACGACAATACAAACTGTAATGAGATAACCCGGTCCCATCGGTGGCCGATCATCTGCATGTAGGCGGTGTATTTTATTTCATCCCGGTAAATGGAAGCTAAGTCGGAATTTAAGTACTCAACATCAGAAATGAATTTTTTTCATTGTTGTTTATATATTGTAATGAAATTCCATTATTTTTGCAGCCTTATTATTTATTTTTTTATTTTTTTTCTTTGCCGGGAACCGAGCCGACCCGAGATCCCGTTATGAAAATTGAAAATTTATCGAGACGGTTCCGAGACGGGATTTTGAATCTAGCTAACAGCACTACCGGATGCCCTTCCTGACGCCAGCCCTCTTAGTCGTCTCTTACGCAGGGATACGGTGTACCTATTCTGACCAGGGTACACACTGGGAAACATTTAAAACATGGAAGTTGTGGGGGGGGGGGGGGGGGGGGAGGACGGCGTCAGCATCACGGCTGCGGTTTAAACATATTCCAACAATATCCAAACAGAACCATGAAAACCATGAAAAACAATCTGGGAAAAGTCTCCAAGCGAGAACGTGGATTTGAGAAAGGAGCAGAGGCGGAAGAAAAACGAGATACAGGGGGCGGGGCACAAGTCGAGACGAGGAGAGCGAACAAGCACGTGTCCGGGAGGAGAGAAAGAATTAATATAGAATTATTTTTTTTTGTTTGTTTATTTGTTTGTTCTGTTTTTAAAAACGCCGGACAAAGGGTAAGATGCCCGCGAGAGGCAGGGGGGAGAAAAGAAATCAAAGAAACAAGCAAATACTATGAAGGAAAGAACTTACACTCACAAAACACCGACGGGGGGGAAGGGAGCCCGGAAAGACCAGGCCGCGCACGACGTGCGAATAAAAAACGACCAATCACACACAAATCCGCAACAACCACAAAACCAAAACTAAACAGAAACACACAACAACACACACACAACAAAACAACCAGCGGAAACCCGACAAAGACACGAATGGGAAAACACTCAACTTCGATGCCGTGGAGAGATCGAAGCAAGCCTCGTAGCCCGAGGGACTGGAAGTCGATCAAAAAAGAGAAGAGAATAAATAAATAGAATGGAAAGCGAAATATGATGAAAGGAAAGAGAAACTGAAGACAGAGAAAGAGTGAAAACACATGAAATGAGTTGAAAGAGAATTTAAAAAACATTATAATTATTCTTTCTTGCCAATGTGGGGCCCTGAAAAGGGCCGTTGGGTTTTGGCTCTTGCCAATGTGGGGCCCTGAAAAGGGCCGTTGGGTTTAGTCTCTAAAATCCGAAAAAGTCTTCGTCATCCGTTTCTTCAGTCCAATCCGAGTCGGGGTAGGCGAGATCCTCGTCGTCGTTATCCTCTTCTCCATCGTCGGAAAAGGGCCGTTGGGTTTAGGCTCTAAAATCCGAAGAATTCCTCGTCGTCTGTTTCTTCAGGGAAGACATTATGAAGATCATCATCCGAATCTGGGTAGGCGAGATCATCGTCGTCGTTATTCTCTTCTCCATCGTCGGTCACTGCCACTTCATCCTCCCAGATGATGTCATCTTGAGTGCCATCAAGGGCATTAGATATGCAGCACTTGAGGAAGGCCCGCTCGATGATGGCTGCCGGCAACTCCTCCCAGACCTTCAGTATCCAGCTACAGATCGTCGGGAGGTCCACCTTCCTCATCCTCCCAGTCTTGGTGAAGGTCTTGTCCCCTGACAGCATCCACTCCGACCAACAGCGCCGCAGACCGTCTTTGAACGGCTTGTTGACTGAAACGTCTAGCGGCTGCAGCAGCGACGTCATGCCACCCGGGATCATCACCAGATCAGTGTTGAGCCCCCTCAGCGTTGACTTGGTCTCCTCTGTCTTGTGATAACGGAAGGCGTTGAGGACGAGCATGCTCCGTCGCCGCGAAAGCCCACCAACTCGTCTCCCCCACAGGACGCGGAGCCAGTCATCTACCAGCGCTTGGTCCATCCACCCCTTGGCCTGGGCACGAACGATTACACCCGGAGGAAATTTATCCTTTGGTAGCGTCTTCCTCTTGAAGATGATATACGGCGGCAGCTTTCCCCCATCAGCGGTGCACGCTAGCATAACCGTAAAACGATCTTTCTCATGACCCGTTGTAGTGATGGACACCGACTTGTCACCTTTGGCCGAGATGGTGGTCCCTCGAGGCACATCGAAGGTCAGCGGCGTCTGATCTGCGTTGCCGATGCGGCTTAGGGGATAGTCGTGCTGCTTGCGGAACTTGATCACGAACTTCTGAAAATTAGCAGTCTTCTCTGCTATGTCATCAGGGAGACTCTGTGCGATGTGGGTTCGTCGGCGAATGGAAAGGCCATGACGACCCATGAACCTGTACGCCCAAGACGTACTGGCCGTGAAGTCATCGACCCCTGTTTCCCTGGCGATGAGTCGGGCCTGGAGTCGCAACACTAGTGTCGCGATGGCGTGTCCCTCGGCTCGCTTCTCTCTCACCCACATTAGCAGTCTCTCCTCCAAGGCCGGCCACTGGGCTGCTTTGCCCCTCATGGACAAAATTTGTAGCTTGTAGCCTCAAGATTTGTAGCTACAATCTACAAAATTTGTAGATTGTAGCCTCAATCCCTTTTGCGTCAACGTTGGGTTCATTTTGGGTAAGTAACACGAGGCAGGCTCGGAAGGTCAGGAGGACCGAGGCGGAGCGGCAGAAGCGATGACGGTAAGCACGAGCCGCCAATCAGAGCTGAGAGGTGGTAACGGTGGCGTTGCGTCACAGGGCGTGGCGAGAAGGATCGAGAGTGTTCCAGAAGGTCCGGGGGGCGCAGCTATAAGTTATTTCCTCAATATGTCATTCTTCTTCTTCGGCATCGTCTCCAGCATCTGCTTGTTAGTCCGCCAGCGTCTAATGATGGACTCGTCGATTCCGAAGTGTCGGCCGGCCGCCCGATTACTAAACTCTTCTGCAAACCTGCAGGCACGTAGCTTGAAAGCTGCTGTGAATGATCGCGGTGCCATCTCGTGGTCTTGGTCAGGATAGAAGCGAATGGTGAAGCTTGGTCTTGGTCAGGATAGAAGCGAATGGTGAATCTTGGTCTTGATAGCTCGAACAGGATAGAACGAATGGTGAAACACCCCGTTGACCTCTCCGTTTTATACATTCGTCATTCGCCCAGCCCATGTGGCGGCATCAAAGCCGACTTCAATAGGTTATTACCGCGCCGTTGGTGAGACAATAGGTACGTCATAATGTCCCATGCAAAACATCCTGTTTACCATGTTGACGCTTTTGTTTTGTGACTTAATCCTGTCTTTATTTAGCACACTCTATTCACTATGTGACCTGTCATTCAAAGAGGACTAGTGAAAGTACACATTTTCACAAACACGCATAGAAAAATCAAATATTACAAACTTCAAACTTTCTTGTATTTTGACTGGCAGCAGTAATCGGCGTTGAACCTACCTTAATAACGTAATCGACGATCATTCATCATTGTATCCCCGCAACCCCAAAGTAATATAAAGATTACGTCCCGTTGATATGACAGTTTTTCAATGCACAAATTTTTCTGTTACTGTGTATCAACCGCACCCCCTTTTTTAGGGTTTTCCCGTCGGTAAAAAACCGCGGTTGATACAACGGAAAATACGGTAATCAAAATAGTAGTCTTGTAAATAATGCCCCCCCCCCCCCCCGGCTTGATGTGTAGTTTCAAAACCATTCCGCAATTTGGTTAGTCTGTGGGCATGAGTCTGTTAGGTAGAATGCAACGCAGCAGGCGGGACATATTTAGTGTTAAAACTGGCGCACTCAGGGTGAGGTTAAAAGTAGAGGGTTACCACACCTAAGTGTCACATTAAATTAAAGTTGTTTCGGCCCGGGACGGGCCTGGAGGAAAGGAGGATGCAGTGTTGCGGTTTTGAGAACCCCTCACTTGTAAATAATTCTTGTAAATAATTCTCTTCATTTAATAAGGTCGCACCCATAGTTAGTCCACAAGCAACACGTAGGACACCATAGGACTTTAGTTATTTCCTTAATATGTGTTTCAGATAAGGCTGTGTTCCCAATAGTTGAATCTGCGTTGCATTAATTAAATAAGATAGGTCCTTTTCCATTCCATTCATTTTGCGGCTTGACTCTCTCCAAATTGTGGTACGCGCCTTGCCAGCAGCGTTCGCTGCCTTAGCGCCGCCATTACGCACGCGGTCAGGCTTGGAGAAGAAGGGGGCAGAGCGCCCAGAACGAGGCGTAACCCTGTCATCGACCCGTAAGGGGCGGAGCCGGTGAGCCCTCGCTAACCAACCACGGCTGAGGTGAGCTCACCGGTAGGCGGAGTGCGAGAATACGCGGCGGCTTGATTTCTAAGCGCACTCTATAAGCACAAGCACGGCACCTTTACACAGAGGGAGAGAGAGAGAAGTGCTGAGAGGAGGAGGTGCTAAGAGAGAGAAGAGAGAGAGGGTACGCAGAAGAGAGAGACGTGGGGGTGCTCGCATTGCTGCAATAGGCTGAGGCCCTCTAGACCCCTATTGTTGAGCTCGTTTGTACCAGATGCGCGAAGAATCATTGAGCGGCGCTGAACACCTGAGAAGCTGAGTAAGGAGGTCACGAGCAGAGAACTGCGCATACGGACTTGCGAAGGACTAGCCCCGCCCCCCCCCCCCCGCCCCCGCCATGTGTAAGGTCCGATCGTGCGCCAGCGACACGCAAGCTGCCTCCCATTCTCCAGCCTGGACCGGAGCCGGACCTCAACACCCTACCATCTGCTTGGACCCTTCTCCTCCTACCACTACCCTCCCGTGCAAGTCTGTTTGTTCGTCCTGGGGTTAAGTAAGACTGTATAGGTAAGGTTGCACTGTGTCCTGCTTCTTCTTCTTCTTCTTGTATATTCTTTCCCTTTCGTTTCCTCTTTGGGTTTTTGTACATAATTAATAAATCATATTTGTTCTTCCTTTACTTTGGTTTCCTCTCCATTCGATCGTCTTTGTCCTTTCTCTCCATTGAGTACCTGTGGCATGATTTTGGAACCGCTCAGGATCGGGTTAGTCTTTTGTTAATGGCTCGGGCTTCGGATTGCTAAACCGCTCGGCAATTTCCATCTTGTCCGCGGTCCGAGCGGGAGTTATCTCCCTGCTTTGCGGTCGGGTTGGCACTCAGGTATTTGGGACTCTATTGACCAATCACTCTGGCCAATCTCGACCGGAAAGGAGCGTTATAATTCCCAGGATTGGGGGACGGCCAGCTTAAAAGACAAGGGGATTAACCCCCCCTTGGTAAGGGGAGCGCCGACCCCCGAATCCGCAACAATATTATTACAACACATAATCTTTTCATTATATTACAAATGTACCAAAATAAACATCGGCCTCGAGTGCATTTTTTCAGATGCTTATGAGGTTGGAAAAGACCTGTGGCAAGTCCTGTATCATGTACTCACCAGCTGTATGGCAATCATGAGGACCGTCTTCAGGGAAAATGTGCGATCACAAAGGTCAAACAGGTCCTCGAGGCTGGGACCAAGGAGCTCAAGCACCATGGCGTTGTACTTCCCACAAGGACCAAAGTAATACACTTGTGGGATGCCTTCTGTGTGTGAGGTGCACAAGGGGATACAAGCACCACGTTAGAAAAACACAGCGACCTTGGTCCATCAGAGAAAGCAACATGTTAACAGTAAATAGCATTTTAAAGCAAATTGGTAAAACTAGAAATTATTTATTTATTTAATAGTTTGAGTAGAAATGCAGGGCATTCAGCAAAAGCCACAATGGCACAGTCAGTGCAGCTCACGTGCACTCGCACATCCCAAAGTCATTGAACATGTCCGATGGCCTTGTACACCGATAGCAATTGCTTTCAAATGTAGCTCGGGTTTAGTTTTTCAAATTGCGATTTATGATACTTCCAGCAGACTTGCGTTGCATATTTGCCAGTTGTTTTTTTCTGCAGAGCTATGCCATGCAATGTTGGCATCTTTTCTGTATTGCCAATTCAATACTCAATTAGAAATAGCCAAAAAAAAATTTTTTTTTTTTAAAACATTAAAAAACGAGACGCGCAAGTTCGGATTACACCCAAAATGATCAGAGACCATAATCATATTGGAATTGGACAACGGGAACAGGTTCAGACACGGGCACAAACAGCATGGTACTTCATCCCAACTCCCTAAACGAAAGCAATGCTATGGATATTTAATTAAATAATGAAATGCCAAACTTCTGCTGTTGTTAGTAGGCAGAGCTTCGTGGCATCAAATATATCGTACTCCTTTACAGGGATATCGACCATAATTGCAGAGAAAAATCAGCACGCTCCAGAGAGACAAGAAGTGAACACAAGAGAGACAGAAAAAAAACATTGTGGGACATACGGTAAGATACCATGGCATTGTGTTAATATGTTCAAAAACCAATGCGCACAATGACTTTTGAAGGCCAGAAAGGAAACATCCCGCCACTTCCTATTTATCGGGTGTCAAGGGTCTCCAGTCCAACAATAGATATTGTGCTTTAAAGCAATCAAACCAATCAGTTTGGGCAGGTAACAGGAAGGGATGGCTGACTGAGCAGAGGATATGACAAAAGGCAGATAATATTATTACAACCAATTATTTTCCCTTTACGTCTCACAACTACACGAAAATTTATCTATAATTTCTCTTGTGGCTCCCTCTCCTCCGCCACCTCTTCCTCCAAAACATGCTTGATAGTAATTGACCATTAATAGTTAACATGGTCCAGATATGATCTCATCGCTGTTGAGTAACACGAAGGTTTGTTTGGGTAGAACATGATGTCTACGAGCCTCATGGCCTTCGGGTCTCACACGTCACGTCCTCGGTAGCTGCAAGCAATCAGCTTTGTGGCCAAATTCAGAGTTCAGCAACTCTTTCGATGTGAGGAAGCATACCCCTTACCCTTTTGTTGCAGGTACATTTCCAAGTATTGGTTCACGAGTTATCAAGTGACCACTATATTCGTCATGTGTGTGCATCTGTCTGTGTGTCTGTGTCTCTGTCTGTCTGTCCACAGCATAACTACCCGATGATATAATCCGATCTTGATGAAACTTGGGTGGGAGGTTGATATCATGATCTAGTTGTGTCCTGCCAAGAGTGGGCGTACTGTGCCCATTGTGGGCGGAGCCACGCCCGAAAAGATGTCTTTTTAGGGGGTAATCGAGTTCAAGCTACATCTTCTCCGAGGGGTTTGGTGGAATCTGACAGAGGTTTCGATGTTTGGTTAGGCGAATGTCATGTGTCTAGCCCCATGGAGCTTGATTTTTCATTTTTTCATTATATTTATTTATTTATTTTTCATTTCATTTTTCACCGAATTTTCGGTATTGTGCAGCTAACTAACCTCATAACTGATTATACATTATTTTCTATCTTATTTCAAGGTCAGTAACCGTTTTGACATTTCCGGGCTTCGCCTGGCCGGGCCTGTTTCAGTTATAGTCCGCCCTATGTCATTGAATACCCCTCGCTTGTGAACCATCGTTGTCTCCTGACTTGTTTTCGGTTTATTTTAGAAACTTGGCGAGATGTTTTTGGTAACAATCCATATCTCGTACAATTTTTTTTTTTCCCCTTTTAAGGCCATTTTCCCTGCTAGAGCGGGGGTTAGCCTTGTGGGCCCTATGACAATCATCATGGTTCCCATTTTGAAGCAATGTTTTTAAGGCCGGATACCCTTCCTGACGCCAACCCCTTAGTCACGTCTTACGACACGCAGGGATACGGTGTACCTATTCTAAACCGGGGCACACACCGGCACATTCATCCCAGCAAGCTGGTACTCAATTTGCTGACATCGGAAGGATGACAGGCTGAGTCGACCCCCCGACGTCAATTCAACGATTGACTGGGATTCAAACTCAGGATCCTAGGATCCCAAGCTAGCACCCTAACAGCTAAGCCAACACCAGGCTAATCCATATCTCGTACACAAGATACATTTTATTTCACCCAGAACTCTGCGGTTCACCAGGGTTTCTGCACATGCGCATTGCGCATGGAGAATTTTGGGGCGGTTTATGTCATTTCAAGTCATGTAATGAAAGTGATAAATATTGTTGTCGTTTATTTTTCCATCAGAATATCTAATCAAAGGTCAGCGCTCAGGCAGTTATCGCAAAGCATTTGTTTGCACACATAAAACAGACGCCGATGTAGCAAAATGGCATGGAGGGAGAAAACTTGATTGTTATTTTTTAAAGAAGAAAGATAGAAGATAGACAGTTAGGTGCCCGTTCATAAATAAGTAAAGTCACAAATACATGTACACTTATGAACAAGAATGACCGCACTGTGGTCACAACCTGCGACAAAATCCGGCTGATTGGGAAATGCACATGAATTTTGATTTAACGTTTTATGAAAAGATGAACTCAACGCCTTTTACCCATGCCACCCACCCCACGGTTATATCAGACCGAGCTAATGTGTCACACTGTCACAGATTGCTTAACCCCAATATTGGTCCGTTTAAAAAAAAAAAGTAACTTTTTTTTTTGTAATTTGCATAAATAATGCACATGCACCTGCTTGATAATGCACATGCTCGATTACAGTATGTTCTGATGTACCGTGCGTTCTGACAGGCTCGATTAAACTTTATTATTCGACATACGATTATAGATTTTTCTAGGTCCCTAATCATGAATAACACCAATATAAATCTGATGCAACAAACAAGGGCAGCGTATAATCAGCAGGCAGGCTTCAGGCCTAATATGGCATCAGAAAAAAAAGTGTGCCCATCAGAAAAGCAAGATGGCGGACACATCATTTTGTCTCGGTGCTATGGTGGGTGGGTGGAAATGAAGTGGCAGATTTGGGTGTGGTTAGCCTGCTGTCTGACCAATGGGTGCACATTTCAAAAGTCGAACAACAACAACAACAACAACGCAAAGCTCTTGTTGACCTGTGACATGTCGCAGGTAAAACTTGTGCAGCATTTACGCCAGGACTTCTGTTTCACGTGACTCATGCGTTGTACATCATGGTACTCGTTCAGCTCGCTGAAAGTGGCTGTATTTAATATTTTTTATAATATTTGATTAACATAAAAGAATTGGAAAAACTTTTGTTGTGAAGTTTACCTTCCTAGTATGAAAATATTTTTGCAGAGCAAACGAGCATGCACAGTCCATATTTTCCGACAAGATAGCATCACGCTCCTACTAATTCATTTCATAAGTATTGAAGTTCTTTGTTGAGTGAAGGTGATACACGGGTTTCCAATTAAAAATAAAAAAAGAGAAAATAATGATCCCGCAAGTTAAAGGTTAAATTCCCACAACACCAATGCCCAACAAAATTATTACAAGCTCACACAGTGTGACAGGACTGAGCATTAATGTAAATAAATAGCCCTGAGTGGGCCGACGGTCACCTCTTGACAACCACTGATTTTGGGGGACCGCCATCCCTCCACCCCCCCCCCCCCCCCCACCCCCTTGATCTCCTGGGAGACCCAATGATTTTAAATCGGAAAATCGAAGCCCGAGCAATTGTACGGGCCAGAGTTTTATGGCTGTCTCAGGTTTCAGAGTATTCGGTTAGTAAATGAGGGATGAGTAGGGATCCAAAGTTTCAGGGGGTTACACCACTCTGTTTCTCCCCCTCCCCCTCCCCCCCCCCCCACACCCCAGAAGCGCCGATGATCCACCATAGTAAAATACAAAATCGAAAAATGCAAGACCAAACAATCCTGCGGACCATCAAGTAGAAGGGCTGTATCGGGTTTCAGAGCAATCGGTTGGTAAATAAGGGACGATTACGGATCAGAAGTTTGGGAAGTGGGGTGGGGATGAAGATGTCCCCTCTGAAACCAATGGGTGCATCCCCTCTGGAAGCCCCCATGATCCGAAATTTAGGGGGTGGGGTGGGGATGGGGGTGGGGGTGTCCCCTCCCCCACCCCCTTCTGGGAGCCCCCATGACTAGAAATTTGAAAAATTAATGCCTGATCGATTGTGTGGGCTATTGTCTTGTATTCATGGTCAAGTTTCAGAACAATCAGCCAGGTGAAAAGGGAGTAGCAAAAATAGCAAAAAGTCAACAGACGGACGTACGGACAGACAGACATCTGGACATCACAACCCATTTTATAAGTTCATCTCTTCGAGAATCGAGATGAGATGACCTAATAATGAAGAAATGGCACAAAAAAAGTCAAATTTTCAGTCGAAGAGTTTTGTCTCAGGACAACACCTGTGCGAATAAACACACAACTCAATTTGGACTTTATTTGTAAATACAACAACAACAACAGGCATTTTAAGCCCATTTTCCCTGCAAGAGCAGGGGTTAGCCTTGCGGTCCCCATGACAATCTTCTCCATTTGCCCTATATTCTGCATCTCTCCTTGTTAACCCCCATGCCCGCATTTCTTCTTCGACCATCTTCAGCCAAGTCTTTCGCGGTCTTCCCCGTCCTCTACTTCCTTCCACATTCATTTCCATCACTCTTCTCAACCAGTCACTTTCATCCTTCCTCAACACATGACCAAACCATCTCAAACTGTTTCTCTTCACAGCATCCATCACAGGCTCTATTCCCATCATCTTTCGCAATTCATCATTTGGCTTCCTCTCTCTCAACGATACTCCACACATACACTGAACCATTCGCATTTCCACCCTTTCCAGCCTTCGTTGCTGCTCTATGTTCATTACCCATGTCTCGCTCCCATAAATCATAACACTTCTCACACATGCAGCATACACCTTTCCCTTCAGCTTCAAAGACACTCCCCTCCTCGTCAGCACGCCACTCAGTTCCCGAAACTTCTTCCATGCACATCTCACTCGAGCAACCGTTGCCGAGTCTGATCCACCTTCTCCATTGAGCATGTCTCCTAGGTAACAAAATGTTTTCACACCTTCCAGCTTCACACCGTCTCCAAGATCCAACTCAACATTTCCTCCATCTGCAGCTCCCTCTGTGCACACCTTACACTTGAATGTAGCTGCCACACTGGTTAATGACCCTCTCAAACCACAAGATTTTTGATGAACCCACTCAGCGCACATTGTACATTTAATGGAGTTCACTCCGACGCCCGACACCCTTCCTGCACATAGCACATGGCCACTTCCCAGTTCTTTCCACCAAACCACATGCTTTACCACTTGCTATCACCTTTGTTTTTCCGATATTCACCTTCAGACCTTCCGTCTCCATACATTCCTTCCACTTCTTCATCTTCTCCTTCAGTCCATCCATACTTTCTGCAATCGACACCAGATCATCTGCATACAACAACTGCCACGGTAAACCCTCCTTTACGTTCCGAGCCAGTACCTCCATCACAGCTACAAATAGTAGTGGACTTAGTACCGACCCCTGATGCACTCCCACCTTCACCTCAAACTCACCACTGTTCCCATCCTTACAGCTGTGCGCGCTCTTTTGTACATTGCCATCACCACTCTGATCAACCATTCCTCCACTCTTAACTTCCTCAATGCCCATGTCACTACTTCACGTGGAACCCTATCGAATGCTTTCTCCAGATCAACAAACCCAAGAAACAACTTCTTCCTCTTCTCCATGTACTTCTCCTGCAACTGCCTCACAATAAAAAGCGCGTCTGTCGTTCCTCTTCCTGGCATAAATCCAAACTGCATTTCGTCAATCTTCACTTCCTTCCTTATCCTCCTCTCCAATACCCTTTCCAATACCTTCATCATTCCATGCTCCAATAACTTTATCGCTCGATACGAGCCACAGTCCAGAGGGTCACCTTTCCCATTGTATAGAGGGACGAGGGTACTCAGTTCCCAATCCACTGGAATGCGGCCTTCTTTCACCACCAGATTGCAGATCTCTGTCATTCTCTTCACACCCCAATTTCCCGCTGCCTTCACCATATCTCCCACAACTCTCGTCGGCCCTCCCGCTTTTCTACTCTTCATTGCTTTTATCGCTTCCTCAACTTCCTTCTCAGTTATCTTCTCTGCCGGTCCTAAAACTGGGTTACTCTCTATGTTGCCATCCCATTCATTCTCTGCATTCAACAGTATTTCCATATATCTCTTCCATCTTCCTTTAATTCCATCTCGGTCCACAACGATTTGTCCCACTTCATCCTTCAAGCAACTCACCCACATCACATCACACCTCTCTTTCGCTATCTGCTTTGCAATCCTGAATACCGCTCTCTGACCCTCTTCCAAATCCAAGCATTCTCCGAACATTTTCCTGCATGCCTCCTGCGCCTTTGCTACCTCTTTCTTTGCAGCCTTCATGGCTGCCTTATAACTTTCATGCTCTTCCTTTTCTGCCCCCGTACCCTTCGCCTTCTGCCACTCCTTGAACTTCTTCCTCTTCTCGTCAATCCTCTTTCCAACTTCATCATCCCACCACCATGTTTCCGAGTGCCTCGGTGGTCCTTTTGTCCATCCACATCCCTCACCAACAGCTCCCAACAGACTATCTTTCATTGACATCCAACTTTTCAAGCTCAACCACGATCTCCCGTGATGACGCTATCTCCAAGGGCCTTTCACTTACTCACCGCAGGCAGGTTGGTGGTCTTTCCGTCTTCTACCGACTCCTCTCCAGCCTTGCTCCCCCAACTCTCTCTGGGCTCTGTCCCCCAAATATTCCTACAGGTCGCACAAGATCTGCCTGCAACCCTCTTATGGTTAAACTGCCAAAATCAAGACTCTCTGCTCACCTTCACTCCTTCATTCCTCCCACCTCTGGAACAAACTCCCTCACTCTCTTCAATCCCACTCCTCCCTCCAGGTCTTTAAAACGGCTGTTCACCACCATCTCTTATCTTCCCCAATACAAAACCTTGATCTTTTCTACCCCCGCTAATTTCACCCCAAATCCACTTTTTTGAGGTTACTTTTGACTTCTTTCCTGGAAGTCCTTGGTGTCCTTGCATTTTATACCTATCCCGCCTCCCCCCAGGCCCTCTCCCTCCCACACATCTCCCGATGTCCCTGCTCTCAAATATTGTGTTTGTGTGCTTCCTCCCCTTCTCTCCCCATCTTGTCCACCGCTCCCCTTTTTATATACTTTGTTTGCTTGTTTGTTTGATTTGTTTGTTTGATAAATGTTAGCTCTTTCACGAACCTCGACTCTGTATACAAAAACAAACAAACAAAAAAAAAAACCACATCATCCTCTACCATACTCAGCCTCTCTTTTAATGCCTCCCTCACCGTCACCTCTTTCTACCTCCACACCTTCATTCTCGGTTGGTACTTCACCCACCGAGCTCTCCTCGCACCTTTCAACCTTATGTCGCAGACAACCAAGTGGTGCTGTGAAACAGCCTCCTCCCCCGGGATCACCTTTGTGTCCCGGAGGTGCCCCCTATCTCGCCTACGCACCATCAGGTAGTCAACGGTTGTTGTCGACCCACCTGACGTGTTTGTAACAAGCTTATTATCCTCTTTCTGGAACTGAGTATTACAAATCAGCTCCATCAGCAAACTCCAAAATCCTTTCACCTTCTCCATTTCTCACACCATATCTGTAACCCCCATGAACTCCCTCAAAACCGTCCATACTCCTTCCCACATGTCCATTTAGGTCTCCTCCTACCACAACAACTTCCTTATCTTTCACGTTTTCCATCAGCTTCTCTATTGCACACCAGAACTTGTCCTTCTCTTCATCGCTCCGACCAACCTGCGGAGCATATCCCGAGATGACGTTCACCAAGAACTTTCCAATCATCATTTTCACCATCATCAACCTATCACTCACTCTCGTCACACTCACCACACTGTCTACAATCTCCTCAGAAAACAGGACACCAACACCATTCACGCCCTCTGGGCACCCTTGCCACACAAACTTGTATTTCTGTCCCTGCCTACCCTTCACCATTCTCACACCACTTCCCTTCCATCTCGTCTCCTGCACACAACATATGTCCACTCTTCTTCTGACCAATACTTCCACCACTTCTCCTGATCTCCCTGTCATTGTCCCTACATTCCATGTCCCAAACCACAGAAACCGATCTCCACGTCGGGCATCAGACTTTTCGTCGTCATAAATGGAGTGATTTCCACCCTTGCTTCGATCGGGTTCCCCACCTTGAGTTTTGACGAGAGGGAGTGGGGTCCCCCACGGGGTACTTCGGGCTGTACCCTGCCCATATGTAGTTGTAATTGTCATGGTTCTCTTTTTGAGGCAATGTTTTTATGGCCGGATGCCCTTCCTGACGCCAACCATTTTAGTCGCCTCTTACGACACGCAGGGATACGGTGTACTTATTCTAAACCGGGGTACACACCGGTTGTAAATAAAGTGGAATAAAAGAATGAGATGCGACAACTTTTCATTTTGGATGTTACATCGTGCAGTGATTTCAAGAAGCATCAGCATGCAAAGTTGACATGAGAACCAAGGGTCTTTGTGTTAAGTGATGGACCAAACTAATTATATATATGCACAAAGGCTACACAATTTCCCATGTACACCTAACAACCATCAGCTTGCCATTTTCATCATCCAAACCTCGCCTTGTGCAAATCCCATCCAAATACAGCAAATGGTTTTCCAGTTAAATCTCTAAGATACGCAAGCATCATTGTTGCAGCTCTATCTTGGGAATGGCTAGTGCTATAATTAGAAAGTAACTGGGGCTGAATCATGGGCTGGCCAGATGGCCTTAAGGTATGCACGAGACTAGAGGTATGCAATGGATCTCACTCGTCTCAGCTTTCTAACGTGGGTTCGAATCTAGGGCCAGCTATAAACTTAAATTGTCATCCCTGCGTTTCACCAATGCGTGTGTCGTCTCTTGGATGGACACCAAAACTGGCATCTCCTTTGCCAGAATTAGTTGGTGGACCTTAAAGATCCCACGATGTCGCTCATGAAGAGTAGGCCGAGCTATTGCCGGCATCATGAACAAATTCGAAATTCCTGCCCTGACATTAGTCGAACGTCAGGCCTGGCCAGCCGGTTCATGAAAGACTGGGGCCAAGCTTCCCCTGGCCAACCCAACATGGATGCTGGAATAATTCTGGCTCTTACGAAGAAGAGGAAGAGGAGGAAGAATAAGACATGGGCTGAATTATATGGACCTACTTGTGATCAAAGGTTGGTAAACTGTATATTTTATCAATGAATGTATTACTTAAGGACAACCTTTTGACCGAAACCATCAATAGTTTAATCAAAATATACACGTCTCTAACCATTCCAAAACAGGATTGGGGGGAAAAAAACCAAAAAAAACCCGATAAACAGGCAACGAGAAGGACTATTATCCAACATCTTGTCGTGGTTACCTTTCTAAGATGGTCATTCACATGTGACATGGGAACAGTCTATGAACATTAATTTATTCACAGTGTAGGAGCTGCTGCCCAGGCAACCATCACACACCGAGATGGAAAGCAGTGTGACCTGGTGTCGAGGGATATCCAAGAAGACCAGACGACTTGCTACCGCCCGTTTTTGGCAGGAATTGGGATTTTTGTCAGGATGGTCGGAAAATCTTCACGAGACACCACGGCAATTTTCAATGGCCACGGGTTCGTCTACCCAGCATCCTTTCGATGCACGACACACACACGCACGCATGCACGCACGCACGCACGCACACACACACACACACACACACACTACAAATGTGATCAAGATTTGAACCCAAACACAAGCTTAAATCAACAACTTTAATGAAAAGGAGTCAAATTCTTTGGGCCTCGCCTTGAGGATGCGCAAACAAATAATGACGTCGCATTAACTGCTCGATCGCTTCATACGGACTAACCTGATGGAACATTGCTAACATGTGCGAAAGATGGTGCAGCAGACTTGACTAACTCTCCATCCAAAGGCAATGGAGAAACGGTTATCTCTATTCGTTCACAACAAGATTAGAATGTCAAGAGTCGTACGGTAAAAGGGTGTGGGTGTCGCTATCGTTAGCGAGTCGCACCGATGGCCCTCGTCGAGCACGCTGAGAAACCAAAGCGCAATATCCGATTATTTGAGCAGGTACCCCTCAACTACCAGGGCAGACGATGGCTCAAAGCATAGCGCCACTACCCCCAAAATGACGACACAAATGCAGACACACTTAAAAAGCACTGCATCACATGATTAAGGAGCAGAGACATAAGGGAAAGGTGAAAGGAAGAACGGAACCGTTCATAATAAAACAAGATGAATGCGGCAGCACAGTGTGTGAAAAAAGCCACAAAATGTCATTGTGGGGTTAACCACATTCCCAACAATGCACGCATTGCTCACAAACGAATTAGCAGTGTTACCCGTGACGTCATTTCTAGGAAAGCTTTATGATATGGCCCGTTTTGGAAAAGAAACCGACAGGTCCATCAACGGATTACATATGCAAATGCAGTTATTGAGGGGAGGGGGTTAAATTGAGATGAATAAATATTATAAAGCAAAGGGAAGTGAAAGGCGATTGGAAAAGAGGAAAAGCAAGGAAGATGGAGATGATGAAAGAAAAAAAAAAAAGGGAAATAGACTGCAACAGGATATTACCATGGACCACTGCTTGAGGAGGGTGGGGAAGTAGTGGGGAAGTAGTGGGAAGGGTATCGAAGCCTTCAGGTTGGGAGGAGTAGGGTAAGGGGGAGGGGAAGGAGAGGTTGAAGCCTTTGGGTTGAGAGGAGGTCGACGACTTGGGGTTTGAGAGAGGGGAGGTTGAAGACTTGGGGTTTAGGAGGGGGTGTGGTTGATGACGGGGTTTGTCAAGGGGTGTGGTTGATGACGGGGTTAGTCAAGGGGTGTGGTTGATGACTTGGGGTTAGTCAAGGGGTGTGGTTGATGACTTGGGGTTTGTGAAGGGGTGTGGTTGATGACTTTGGGTTTGTGAAGGGGTGTGGTTGATGGCTTGGGGTTTAAGAGGGGGTGTGGTTGATGACTTGGGGTTTATGAAGGGGTGTGGTTGATGACTTGGGGTTTGTGAGGCGGTGTGGTCGACGACTTGGGGTTTGTGAGGGGGTGTGGTCAACGACTTGTGGTTTGTGAGGGGGTATGATCGATGACTTGGGGTTCGTAAGGGGGTATGGTCGATGACTTGGGGTTTGTGAGGGGGTATGGTCGATGACTTGGGGTTCGTAAGGGGGTATGGTCGATGACTTGGGGTTCGTAAGGGGGTATGGTCGATGACTTGGGGTTTGTGAGGGGGTATGGTCGATGACTTGGGGTTTAAGAGGGGGTGTGGTTGATGACTTGGGGTTTATGAAGGGGTGTGTGTGATAGAAGACTTGAGGTTTATGAAGGGGTGTGGTTGATGGCTTGGGGTTTGTGTAGGGGGTGTGGAGGACTTGGTCACATTTTATTGTGGGGTTTTATTGTGGAACATTGCACACATGTTCCATGCTAGTTATAAAGTAAACCCTTCATGTTGCATTTGTGCCACAACTGTCGAAAATATTCACGAATGTAAGAGCATTCCTGCCAAACATTGCCCCCGATGATGCAGCGCTTCTCACAAACTCAACATGTCAGGGCATGCTTGATAATAACAACAACAAAGGCAGCAGTTTCTCGTGGGCTGTTGAACCACTTTTCCATTCCCCAAATCAGCAGAAAAAAACACCAAAAAGGATCGTCATCCCCCAAAAAAAAAGACTCACCAGCATTGCCGAGCTGCTTGTAGAACCTGTACTCCAAGTGTAGCTGCGGAGCTCTGCTCTTCATGGGCTCCTGGACCAGAAATGTGGTACACACTACATTAGACGAGTCACTTTGTAACAAAGGACGGACAGCAGGTAAAACGCTAAGATACGCACCAGTTTGATAGCCACGTACTCGTTAGTGTAAAGGTTCTTGCCTGAAAAAGAAATCAAACAAAAAAGTAATAGCATGACAAACATGAACATGTGACATGACAAATATGAACGTGACATGACAAATATGAGCGTGTGACATGACAAATATGAACGTGTGACATGACAAACATGAACGTGTGACATGACAAACATGAACGTGTGACATGACAAACATGTACATTTGACATGACAAATATGAACATGTGACATGAGAAATATGAACATGTGACATGACAAATATGAACGTGTGACATGACAAATATGAACGTGTGACATGACAAATATGAGCATGTGACATGACAAATATGAACGTGTGACATGACAAACATGAACGTGTGACATGACAAACATGTACATGTGACATGACAAACATGTACATGTGACATGACAAACATGTACATGTGACATGACAAATATGAACATTTGACATGACAAATATGAACGTGTGACATGACAAACATGTACATGTAACATGACAAACATGTGACATGACAAATATGAACGTGTGACATGACAAATATGAACGTGTGACATGACAAATATGAACGTGTGACATGACAAATATGAACGTGTGACATGACAAATATGAACGTGTGACATGACAAATATGAACGTGTGACATGACAAATATGAACGTGTGACATGACAAATATGAACGTGTGACATGGCAAATATGAACGTGACATGACAAATATGAACGTGTGACATGACAAATATGAACGTGTGACATGACAAATATGAACATGTGACATGACAAACATAAACATGTGACATGACAAATATGAATGTGTGACATGACAAACATGTACATGTGACATGACAAACATGAACGTGTGACATGACAAACATGAACGAACGTGTGACATGACAAATATGCCCATCTGCCATGAAGCCAATGCGTCAAAGCCATGCGGAAGGAGCTGCATGTCATAGGGCATCACCTACCCAGCCTGAGCTCTCCAAAGTTTCCACATCCAATCTTTTTCCCCACCCTGAAGTTCGGTCCAACCATGAGAACTCCAGAGCCAGCACTCCCTTGGGAACGACTTCCATGAGAACTTCGAGCTCCACTCAGTCGGGCAGGTCGTTTCTCCTCCATGACGTCACGTGTGCTGGACCACTGGTTAACGGAAATCGAGCCGGGGTGGGGGCGTAGGGGGTGAGGGGTGGGGTAAGGGGAAGGGGAGGGGGAGGGGGAGGGAGGACGTGGTCTGTGAAAGACCAAGAGTTAGCGACGACCCGGTCCTCGGTCAGAATGGACCCTCTCGGTGGGTCCCAAGAAGGCGTCGGATAAAGGAGGACATTACACCGATCGCCATCGTTCATCCATGAAGCGAAGTAGGGGCTGCAGCTTCGGCCATTCCAATCGGGCACAAACACCTTTCTCCTCGTCCTGGAAACAGACTAACAACGATAGATAACGAACAATAAGAAATGGATAACATCCGAGCCACTGACGGCCCTTCCAATTCCATCATCTTGTCCTTCAGAGGCAATTTCGCAACACAGAGCG
The DNA here is from genome assembly GCF_964187855.1 of Myxine glutinosa. Lineage (NCBI taxonomy): Eukaryota > Metazoa > Chordata > Myxini > Myxiniformes > Myxinidae > Myxine > Myxine glutinosa. Next base: position 21,499,910 of record NC_136262.1, read on the forward strand.
GTACGGTCACGTGACAAGGCAAAACATCGCAAGTCCGAACTCGAACATTCGTCGAACATCCGCAAGAAAAGGTGAAAAAGTGTGGCTCCGCGGAACAAGGCCAAACCCCCTCTAGGCCTCGGTCTCGACTAGCGCGCCCGGGCGGGAGAGACGCGCCTGCAGGGCGGGCGCTTCGGCCTCCGCGGCCGTCACTCCACAACGCGAGACACCCACAACCCACGTACACTTATAACGCCGAGAGGACAACCGAGGGTGTTCGTGCTAACGCTCTAATCATGGCGTTATCGTTAGTCTCCTTGAGGAACAATTGAAACAAAACGAACATACCTCGCCCTTAACACTGCCGTCGAGCTGCCACGACGCATGCGCACATCCATCGGCATGATAATTTCATTTTAAAAGGGAGAAAAATTCTTTTGTTAAACACGGTAAAAACTTGTTTGGATAAATATGCCGAAATGACGACGATCCTTTTTTTCTATGTTTTTGATTTTATTTTTATATGTACAGTACAGTACTGTATACGGTAAGTTGCTGCATTTCGTGCTGGGCGGTGTCACGTACGGTCGCGCTGTGTTGGGCGCGTTGTTGTTGTTGTTGTGGTGGTCGCGCATACTGGGTGGTGTTAATGTGATGCCAACAATGGGGGCAAAAGGAAATCACTTACTAATCGTACTTTCTGTGCTTGAGGGTAAGTTGTACATGTAGTCGCTATAACTACAAGTACCAATACATTATTACGGTTTTGTTGTCACTGTTTATCGTGATACCGGTACGTCTAGTAGTAGTGCATTTAGTTAATGTTATTGTTAATACTGTTAGGCTAAAGAAATATCAGGTTAAGGTTGCCTGCTGGAACGGGATGTGTTTTCTGTGATGATGTGTCTGCTTGTGCGATAGCAGGATGATGATTGATGTGTCTTTCAGAGCGGGGTGATGCTGTCTGCTATTGCGGGATGAGGATGATTCTGTCTGGTATGACCGGGTGATGTGTCTGCTAGACTTAATTGATGTCTGCTAGACTGGGGTGATGTGTCTGCTAGACTTGGGTGATGTGCCTGCTAGACCGGCGTGATGTGTCTGCTAGACCGGCGTGATGTGTCTGCTAGACCGGCGTGATGTATCTGCTAGACCGGCGTGATGTATCTGCTAGACCGGCGTGATGTGTCTGCTAGACCGGGTGATGTGTCTGCTATTGAGGGATGAGGATGATTCTGTCTGGTATGAAGGGGTGATGTGTCTGCTAGACCGGGGTGATGTGTCTGCTAGACCGGGGTGATGTGTCTGCTAGAGCGGGATGATGTGTCTGCTAGAGCGGGATGATGTGTCTGCTAGAGCGGGATGATGTCTCTGCTCGAGCGGGATGGTGTGTCTGCTCGAGCGGGATGGTGTGTCTGCTCGAGCGGGATGGTGTGTCTGCTCGAGCGGGATGGTGTGTCTGCTCGAGCGGGGTGGTGTGTCTGTTCGAGCAGGATGGTGTGTCTGCTCGAGCGGGATGATGTGTCTGCTAGAGGGTGATGGTGTGTCTGCTCGAGCAGGATGGTGTGTCTGCTGGAGCGGAATGATGTGTCTGTTTGAGCGGGATGGTATGTCTGCTCGAGCGGGATGGTGTGTCTGCTCGGGCAGGAGGGCGCGGTGGCGCTGTCTGCTGGAGCAGGAGGGTGTGGTGGTGCTGTCTGTTGGAGGGTGTTGTGGCGCTGTCTGCTGGAGCAGGAGGGTGTGGTGGTGCTGTCTGTTGGAGGGTGTTGTGGCGCTGTCTGCTGGAGCAGGAGGGTGTTGTGGCGCTGTCTGCTGGAGCAGGAGGGTGTTGTGGCGCTGTCTGCTGGAGCAGGAGGGTGTTGTGGCGCTGTCTGTTGGAGCAGGAGGGTGTGGTGGTGCTGTCTGTTGGAGGGTGTTGTGGCGCTGTCTGCTGGAGCAGGAGGGTGTTGTGGCGCTGTCTGTTGGAGGGTGTTGTGGCGCTGTCTGCTGGAGCAGGAAGGCATGGTGGTGCTGTCTGCTGGAGGGTGTTGTGGCGCTGTCTGTTGGAGCAGGAGGGTGTGGTGGTGCTGTCTGTTGGAGGGTGTTGTGGCGCTGTCTGCTGGAGCAGGAGGGTGTTGTGGCGCTGTCTGTTGGAGGGTGTTGTGGCGCTGTCTGCTGGAGCAGGAAGGCATGGTGGTGCTGTCTGCTGGAGGGCATATTTTAAAATGTTATATTATACAACCACCCAAATTTAATATGATCAAATATCATATGAAACAAAGAGTTGAATATCAGACATTGTTCCTTTGCATTCAAGTTTGCATTTGGTACACAAACTTCACAAAGATCGCTGATCATCATCCTTCTTTCCATTTTTATTCCTCTGTCCATTTTACATTTTACCCCTGGTGTTGGGCTAGCGGCTAGGGTGCCGGCTTAGGATACCTAGGATCCTGGGTTCGAATCCCGGTCAATCGCTGAATTAACGCCAGGGGGGTTGACTCAGCCTGTCATCCTTCCGAGGTCGGCTAATTGAGTACCAGTTTACTGGTAATTCCCTGCTTGTCGTTAAAGGCGACAAAAAGGGTTGGCGTCAGGAAGGGCATCCGGCCGTAAAACATTGCTTCAAAAAGGGGACCGAAAAACAACAACAACCACAGTTCCCGAAAAAGGCCTCACCCCCGCTTGCGGGGAAAAATGGCCTCTAAAGGTGTTTTTTTTTTCCATTTTACATGTTTTTATTTGCACCTCCCATGTGTCCTAATCGCTCTTTTTGTGTTTATGATTGCATGTTTTTGCTGCACTGTATTTCTATCTCAGACAGGAATTCCATTTTGCTGAAATGTATTATTGACTTCCACCACAGGACGCGGATTTCCTCGTCGACCTCGGTGCCATCTTGTGTTGGAAGCCAAGTTTGATGGAGAGTCTCTCTCCACTGACCCCGTGGAACATTCTAATAACCCAGAGATTGCAACCGAGCTCGCCTGGGAATTGGATCGCAAAGCTCTACATCAGCATAGGCCTGTTATAATTACTGTCATTACTCCCTCCTCTACCCTTTCACCCCCCGCCCCCCGCATCCTTACAAACTTGCATCTCAACATAGCCATTGTCACACAATTTTTAATCGGCACATGTCGTCTGCCACGCAAGCAACCCATGCCTGTGGTGACATTGGCAGCCATGATGAGACGCATCCACTATATATACTTTTATTTCTCAAACAGCATGCTGTAAGTGCTTTTATAACTTTATATGCAGATTGCAAAGAACGCCTATCAAACTGCAATGCTTTGCTGTGGATAAAGCATCATCTGCGAAAGAATATATTGGATATGTCGTGTTGGACTTGAGGCCTGCACAAGAGAAACCCACGGTAGGAGTTTATTGTTGGGTTTAGGGGTGGTGTTGGGTTATTCATTCTATGTAAGGGGGGGGGGGGGGGGAGGCGGAGTCGAGGAATAGCAGAGGGACCAGCAATGTTTTATGGATAAATGGGTATATTGTATGGATAGGTGAGGGTGTCAGGTGAAGTTCTTGAGGATATTGCGCTTGAGTGGGGAAAGAGGGTTGGTTGGAATGCTGTTCCATTCACTGCACTGTGTTTTGTAAGCCCCCCCGGTGGTTTCCACTACTGAGGAGCAAATACAGCAAAACCCACGCAGAGCTGCGCGTCTCATTAACTCTGGAAGTGGATGTGAAGAATCAGCCATCATTTCGAGCCAAAGCAGCGGCTCCACGCTCAAGTAAGGCCTTCTTCTCTTCGTCCTCCGCTCCAGGCTGTTACAAGATCCGAAATGGCCGATGCTTTAGAATGCATACGAGTTTCGCGCTTTGGCCATAATTGTGTTCCGATGCTAAACGTGGCACATCTACTTCTTCATGGATTATAAAATACAATAAAAAGTTTCACCCCGTTTTTAATTTTCTGCACCGCAGCGACTGCACGCCCACCTGAGGCCCTGACTCCGGAACTTGATGAAGACAAGGGTTGTTTTAACATTGGCCCGGCATCGCAGCGTTTTCACCTCTTCATACTATCAGTAACCATCCGTGCGGCCGAAAACCTGCAACAGGTGAATGCTTGTGTTGTGGAGAGTTGGTTTTAGATGAGAATAGGGGTTCTCTAATGGCAACGTTGCACATTTGTTTCAATCTCGTCGTATTTCTCATTTCCAGCTGCTCTCCGGCGATGTCCGACTGCCTATGGAGAAGCCTTTGTTCTGTTTCCGCTACAGGATTTTGGGTAATGATATACAAAATGAGCCATTTGGTGACCTCCTTCGATCCACTTTTCCTCCTGAGCGTGCCGTGCTGCGTATCCGCAGCTCCTTCAACGTCCTGCGATCATACTTTGGTGCTCAACCTCCACTCAAAGTAATCTTCCCTTTGTACACCAGCGACTGATAATTACGTAGGCCAAGTGGTTACTCATTGACTACCGCAATGCTCTATATGTATTTATAAGACTATGAAAAAAGGAAGAAATTTCCTCGTTGTTGTTGTTGTTGTTGTTGTTCTTTAGTTGCCTTTCTCCATCAGGTGCAGCTGTGCTGTGGAAATTGGCAACTCGGAATAGCAGAGATTCCACTATCAAACCTGCTGCGTGGATGGGACCCCAATGAAGAGCCTGCCATGATCGAGGGGACCTTCCCTCTCTTCTCTCCTGACAAGGCGGGCCAGGACGTGTCTGGCATCCCTTCAAGCATCATCCCTTTGGTGAAAGTTGTACTGACCCTCAAAAAAGAAGGCACCACTGAGCAGGTGTATGTGCACATCCATTTTCAATTGTCTGGCTTGAAATAACAATAAGATTTTCAAACTGTGCAACGATTGAGTTTCTTTGTCACACTTTGGTCAAAGTTGTAATTTAATTATATTTTCTGTATGAATTTCTTCTCTGAACCTAAAACTACGGTGCTTTACGGCTGCTTTACGGCTGCTTTACGGCATGGCATTGTCAAAACGAATCACCGTTGTAACTGTGTCGAAGATCCTTTGTATTCAGTTCCTTGTTTGATGGACAGGTGTGTCAGTAAAGTGTATCCAGAATTTAATATTGCATAAAGATTAATTAAATAGCAGAAAGATGGGTGATGTTGAGTGTTACTAGTTCCTAGCAGATGGTGTTGGTATGTGATGGAATGATTGAATGTCATCACTGATCTTTTACTCACAAGGCAGTGCGGAATGACAAGATAGTATCGTTTTCGACATATGAAATCTGTAAACAATTTATTGACACACCCAGTATATATAAAACCGAGTTTGGTTGCTTGCTTGATGCACGATATGAAATCTGTACAATGACTTGATAGAAATTATTTAAGTTTTGAAACTGATGGTCTTTGGATGGTCTTCGTGTTGAATTGCTATACAGAAGGAAAGGGCAATCTTCATTTGTAGACTGAAAAAGACACAACGCCCTCACCTCCACAACAGAAGCCTTTGTTCTGAAGTGCCAGGGGTATTGCCAAGTGCCAACAGAAGCCTAAATACAAAAAGATTGGCCAGCAATCAGAGTTCTTTATTACCTCTGCCACCGAAGGAGGACAGAGGATATGCTTTCACCCCTGTCTGTTTGTTTGTTACTTGCGAAAATGGAAGATTTTTTCAAATATATTGGTTGGTCTTATGCATTATTCTGTCTGTCTATCTGTCTGTCTGTCTGTTTGTTTGTCTGATTTTAAACCAATCTTTACGAAACCTCACCAAATGGTAGAGTTGGTCATAAGGAAAAAGCCTATTGATTTTAAAGTTAAAAGATCAAAAGGTCAACATGGGTCAAAGGCCAACAACTTAATTGAAGTTTCTAAAATCCTCAATTTTCATCCAATTGACTTGAACTTTGAAGACGATTTGCATATCAGGTCAATTAATTCAAACACTAATTATTTTTGAGGTCCACGTGTGCCAAAAGGCCAACATTGGCTTATTTCTAAAATCATCAATTTTCATCTGATTTACTTGAAATTTGAAGAGGATTTGCATATCTGGTCACTGAATTCAACCACCAAGTATTTTGAGTTCAGCATGAGCCAAAAGGTCAACATTGGCCAAATGTCAACAACTTGATGATCTCTGTCAATTGATGATCTCTGATCATCAATTTGGTTTCAGACCAGGTCACTCTACTCTGGACATGTTACTTCTGCTGTCTCAACAATGGATGGAGGTCCTCAATGCCAAACAGGAAATTAGAGCTGTCTCCCTTGACATATCACTTGCCTTCGATACGGTCTGGCACCCTGCTCTGCTCACCAAACTCTCCTCCTATGGTATCCATGGAAATCTCCACGCCTGGCTTGCGGACTTCCTCTCTAGTCGTAGTCAACGTGTGGCCCTGAATGGATTTCCTCTCAACTCCCCTTCCTGTTCAGGCTGGAGTTCCCCAAGGCAGTGTTCTGGGCCCTGTGATTTTTCTGGTCTTCATCAATGATCTCTCTGACGCTCTTGAAAATCCTCTCTATCTCTTTGCTGATGACTCCAATCTCTGCCGCTCCATTCCTCATCCCTCAGATCGGCAGTCTGCAGCCTCTTCACTCTCTGCAGACCTGGACAAAATCACAGACTGGTCAAACAAGTGGAACATGTCTTTCAATCCTGACAAATCTCACACTCTTACTATGTCTCTCCGAAAAGACCAACTGGACAACCCTCCCATGCACTTTCTGAATAATCCTCTCCAAGAAGTTCTGTCACTCAAGCTTTTGAGTCTCACTATCTGCCATGATCTTCCCTCGGAAAACCACATTTCCAAGCTGGCCTCCAATGCCAGTCGCCGACTGGGCATCCTCTGTCGTGCGAAGTCCTTCCTTGGCACACCTGAGCTCCTCACCACATACAAAGCTTTCATCCGCAGCTCAATGGAATACTGTTCTCCCCTCTGGGCCGGTGCTCCTGCCTCACACCTAGCTCGGCTTCATGCTGTTGAAACCAAAGCTTTCAGAATCATTGGAATCTCCCGCGATGAAGCTAACTCCGAGGGCCTTTCACTTACTCACCGCAGGCAGGTTGGTGGACTTTCTGTCTTCTACCGACTCCTCTCCGGCCTTGCTCCCCCAGCTCTGCTCTCTCTGTGCTCTGTCCCCCAAATATTCCTGCAGGTCGCACAAGATCTGCCTCCAACCCTCTTATGGTTAAACTGCCAAAATCAATACTCTCTGCTCACCTTCACTCCTTCATTCCTCTTTTCTCCCGCCTCTGGAACAAACCCCCTCACTCTCTTCAATCCCACTCCTCCCTCCAGGTCTTTAAAACAGCTGTTCACCACCATCTCTTATCTTCCCCCATCCTAACCTTGATCTTTTCTACCCCCTCTAATTTCACCCCAGATTCACTTTTTTGAAATACCAACTTCCTTCCTGGAAGTCCTTGCAGTGTCCTTGTGTTTTATGCTTCTCCCACCCCTCCCCCCCCCCCCTTCCCACGCCTCCTCCCCCCAAGCCCTCCCACAGATCTCGGGATGTCCCTGCTCTCAAATGTTGTGTTTGTGTGCTTCCCTTCTCTCCCCATCTTGTCTACCTCTACCCTTATTATATGTTTTGTGTGTCTGTTTGATTTTTTTTTTTTGTGTGTGTGATAAATGAGCCTTTCTTTCATGAGCCTCGTTCCTGTATACAAAAAAAAAAAAAAAAACAGGCAAATTTTCTAAAAGCATTTTGATTGGTTATTTCAAACCACATCAGATCTATCAATCAGGCGAAAACAATCTCCTTTCGCAATCTGGCCCTAACGGAAGTGAACTTGGGGACGGTGAGTGAGCTTTGGTGTCAATCTCCCTTTTGTGCGTATTTTCTACACATATCACGCATCTTACACACATATCACTATGCATGCTTGACTAATGTACATGCCTGTTGTTTTTGTAGACTAAGAAGAAGACCTTTGTTGGTCGAAAGCTTGTCAAATTAAAGATCGACGTCCTGAAGCTACGTCCGCGTCTGATTTAACCTCCCGATTATTTATTTAATTCAAATGAGACGCCCTTCTCGTACTGTGGAGTTTCTACTATTTCTCACAGTTATATATATATATATATATATTTATGAACTTTGGGGTCGGAATAACTAGATTTAGGTAGATCTGCATGGGTAGGTGTCCAGCTGTCGTGATAGGGAACCTCACCTGTAATACGTTCTGTGTTTAGCCTGGTTTGGCTAAGCCCCGCTCTAGCAGGGAAAATGGCCTTAAAATGCATGTTGTGTTGTTGTTGTTGTTTAGCCTGGTTTGTCGGATTAAGTGTGTATCTGTGATGAGAGGAGGATGATCTGGTGATAGGTAGAATAAAGATAAGGCGAAGACTCCATTGTATGTGAAACCTGTGATCTACACTTTGTCCCTTTTGGCAACACACCACATACATTAGATAGATCCATTAGTGCTCACATTAATTAAATCCCCCCCTTACAATGACTGACCATAAGAACTGACCGGAAAGACAAGCAGGCAGCGGCCGCGCAGTGGTACACCATGGGTTTCACACCTTGACCAGGCAGGCTGGGAGCCACGCCCAAGAGAACTAGTGATTGGCCAGGGGAGGGGCGAGCAACAGACACCACACCGATTTGCAGAGTAGGGGAGGACGTGCGATTGGTCAGGGGAAGGGCAGAAAGCTCCCCATGATTGGGGGTGAGAAAGGTAAAGGAGCGACACATTGAATGGCCACCAACTGATGACACCACGGCCAATCAGTGCGGAAGGCGCGAACAAACGACCAACAAGCGACTCACTGGTTGGAGGGGAAGCGAGCTGACGTCAGAAGACCGCCAATAAAACTGCTTGCTCGCCGGCATTTTCCTCTCTTCCCTTGGCCTCTTGCTCTGGACTGTGACTTTGTGCTGGACCTGTTCTTGCCTTTGGACTTTGGTGGAGAGACCAGTGCCGACGATCATCCTCCCCTGTTGTTCATGCTCCTGTTGCCTGCGTGCTGTGCTGTGTGGCGCGGGACGGACTGTGCAGAGAGGGGTGTTCGCGCCAACGCCCGAGCGGTTCGCGCCAACCGGAGTGCGGTCGGACGACTGTGCTTGGAGCTGACCATCCCGGAAAATTCCTGATGACTAGTGAGACAGATAAGCACAGACACACAAACAATGGTTCCTTTGATTGATTCTCCCATTGTTTCGTATCTGAAGTCTGGTGCGGGACGTCCCAATTTAGGATTATCGTTATCTTCCGTCGCGTTCCTTGTCCCGATATTTATTAAATAAATCCTTTCATTATTTTCCCCTGTACATTTCACATTCGTTTTCGGTTTGAATTATTTCCCTCAGGTTGAAGACATCGGACCGTGAAGGTAAGTGGCATTGTTCATTCCGCCTCGTGTATGATCCGCCATCAATTGGGAACCGCCTCGTTAAGCTCGAATCCATCCGTGGTGACGCTCAGTGTTAACTGAGCCACCACACGACAATATATATATTATATATACAAATATATATTGAAACACACGACAAAAAGATATCATATATATATATATATGTTACGGATTCGTCACTTCCGTTGTTGTGGTTTTCATCCACTGTAAACATTTCTGATGCCATGTATTATTATTGTTGTCATTTAAAGGGAATCGATATTTCTATTTTCAAAAGTTAAAAGTTAATATTGTAAATGAAACAGGAACCGGACGGTGACGAAGAGGAAGAGCAGAAAAGGGGGGCAGAGCGAAGGAGTCGGACAAGAAAGCCGAGTTGCTCCGGGTTCTGAAGCGAACGTTGGCGAGCAAGAGTCACTAGCGAACTGTCGGGTTTCCAGGAAAGGAATTCCTGCGACTAAGTTGTCATCGCTGTGACCGATCAACCTGCGTGTCAGGTTGTTGGCGGTGGATTCCGAGGGGAATTATCGCCGGGCCGTTACTACGTCTCAAGAGTGGGTCGTCGGCCATTTTGACTCGCGCAGGACTTGTGCTTCGCTCGTGGTTTCGTTTCTTTTCGACCATTCTCACCGCATTCAGACGTCGATCTAGGGCATGTGTGTGACGTGGCTTTTTGAAGGCTAATTCGTCCATACCCGAGGGTGTGATCCCTCATTCGCCTGTAGGGCGCCTTTGGATTTCCCAGCCGCCTTGAGGGCGCCTTTGTACAGCTTCGGCTGTGTGACTGCCCTTGCCATCCGCACGGGATTCTGGTCTCGATTGGACATCGTTCTAGCGATCGCTGGAGCGAAACAACTTCGTTTTGAAGCCGGGAATAAGAGACATTGGGGAATGTTCTTGTTTCACTCACTTGGAGCACAGTGATTTATATATTACAAAACTGATGGTACCATCATAGGACATATTGATTGTACTTTTGAATACTATTGTTGTACTATTATTCTTGTGTGATCTTAATACAATATTTGTTTGTGAGTAACAATTGGGGTGGCTTCTCCATTGATCTTTGACACACAGAATAACACATTTTTCTGCCGTGACTCCTCTCGGGGCTCGGAGGTACATCGTGACCAGGGGGCCGGGGAGGAGCACGTAACAGTATATATATATATATATATATATATATATATATTGTTGCGAATATGGAATTTGGCCTCCATATCCGCTTGTAAATATTCCCCTATTTTCTCCAATACTCCCCAACTTTCCCCGATCCCCCATTCCCTAGTCCCATTGCATGTAAATAACAATCAGTAGAGCCGACCTTCCCCTTATTCCCCCATTAAATGTCGTGCCCAGGTCCACCGCACCACACGTAGACAACTTTCGGACATCTTCCTAGTTATTCTTATTCTATGTCAGTTAAGGCCTCGTCTCCATTAATTATGACTCTTCGTTGCACCAGAATGTGATTATATGGCATCAGTAGTGAGTTTAGGACCTTTCCCATACCTCCTTCCATCTTCTTCCCCAACAATTACAACAACAACAGAGATGGCGGCGGAGCGGGGGAGGATGCGTCCTCACACCGGCTCGATTAGCTCCAGACCATGCGCTCCACGGGGTTACCACGAAGGGGCTCCTTGTCAGCTCCTCGTCAAGGGCGGAGCCTGGTAAACCCCCCGCACGCACCCAATGAGAAGCAACGTGCCGATTCCACGAGGCGGAGCTAACGAGCCGAGGGCGTGTCACTCCCCGCCGGATATACGCGGCCACGCGCCGGATGTGACGAGAGATGCGCACCCAGCTTGGAGAAGGAAAGCCACCTGCGAGCGCTGAGTCAAATGCGCCCCCAGCCTGGAGAGAGAAGTCGCCACCCCTCGAGCGCTGCAATACCTCCACCGCATCTCTTAAACTGGACCGTACGTGATCCTGCCCTGAGCCCAGGTGCACCTGGAGCGATCGCTACCCGCTTTCCTTGCCATCAAACCCCGTGTGAGTGAGCCTTGTCCCGTTTATCTGTCGTCTGTTGGGGTTAATATAAGTGTGTTTAAGTGCCCACCTTCCTATGTTTCCCTCTTGTCCCTGTAATCTAACCTTCCGCCTTAATATAACCTCCTCCGGAGGTCTTGAGAACTGAACCCCTGGTGTCGTATTGTGTTATTGTGATCCAGCCGGGTGTCTTCTTTTTCCTTCATTGGTCTAGCATAGCGCGATTAGTCAACGTTCGGGCACAATCGGGTAACTTGTGCAGACGTGGTCATACCATAAAACCGCTCGGTAAATAACATCCAAGCCACGTCTGTAACAATTGGTGTCGAGGAGTGGAATTCGAACCCGGGACTAAATTAGTTAGGCCCAAATTTTGGGAGGGAAAATCGAGCCGGAGCGCGTACGGCGCTCGACCGAATCGATTCGGAGCGCGTTTCCCGCGCGAAATTATAACGGCGAAATTTGAATTTGTTTTACGAAAAAAAAAAAAAAAAAACCGAATTTTGAAAGTCGCGCTATGGCGGATCAAGACAGCTGGGGTCCGGTAAAGGAGAGTGAGGTAGGGTCGATCCAGGACCAAAATGAGGGACAGGAGGAGAGCGAAGCAGTGAGGGCGGCAGGTTCGCAAAATAGCGCCGTCACGCACGAAGAAGCGGGCGCGCAAAATGGCGCCTCGCTGGTCACCGCGCCGGCAACCGTGGCAGCGCCCCCGATGGATTTGAACTCGTTTTGGATACAAATGAAGGCCCTTATGGCCCAGAATTGTGAGCAAATGAGGGCTGATAGAAAGCGATTGGGTGAGCGGTTGGGGAACCGGATGGATGCTCAGGGTGAGCGATTGGGAAACCAAATTGAAGAAATAACGAACCGAATGAGGGCTCGGAGTGAGCGATTGGAGGGCCAACTGGGGGTAATGAGGGACGAAGCGAGGGGTACCGGAGAGGGGTTAGACAACGGGATAAAGGAGGTGAAAAATGGGTTAATGGGGGTAGAAAATAGAATGGCTGCCCAGGAGAATCAGATAGAGGGAGTGAAAAATGGGGTAGAGGGAGAGGAGATTAGAAGAGGTGTGAGTGAGGAGGTCGGAGGAGTGCGCGAGGAGGTGAGGCACTGTAAGGAGCACATGGAGAAGGAGGTGAGAAAGGGGACTGTAAAGTTACAAGGGGGCATAGAGGACCTGACGCAGGAGGTGGAGCAGCTGACGGTGGGACAGACGGAGTTAGTGGAGCAGGTTCAAAGGAACACTGCGGTATTAGGAGGGTTGAAAGCGACACGGAAAGAAGTGGAAGAGGGGGTGAGCGAAATTAAGAAGCGACGGAGAGGGGATAACAAAGAGATAAAAGAGGAGATAAAAGAATTGGTCCAAAGTCTGTGTTTGGATCGTGATGATGTGCTCATTAACCGGATGAGGGATTCGCAGGTGATGGAGGAGAAGCGAAGAGGAAGAGGACCCGGTGTAAGTGGTGACCAATATGGTCGTGCGTATGATGCGCCAGGTGATTTAAGAGGCTTGGGGGTCGAGATAGACCCGGGTGTTCGTGAGAGGCCGTTGGTGAAGTGTGCGACAGGTCTGGTGTGCGAAAGAGGAGGTGTGCGAGAAAGTCCGACTCTGGGGTGTGTGAGGAAAAAGTGCGTGCCAAGGAGTGAGTGTGCTGGCGAGAGTGAGTCGGTCGTAGCGCGTGTGCGAGGGAGCACGTGGAAGCGCGGGGTGGTGAGTGTTACAGAGGGTGTGACGGGAGAGTGTGCGCGAGAAAGGTGTGTGACGGACAGGTGCATGAGGAAAGAGTGCGCTGTCAGAAGTAAGGAAGAGTGTCCACCTGTGGTGAGTGTTACAGAGGGTGTAACGGGAGAGTGTGCGCGAGAAAGGTGTGTGACGGACAGGTGCATGAGGAAAGAGTGCGCTGTCAGAAGTAAGGAAGAGTGTCCACCTGTGGTGAGTGTTACAGAGGGTGTAACGGGAGAGTGTGCGCGAGAAAGGTGTGTGACGGACAGGTGCATGGGGAAAGAGTGTGCTGTCAAGAGTAAGGGTGAGTGCGTTGTCACGAGTGGAGGTGAGAGTAGTGAGAGTGACAAGGAGAGTGAGCTGGTTGTGACAGGTGAGCGAGGATGTACACCTGGGATGGAAGGATGTACACCTGGAATGGTAGAGCGTGAGTGGGAATGCACGCTGGAGTTGGTGGTGAGGCACGTGGTTGGGTGTGCGAATGAGAGCACACCTGTGATTGTCACAGAGGAGGTGACCGAGGAGGGGGCGCGAAGAGGTGTATTGGTGAGGTGTGCGACCAACGAATGTGTGCCAAAGTGTTCGGTGGTCAGGTGTGTGACCAAGGCTGTGAGTGGAATGGGTGTACCTGGGTGTGTAAGGAAGGGTACGAGGAGCATGGGCACAGCTGGATGTGTGAGCAAGGAACGGGCTGCGGGGTGTAAGCGTCCAGGTGAAGCATCGACGTTACACGGGTTAGAGGTTAGAGCGACTTTTAGCCGAAGCAGGCCCTCGGTGCGTGCCGGGCCTCGCTTTGAACGGCCGCGTCCAGGCTCCACTAGGCGGAGCTGGCAGCCCGATAGGAAGGGTCGTTATGGCGACCACGTTTTGTTGAGACGTGCCGGCAGGTCGAGATCGGGACATTGGATGGCTCCACGCCGAGGTGGTGCGTGGGATCTCGGCCCGGGTAAGCCCCCGTCCCTGCCCCGAATGCCGGACGCATCCAGCCGCTGGCACAAAACAACCAGCATCCATTGCTTGGCTTTACGAAGCCGGGCTTTGGACAGGGATTGGCGCACCGAGAGGTATTAGTGAGTCGACTGGGTGATGAGGTTAGTGTTTTGGCCCCAAAATTAGAGAAAAACAAAATTTGATGATTGGCAAAGGATTGGCAGAGTGATGATTGGTAATGGTACAGTGATTGGCAGATGATTGGCAAATTTTTAATTTGTTGAAATTTGATGTGCAAAATTGGTAGTGAGAGACCCCCGATGTGGTGGGATGGCATCCCTGCCACCCTTCCCATGTGGGGGGCAAAGGAGCAATAGATTATGGGGTGTATGGCAGTGAAAACTAGCCCGGGTGGGTTAGGATATTGTGTGTAGGGATCTAGAGAAGATGACATTAGGTGACGTTAAGTTTAGTTAGTGACTGATACCTGTAGTGGGGACGCAGGTAGATTAGTATGGATGATAATGACGAGGGAGCGCAATAGTTTAAAGGGACGACTGGGAAGCGCAAGTTTCAGAAGGGAGTAGTTAGCTGAGATGATGCCGTGTGTGTGTGAGAATTGAACAGGTGTGATTGCACAGGTGTGCAACTGGACAGGTGTGTGGAGCAGTGTGTGAGTAGTGGGTGTTGTGGATCAGCGCGAATGCGCTTGGGGAGAGAAGGGTGCAGGTGGCACCAGGTGTGAGAGCACAGGTGTGCAAGTACAGGTGTGTGGAGAGAGTTGGAGTGAGTGGTACGGAGTGGTGTGCATGGTGCGAAGGTGTGGATGGGGGAAGAGTGGACCCCTTTCACGGATACCCGGGGCGGGTAGTGTAAGTGTTAGGTAGAGGGTATAGGTAAATTGTGGTTGGATATTGGCATTTGTGGTGCGGTTGCAGAATGGTGTTGTGAATGGGTGCATTAGTGTTGTGGAAATGGCTGGGCGTGTAGCCTGTTAGTGTGTGTAGTTGGTTGGGCACTCCACCACTGTGAGGATGTCGGCCAGGTGAGGCCGCAGGTGGGCTCTGGGAGCCGGTAGTTGTGAGTGGGTGCCTGAGGATCCCGGGTGTGGATCGGGCAGCCCAGTGCCAGAGAGGGCACCGAGTGGGGAGAGTGCCAGAGGGCCTTCCCCAGGTAGTTAGGTTAGGGTGAGGAGCAGGTAAGCTCGGAGGCAACTGCAGTGGTGGAGGTGTGCAGGTGGGTAGACCCACTGGGAGAGGTACACGCCACAGCCCAGAAATTGTACGAGGGCACCGGGAGATGAATCGGGGGAGTGAGACCCCAAATTGAAGAGCACCACAGTTTGGCCAATGGGAATTGGTTTTTAGAACCCATAGTGTAAGAGGGCCAATGGTTTGGCCGGAGAAAGACCCCGGGTAGTGTAAAGTTGTTAAAGTCATTTAGGAGATAGTTAGGATTGAAGAACCTGTCGCACCATACGCAGCCACTTACCTGTGGTGATGATGATGACTCCACACCTGTGTTTTCTTTGGTTGTGTTGCAGAAATGAGATTGCTGTGGATTTGTGAGACGCATCACGACGTGGATGAGACATTGGGGTGATTCCATCTCTCCCTCCTTAGGAGGGACTGATGATGAATTGGTGATGGCAAATTTTGATGTGCAGTTGGAGATGGCAAATTTTGATGAGAGTTGAAAATGGCAAATTTGATTGGTTAGGAGGGAGAGAAGACGAATTTGGTTTATGGGAGGAACGGGGAAGACAGTAGGGATGTTTGTCGATTTGTAAAGTAGATGTTTATGGGTAGTGTTGTGTTTTGTGGATGCAGTAAGGGGTAAGGGAGGGGCCATGTAGGTTACCTGGTGGGGGGGGGCGTACGATAGGAACGTACCTGTCTCACCTGGTTCCCATGTGCCCCCAGTGTGCATCACCTTACATTGCGTGCACTTTTGCGCCCTTACCACCTTACTCACTTGTTTCTTCTTTTGTCTCCCACCTCCGAGGATCTGGCTTTGGGGTAGAGAGAGAGGAGAGAGAGGTGCTGGCTGCGCAGTTGTGGGCCTGCACTTTCGCTGTTTGCTGCCGGGATCGATACACCATATGGACCGCAATGTTTGTGGCCACCCACAATGGACCGCAGTTCGTTTGCGGCCAAGCACCACCCGGGGATGGACCTATGGGTCAACGTGGCACCTATGCCATACAGGTGAACCACTTTTAGTTACCACCAAGTGCACCACAAGAAGAGCAAGAGACACCTGCAGGGTTAGGGGTTGTCGAATTTATTTTTATTCCAATGAACAATGGTGACTGCACCGATTGGTGGTGGGGTGGTGCTTTTGATGCTGGGAAAGGGTGCTCTGCACGTTATTAAAGGCCGTCGGCCACAGAGCACTCGTGGGTTGGTGTATCGATGTTGGCAAGCGCGCTCTCTCTATGCATAACATCTGCATGTGTTCCTCCAAAAACAGGTCCTGGATCGTAGTGTAAATAGCAGCGTAGTCTTGTAAATAATGCTCCCTACCGGCTGTATGTGTAGTTTGAGAATTCTTTCCGGATTCGGTTATCCTGTGGGTGTGTTTCTGTGAGGAGAAGGGTGCAACGTCGCAGGGGGACATATTTACTCATTTGTGAATATCTGTAAAACTGTCGCACTCAGGGTAGAGTTAATAGTAGAGGGAACTACATTGCGTGCCACACTAAAGTAGGTAAAAATTTATCGGGTCGGGACGCCCCGAGGGTAGAGAAGGGTGCAATGTTGCGAATATGGAATTTGGCCTCCATATCCGCTTGTAAATATTCCCCTATTTTCTCCAATACTCCCCAACTTTCCCCGATCCCCCATTCCCTAGTCCCATTGCATGTAAATAACAATCAGTAGAGCCGACCTTCCCCTTATTCCCCCATTAAATGTCGTGCCCAGGTCCACCGCACCACACGTAGACAACTTTCGGACATCTTCCTAGTTATTCTTATTCTATGTCAGTTAAGGCCTCGTCTCCATTAATTATGACTCTTCGTTGCACCAGAATGTGATTATATGGCATCAGTAGTGAGTTTAGGACCTTTCCCATACCTCCTTCCATCTTCTTCCCCAACAATTACAACAACAACAGAGATGGCGGCGGAGCGGGGGAGGATGCGTCCTCACACCGGCTCGATTAGCTCCAGACCATGCGCTCCACGGGGTTACCACGAAGGGGCTCCTTGTCAGCTCCTCGTCAAGGGCGGAGCCTGGTAAACCCCCCGCACGCACCCAATGAGAAGCAACGTGCCGATTCCACGAGGCGGAGCTAACGAGCCGAGGGCGTGTCACTCCCCGCCGGATATACGCGGCCACGCGCCGGATGTGACGAGAGATGCGCACCCAGCTTGGAGAAGGAAAGCCACCTGCGAGCGCTGAGTCAAATGCGCCCCCAGCCTGGAGAGAGAAGTCGCCACCCCTCGAGCGCTGCAATACCTCCACCGCATCTCTTAAACTGGACCGTACGTGATCCTGCCCTGAGCCCAGGTGCACCTGGAGCGATCGCTACCCGCTTTCCTTGCCATCAAACCCCGTGTGAGTGAGCCTTGTCCCGTTTATCTGTCGTCTGTTGGGGTTAATATAAGTGTGTTTAAGTGCCCACCTTCCTATGTTTCCCTCTTGTCCCTGTAATCTAACCTTCCGCCTTAATATAACCTCCTCCGGAGGTCTTGAGAACTGAACCCCTGGTGTCGTATTGTGTTATTGTGATCCAGCCGGGTGTCTTCTTTTTCCTTCATTGGTCTAGCATAGCACGATTAGTCAACGTTCGGGCACAATCGGGTAACTTGTGCAGACGTGGTCATACCATAAAACCGCTCGGTAAATAACATCCAAGCCACGTCTGTAACAATATATATATATATATATATATATATATATATATATATATATATATATATATATATACAGTGGTACCTCGGCTTACGAGTGCCCCAACGTACGAGTTTTTCGGGATACGAGCCGTCGCTCGGGCGGTTTGTTGCTTTGGGATACGAGCCGAGATCCGATGTACGAGCTCAAAAAATTTATTTTTTTGAATTTTCCGGTCGTCCCCTTAGTTCCGGTCACGGTCGGTTCCGGTCCTGTCACGTGGTTATCTTGCCGTGAAAGCATCTCTGCTTGGATATAAAACACGCAATCGTCGAAATACATTAGCGAGGAATCTCCTTGCTCCAGCCGGTGACGTCATCGGCGGGGATCCCCGCCTCCAGAGTGGCTGGTCACGTGACCGCCAAAGCGTGTCGCGCGTGCGGGTATAATGAGCTACACCTGTGGATCACGTGACCACGGAAGCACGCCTCGCTTGAGAGGCATGGCTTTCGGTTTGCGTTTTGCTTTATAAGGCGCGATAAATGGGCTTTTGAGTGTTAGCGGTTCATGGCGTTGACGGTTCATGACGGTTCATGGTCAAAAACCCATTACATCAATTTTACCAGGCACTGTACAGTAAGTACAGTGGACACCAAATGCACGGTGGAAGGCTAGAAGTAGAAGATCGTCCAAGACAAGTGAGAATAAGCCATACTTTGGAGATGACGTCATTCGCTGGTCCGATAACCAAAGATGTGGTATAAAAAACCAGGTGAGCTAACAATGCAGCAATGAAGGAATTCGGCCAAGGCACCGGCACACAACGACCTACCTACATCGAAAGACTCAATGCCAATGGTGA
>NC_136262.1:21523529-21576029 GCF_964187855.1 Myxine glutinosa
ACAAATAAACAATTGGAGATGTAAAAGAAATCATAGAATCATTTTGTTTAACAAAATTTAATTTAAATTTTTGACTCAAAAAAGTAGCCACCTTTTGCAGATATAACCGCCGAACACACTCGTGGCATTTTTTCTACAATGGAAATCAAATATTGTTCGGGAAGTCCTTCCCAACACTGTTGCAGAAGTTCCCACAAATGTGCTGCACTTGTAGGTTGCTTTGCTTTCTCACCCTTCTGTCCAGTTCATCCCAAACCAGCTCGATGGGGTTTAAGTCTGGAGACTGTGCTGGCCATTCCATGATTTTAAGCCTACCGTCTTGTTCTTTTCCTCGAAGGTAGTTTTGACATAGCCTGGAGGTGTGTTTAGGGTCATTATCTTGCTGTAGGATGAACCCAGCAAAAGAGCCCCAGACCATCACACTTCCTCCTCCATGTTTGACAGTTGGTGTCACACACTGTGGAACCATCCTTTCGCCTACTCGACGGCGTACAAAAACCCTGCGTGATGAAACAAAGATTTCAAATTTTGATTCATCGGTCCATAAGACCTTCTTCCAGTCTTCATTAGTCCACTGGCGATGCTTAATGGCCCAGGCAAGCCTCTTTTATCTTATTTTGCCATCTTAGCAATGGCTTTCTTACTGCCACTCGACCTGTCAAACCTGCAGCTCGAAGTCTTCTCTTCACAGTTGAAACTGAGACTTGCTTACTTCGACTAGTGTTAAGCTGTGCTTGAAGCTGTTGTCCTGTGAGCCGCCTATCACGCAAGCTGTTGACTCTCAGAAACGTGTCTTCTGATTCTGTTGTTGCTTTGGGTCTGCCAGACATCTTCCTGTCAGAGTTTCCTCCAGTTTCCAATATACTACTTCCTGCAGTGCAATATTGTCCAAATAATGCTTCAGAGGGTGTAATAACAGTCTGTTCCAATACTGCTTTTATACAGACAGGGGGTTTGTAATCGAGTAATCAGCAGAGGTTGGGACACCTGTAGGAATTGTTTGCATCAACTTTCAAGGCTTAATTTACTTACATTGCTGCAGAACAGCTGTAAGTTGTTAACCCATTACTTGTTCCCTGAAGAAGGCCTTTTTTTTTTACAATATAACTGCAATTTACATTATTTTCCCGTTTTTGCTAACCGAAACTTTTTTTTTTAACCTCGATCAGTTTACTGCTTACCTTTGTACCATTTCAGGTTATTCACTGGAATTGAATTGCTTAAATTTCAATAAAAACTGGAAAAATTGAGGTGTTCTAAAACTTTTGACCGGTCGTATATATATAGATATGTAGATATATAGATATATTTAAATACGTTTGTATGAAGAGTGACGTTGCAAAAAGATTGTGCTGGCCACATCCGATGTGCCATGAAGCCGGAGGTCCTTCTGCCAGTATTTTCAGCTGGTGGATATTAAAAATTGTAATACTTTTCACAAAGAGTCGACCAATGTGTGCCAGAACCTGGGCTAAATTCAAAATTGCTGTTTTGACTGATACCTCTGTAAAGGCAATAACAAGCGATGCAGTGTGTAATCCTTTGCCATGAGACTGCTTCTGCAGTGAATATATTGTTACTTTTGTGGGGGTAGATGATGGAATCCCATAGTGCAGATAGGATTGTATAGGTTTTGCATGGACCGAGGACGAGTAGGAGACATCTCGATGTATTTAAGTAGGGAAACTGGAGCTTAAGATTGTTATGTTTCTTCACACGGGGGGTGAAGCTGTGTCAAGTAGATAGGGGTTAAGGTTAGTTTTTCCCCAGTATGTGTTTGCCTCCTGTGGTTTTTCCCCTATGTTTTTACATTTACAAGGCCAGCCATGCAACCACCTCCATTAACCAACAATAACCGACATAATTGCCGACAGAACCCAGAACTAAACCCCCCCTCCAAAGGATCGTAACTGACAGGCCACGTCCCGTAGTTTGTCATTGGTCGAGCACGACCATGGGGAGGTTCAGTGGAGCTTGGCCATTGGTCAGTAGTGCTCTTCGTGTTTTTGCATCAAGGAGGAAGCTTAGCCATCTTTGGTTTGCGCCTGTGAGGAGAAGGCTGGCCTTTTTGGGGCACTTTTGATGAGAGTGAGGAGCTCTTGGTTACGTGGGTAGGGTTGTGAAAGAGAGAAGAAGAAGAGCGCGTTTCTTGGCTCTCGCTCAATCTCTTGTTGGATGATCGAGGAGGAAGGCGGCGCCATTTGGTGTGTTTGGACCTGGTGCTGAGAGAGAGCGGTGTTGGCCATTTCAATTGTAAGGGGGTGTTGGCGGCGGTTTGTAGGGCTCTTGGCGCTTCGGACCGAGTGGAGAGCTAAAGAGGACCACCCGCACGAATTACCTGACGTTTGTGGCACCGTGGAGAGCGACTACGCACCATTGTTGGAGCGGTTCCCTCGCGAGAGGCTTCGGGCCACCTTGTACTGCAGACCTCACCACGAGCACCATTTTGAGGCCACAGTTAAGTGCCGGCACGAAAAGGAACATTTAATTTTATTATCTTTCCCCTTGCCTGTTTTTGTGTGTGAGTGGAAGGTCCCTCAAAGTAGGATTTATTTTACCTCAAACTTTATTTCGCCTTGCAAATTATTTTCGTTAAACCATTATTGTTTAATTTCCTTGTGTTCGTTTATTCGTTGTGAGTTCGAGAATAAACCCGTGTGTTTCTCCAGGTAAACGCTTTGTTTCCTTCCATCCCTCGCATGTACCGTTCCCGGTGTGTACCCCGGTTAGAATAGGTACGCCGTATCCCTGCGCATCGAAGAGGTGACCAAGGGTTGGTGCCAGGAAGGGCATCCGGCCATAAAAACATTGCCTCAAACAGGGAACCATGATTGTCATGGGGCCCGCAAGGCTAACCCCTGCTCTAGCGGGGAAAATGGCCTTAAAATATCTTTGAAAGGGTACGCACTTGTTTTTCACTGGAATTCCACCTTTCTCATTCCTGACTCCTCGTGCTTCCACGACCCTCTCTGCTTAAATTTTGTAGCAAATCAGAGCGTTTTTAACTTTGTCTTTACCTTTGAACCCTGTGCATTGTATCCTTGTGTGAATAGTATTTGTCCCCCGTCGCTCAGCGGAGCGAAAGGGGGACTATGGCTTTCCCCTCCGTCCGTGTGTCCGTGCGTGCGTGCGTAAGCGAAGGACCGCATTCGAATATGGTGTGTGGGTACAACCCACGTAAAAATCCAAGATGGCCGCCGCCATGTATGTCTGATGCCATGTATGTCTGAAACTTGTAACCTGCATATCTTGAAAAATAAGCGAAGTACCAACTTCTAATCTGGTGTGTGGGTATATCTAGGCAAAAGGAAGAACACTATTGAAAATTGGGTCGCCACGTCAAAATCCAAGATGGTCGCCGCCATGTATGTCTGAACCTTGTGAGATGAATATCTTGAAAAATAAGCGAAGTACCAACTTCTAATTTGGTGGGTGGGTGTATCTCGGCATAAGGACGAACGCTATTGAAAATTGGGTCGCCACGTCAAAATCCAAGATGGCCGCCACCATATATATGTCTGAAACTTGTGAGCGAAATATCTCGAAAAATAAGTGAAGTACCAACGTCTAATCTGGTGTGTGGGTGTATCTAGGCACAAGCAAGAACGCTGTTTAAAATTGGGTCGCCACGTCAAAATCCAAGATGGCCGCCGTCATGTATGTCTGATGCCATGTATGTCTGAACCTTGTAACCTGCATATCTTGAAAAATAAGCGAAGTACCAACTTCTAATCTGGTGTGTGGGTGTATCTAGGCATAAGGAAGAATGCTATTGAAAATTGGGTCGCCACGTCAAAATCCAAGATGGCCGCCGCCATGTATGTCTGAACCTTGTGAGATGAATATCTTGAAAAATAAGCGAAGTACCAACTTCGAATCTGGTGTGTGGGTGTATCTAGGCACAAGCAAGAAAGCTGTTTAAAATTGGGTCGCCACGTCAAAATCCAAGATGGCCGCCGCCATGTATGTCTGATGCTATGTATGTCTGAACCTTGTAACCTGCATATCTTGAAAAATAAGCGAAGTACCAACTTCTAATCTGGTGTGTGGGTGTATCTCGGCATAAGGACAAACGCGATTGCAAATTGGGTCGCCACGTCAAAATCCAAGATGGCCACCACCATATATATATGTCTGAAACCTGTGAGCGAAATATCTCGAACAATAAGCGAAGTACCAACGTCTAATCTGGTGTGTGGGTGTATCTATTGGGTCGCCACGTCAAAATCCAAGATGGCCGCCGTGATGTATGTCCGAACCTTGTGAGATGAATATCTTGAAAAATAAGCGAAGTACCAACTTCTAATTTGGTGTGTGGGTGTATCTCGCCATAAGGAAGAACGCTGTTGAAAATTGGGTCGCCACGTCAAAATCCAAGATGGCCGCCACCATATATATGTCTGAACCTTGTGAGCGAAATATCTCGAAAAATAAGCGAAGTACCAACTTCTAATCTGGTGTGTGGGTGTATCTAGGCACACGGAAGAAAGCTGTTTAAAATTGGGTCGCCACGTCAAAATCCAAGATGGCCGCCGCCATGTATGTCTGAATCTTGTGAGAAGAATATCTTGAAAGATAAGCGAAGTACCAACTTCTAATTTGGTGTGTGGGTGTATCTCGGCATAAGGAAGACCGCTATTGTAAAGTGGGTCGCCACGTCAAAATCCAGGACGGCCGCCACCATATATATGTCTGAACCTTGTGAGCGAAATATCTTGAAAAATAAGCGAAGTACCTTCTGGTGTGTGGGTGTATCTAGGCATAAGGAAGAACGCTATTGAAAATTGAGTCGCCATGTCAAAATCCAAGATGGCCGCCTCCATGTATGTCTGACCCTTGTGAGCGAAATATCATATCATATAGCATGTTTTCTGCGTGTTCCACTTTGTCAACTCACATCATTTCCCCGACGGGGGACCTAGACGTAACGCTTGTCAATGTTTCTTTCCCATGTTGTTTTTGTGGAAAACAGCCTCCATTCCTTCCATGAAACATCTGTATTTTAAAAATGGCATACAAACGTTGCCTTTGAATGGGATGATAGTTTCAGTTTGGATACTCATTTTTTGATAACTACTCGTACGTGCCCTTGCGCAAAATAAAAATAGGGAAAATACCCCTGGCACTCATCTGGTAGAATAATCAGTATACTACACTGGCTAAAGGTATTTTAATCCAATCTATATAATAATAGCGTAAGGACTCGACTTTGTTATCCCTTTTACGCCGCACCCAGTGACCCGATGCCCACGGCACTAATGTATTTACGATCTACGAACCGCGCTCTTTGTTTATCACGTACAGCCATACTTGAAAAATCTGAATTAGCCGACGTTGGGGCCCAAAAGCATCCGATTAACTGCCGATACGACGCCATCTTACGACGCCATCGTATTGGCGTCTGCTGGGTGAAGGCGAAGCAAGCCGTCCACTGAGTGGACAATCCCAGAGTGGTGCTTTGCCGATTCCTATTACGAATCCATTCATTTTTCAAAAGTATATCGTAGCGTTGTCATTTAAGTAGATTGCAATAAATACGTTGGTCATATACGCACTCTTCATTCTCATCTTTCTTCCTAACTCTTACTCGGACAAGCAAATCCCCTATGCCATCCATAATGGTACACTATCGATACACCACATCCTCCCTTCCGTGGATGTTCCACGGGTTTCGGCTAGTTTGAATGGTTTCTAGAAGACAGAGCAGCATGTAAAATCATACTAACTTAATCATGAGACTTTAAACAAACAAACAAAAAAATATCTATTTTGGGATAAAAATAAATAAAATAAAATCAATCAATCAATCAATCAATCGATCAATAAATCAATCAAATAAATCAATAAATAAATCAAAATCAAATAAATAAAATCAAATAAATATAAAAAATAAAAAATATCAAAAATATACCTCCTCAGACCCCAATTTTTCTCAAAATTTGGTCGCAATCCCATCAGCGGTTTCGGAGAAGAAGTTTCAAGTGTTTACGGACTGACTGACGCACGCACGGACGGACTGACGGACGATGCGCCATCGCATAAGCTCCCCTGAACTTTGTTCCAGGTCAGCTAAAAATACCAATTACAATGTATTTTTATATGTTTAGCATTGCCTTTATGTTGTTAAACATGTTTATAAATAAAACACTAACTGACATAGTTTGGATTCGCACTGCCCTTTTACCCTCAGCAAAAAACCTCTGATGCACACTCTGAAGAAAAGTTTCCAGAGGTAGAAGAAAGAGATCATCTCGTAGAACCGGATGCGCTTCGTCTTGGTGACAAGAAGGAACCTCCTTCTGTTGGACAAAATGGTACTTGTCCTGCATTGCCTGCTCGCCAGGTCTCCCCCTCTCATTTGCCTCCAGGTCCCACTGCATCAAGGGGCAAACCCGCAAGCACTGACAGTGAGATAGAAAGCCTCGAGGAAGATGGTAAATATGTATTTATGATTTATTACTTGCAAAATCGAGGTGTTTTTTTTCCAAGTATATTTGTTGGTCTTGTGCGTCATTCTGTCTCTCTGTCTGTTTGGCTGTCTGTCTGTCTAACGACTACAGGTCACAATTTTAAATCTATCTTCACGAAACTTCGCCCGATGGTTCAGTTGGTCATAAGGAAGAAGCCTAATGATTTTGAGGTCAAAGGTCATCTTGAGGTCAAATTTCTAAAATTGTCATTTTTCATCCGATTGACTTGAAAGTTGAACAGCATTTGCATATTGAGTCAATAAATTGGGAAACAAAGTATTTTTTGAGGTATAAAGGTCAAAGGTCAACTCCAGGTCAAACCTCCGAAATCATCAATTTTCATCTGAAAAAATAATTGATTTTCATCTGATTTACTTGAAAATTAAGCAGCAATTACAAAGTACATCACTGAATTGAGAAATCAACGATTTTTGAGGTCAAAACCTCGAAGGTCAACTCAAGGTCAAAACTTCTGATATCAATTTTAATCGGAAAAATCATCGGTTTTAATCCGATTGACCCGAGCTTTGATTAAGATTTTCAATTTTAATCTTTATGAAATGGACAATTTGACGTATCCATGTCAAACTTTTTTGTGGAGGGGGATGGATTTTGCATGTAGCATGCCCTGCATGACGTCATTCTTGTTTATTTATTTGCAAGATTCGGTTATTGTGTTCATAATTAGCTGATAGTTAATTGTGCAACTAGGGATGTTTAAGCATCAATCATATCTGTTCCTATCTCCCCCTTTCAACCACTGTAACTGTAATCTATAATTACTGTACTGGTCTATAACATTTCAGGGGTGATTTAGTATCTCAGATACCTCAAAATGTACAGGCAATTTGATTTTATGCTCACCTAATGTTCTACTAAACTTCAAGCATGCCTCAATGTTGATCCTCTCGAATGTTTTCTCTAAGGAACTGGAAAAATTAATTTGC
Organism: Myxine glutinosa; assembly: GCF_964187855.1. Classification (NCBI taxonomy): domain Eukaryota; kingdom Metazoa; phylum Chordata; class Myxini; order Myxiniformes; family Myxinidae; genus Myxine; species Myxine glutinosa. The sequence goes on from NC_136262.1 coordinate 21,530,947, forward strand.
AACTTGGGCTCATTGCACATGATGTAACCACATGCCAGGTCACGTGGTAATGTGGTCTTTCTGCACAGCTCTGCACACACATGCTCCGACTGGCAAACTATAAATCGTTTTCTCACCCCCTTTAGGCTTTATGCATTATATTTATTTCTATCTGTTATTTCAAAATATCACAGAACCTATTCATACTTTCGAGATTCCTTCCTGGAAAGAGTAAAAAGTGTGATTGGTGAACGTCAATGATCGCAACGTGTCCTTCACGAAGAGTGGGTGAGCTAAAGACGGCACCACGAACAAATTTCAAATTCCTGTCCTAACCTGCAGAGGGAACTGCATCAGTGGTACATCTGCACCCTTATCCAATGATGCTACCCCGCATCCTTGTGCTGCATACGAAAAAAGAAGAAGAAGAAGAAGTAAAAAGTGCTATTTTTGCTTTTGCTTCTGATTCAATTAAAGATTAGATTGTAAACTCAGTGGTGTAATGGTTAGAGCGTCTGCCCTGACTCTGGGAGGCCTGAGCTTCAAGCCCCCACCCGAGGCATACCAAATACTTTTAAAATCTTATGTGCTGCTCCGTTGCTTGATGCTCAACATTTAAATAAAGGATAGAGCATGGACAACCATGTAGGCTGGCAACGATTGCACAGACCCAATGGGCCTATTGGCTTCCTCTTGCATTGAACTTCCTTGTAAGGAAACTCATATTATTATCTCCGCCACCAAATGTTTTCACCCCGTGTGTCTGTTTGTTTATCTGTGAGCATAATATCTCAAAGCATTCTGGATGGATTGGGACAAAACTTGCTGGACAGGTTGAGTGTGTGATAAGGACGAATCGATTCGATTTTGGTGAATATCTGAATTCAGATCAGAATATTAGAAGTTCTTAATTTTTAAAAGTGATTCTTCACCAATGTGAGATGTGGCCAAAATGTGTATATAGCATACAACAACAACAACAACAACAACAACATGCATTTTAAAGGCCATTTTCCCTGCTAGAGCGGGGGGGTTAGCCTTGCGGTCCCCATGACAATCTTCTCCATTTTGCCCTATTTTCTGCATCTCTCCTTGTTAACCCCCTTGCCCGCATTTCTTCTTCCACCATCTTTAGCCAAGTCTTTCTCGGTCTTCCCCGTCCTCTACTTCCTTCTACATTCATTTCCATCACTCTTCTCAACCAGTCACTGGTTGAAAAGTACTTGTTAACTTGTCGGGTTAGTACTTGTTAACGGCTCGGATTTCGGATTGCTAAACCGCTCGGCAAACTCCATCTTGTCCGGGATCCAAGCGGAGTTACCCACCTGCTTTGTGGAGGGATTGGCGGAGGTGTACGGGAATCCCTTGACCAATCACCTCGGCCAATCCTACCCCACAGGTGAGCGGCGTAGCTTCAGTATCGGAGACGGCCAGTGCAAAATACAACGGGGATTACCCGTTGGGGATTACCCCCCCCCCCCCCCCCCCCTTTGCTCAGGGGAGCGCCGTCACCGTTTCCGTAACATAGCATGATATCTCAAAAAGATGTTTATCCGCACAGAATAAGTATGCTTTTCTCTGCAACCGTCACACCAAGTGACAGGAAATTTTCACCATTGGTGCACCTTCTCCTGTAGAATTTTATTAATTATGACATCATAGGTCACTTGGTATGGGCGCCATCTTGGAAAAACGAAAAACTTTGCACCTCTATATCTCTGAAAGTGCTGCGTAGAAAAAATAATTGTGACATTCCTCATTGTAAAGAACTCTCTATGGGGAATAACATGTTAATGATGATGTCATAGATGCCTCTATTATGACGTCATAATTTGACAAGTACAAAACTTCATCCGATCAGGATTAAATTTATTGAGCGTCAAAAATTGGTGAAGAAAAAAAAAGTAATGACGTCATCAGTCATGTGGTTTAGCCGCCATATTTTTTTTTTAACACAAAAGCCTTAAAAACCACTAAAAACCCTTTCTTTCCAAAACGGCTAAACAGATTGAGGCGAAACATTACATGCATGATCGCATGACCATGACGTAACCATGACGTCATCGGTGACATGGTTTGGCGGCTATGATATTTTGAAGAATAAACCTTTAAAAAGCCACTCCTCCAGAACAGCTGGACACATCCAATGAAAAGTTCAAACATATTTTCCACATTCCTTGGGGATACCAGTGTATCCTTGACTAATTCATATGTCACATGGTTTGGCGGCCACATTGGATTGAACAAAAATCTTTTTAAAATTATATCTCTTGAACCGCTTCATTGATTGATGTGAAACTTCAAAGTAATGTACTGGTCATAAAGCTGAACATGTGTTTAAAATTTCAACATGATTGGTCTTGCGGTCTGGCAGCCAGAAGTTATTATTGTTTGAAGAAGAAGAAACCCTTCTATATTATCTTCTCCTGCCATGTGAATTCTCAATATATCTATTAATTATGTACTGTTTGAAGTCAGTGACATCCTCTCTATTAAATACGTACGTCGATTAATTATGTACTATTAGAATGTACCTTTCGACACTTTGGACTGCTGAGACCTATTTGACCTTTGAAGAACCTTTAAGACCACGAATATCCCCAAAATATCCCAAAGACCCTTAAATACCATGAAGAACCAGAAGACGCCAAGGACCCAAAAGGCCCCGCGGACTCAAAAAGACCCCAAAGACAGCCTCATAAAAAGTATTTGATATACAATCCTGAATTCAGTTTTATAAAGAAGACGTCATGTGTCACGCGTGTCTGATGAAAGTGGGGTTGCACAAAATAATGAAAGAATGTACAAAAACACCCCTTAAAATACACCACACAAACACGTCCTGGCGAGGGCCTGCATTCTCTGATTGCTCTTTCTTGTTTATATATAGCATTTGAGATCACTTAAAATGTGATGTAGCATTTGATCATTTCCTTGGAATGATGATGGCAAGCAGTGTCATATATGGTATGTGTAATATATTTCCTTAGGATGGCACAAGTTTGGGTTATCATTGTGTTTCCATATAGTCGTGGTCAAAAATATTGGCACCCTTGCACTTTTTTCAATTTTTTTTCTTTTCTTTGTAAACAAGATCGAGGCTTGTGTAAGAGCGAACATTAAATCACATAAAAACAAACTGACACATAAAACAAATGATAAAGGGAACGGGAGACAAGATGGGGAGAGAGGGGAGCACACATGTACAACAGTAGAGAACAGGGACATTGGGAGATCTGTGGGAGGGAGAGGGCTTGGGGTATTGGAGTGGGGGGGGGGGGGGGCAAGAGATATATGGTGGAAGAGATATGATGGTGGATGGTGGATGATGGTGGAAGAGATATAAAACACATGGACACTGCTCGGACTTCCAGGAAAGAGGTCAGTATTTCAAAAAAGTGGATCTAAAGTGAATTAACGGGGGTAGAAAAGATAAAGGTTTTAGATGGGGGAAGATAAGAGATGGTGGTGAACAGCTGTTTTAAAGACCTTGAGGGAGGAGTGCGAATGACAGAACCTTTGTTTTCGATTCAGAACTTAATATATCCTTTTAAATCAGAAAATAAAAAGAAATGGCAATGACAAAATTATTGACACCCTCGACTTAATATTTGGTAGCACAACCTTTGGACAAAATAACTGCAGTCAAGAACTTACTATAGCCATGAATGAGCTTCCTACACCTCTCCACTGACAGTTTGGCCCACTCCTCTTGTGCAAACTGCTCCAGTTCTCTCAGATTTGAAGGGTGCCTTCTCCCAACTCCTGTTTTCAGATCTCCCCATAGGTGTTCAATGGGATTTAGATCTGGACTCATTGCTGGCCACTTCAGAACAGTCCAGCATTTGAACATTGCGCTCCAAAATGCCTTGGTAATCTCGTGATTTCATGATGCCATGCACACATTCAAGGCATCCAGTGCCAGAGGCAGCACAGCAACCCCAAAACATCACTGAACCTCCTCCATGTTTGACTGTAGGGAAGGTGGTTTTCTTTGAATGCTTCATTTTGTTTTCTATAAACATAGAGATGATGTGATTTACCTAAAAGTTCTTATTTGGTCCCATCTGTCCACAGGACATTCTCCCAGAAGGATTTTTGCTTGTTCAGATGTGTTTTGGAAAACTCCAGTCGGGCTTTGTTGTGTCTCTCTCTCAGCAGTCGGGGTCCTCCTGGGTCTCCTACCATAGAACCCCCTTTCATTGAGTTGGCGACGGATGGTACGAGTTGAAACTGTCATACCTTGTGTCTGAAGGTCAGCTTGAATCTGTTTGACAGTTGATTAAGGTGCTTTCTCCACCATTGAAACAATCCTTCGCTGCAATCTTTGATCAAGTTTTCTCTTGCGGCCATGTCCAGGGAGGTTGGCTGCATTGTCATGGGCCTTAAACTTCCTGATAACATTGCGTACGGTGGACACAGGAACATCAAGATATCTGCAGCTATGGACTTGTAGCCTTGAGATTGTCCATGCTTGGCTACAATCTTGTGTCTGACCTCCTCAGACAATTCTCTGGTGTTCTTTCTTTTCTCCATGCTCATTGCGGTACACACAGTGACACAAAACAGCAGAATGACACCTTTTCTCGATTCAAAATGGTTGATTGAGTGCTTTTTATATTGCAGGCACCTGCAACTCACCACAGGTGAGTTCAAATCCAAATTCAAGGAGAATCACCTGCTTGAAATCGAATTATTTCTTACAACTTCTAAAAGGTGCCAATAATATTGTCCGGGCCATTTTAGGATTTCTGTATGGAATAAGCTAAGATTTCATAATTTTTTCAGCTTTTTTTATTTTGTTCCACTGCAAACCAAAGAAATACATATGTGGATAGAAAATATTTTTAAATTTCAGCAATTTTCTGTATTTTTGGTGCATTTTTTGAAAAAAAAAGTGCAAGGGTGCCAATATTTTTGGCCACTACTGTATGTTTGTATAAAATAATAATTTTATACATAAATATGTAACAATAACATTGTAATAAAAATAAACTGTAATAAAAACTACTACTGTAATAAAAACATTGCCTCAAACAGGGAACCATGATTGTCATGGGGCCCGCAAGGCTAACCCCCGCTCTAGTGGGGAAAAATGGCCTTAAAACGATCGTTTGTTCACTGTATGTTTGTATGTACATTATTTATTATAAAGAGTCAATTGTGATGTGGAATGGAAACAAAATAAACCAATAATGGGTTACTGCTAAGGTGTGAACTTTATCCAGGAAAGATTATCTGGAGCCTGCAGTGTCTGCAATCTGTCAGGGCTGTTCGTTTGACAAGATATACATAATTCGTGTTGTGGTGCGATGGTTAAATGACCATCCTCAGCTTCGCACATTTGTGCATTGTTTATTTTTATTTCATTGTTTGCTATTTTTTTTATCATGCAATATATTTGGTTGCAGCCTGTATTGGAACGACTCGGGCAGGGGAGTCAAAGCCTGATCACAAAATGCCGGGCCCAGACCCCAGCAGTGGTAGCATGCAGACCTCGAGTCCAAAGGTGGTGATGCGTAGCACGACACACCACTTCTGCTTCGCCATTAACCTCAGCAGCATCCGTGACCTTGCCATTGACTTCCCCGTCAACTGCGTGCTGCGGTGGGACATCAACTGCACTTTCCACTTCTGAAGCTGCAGATTTGCACGAATTCCATTTATATGAGACAATCAAGTCAATCGTCAGACAAATAATAACTTAGCAATACCACCCCATCATTTGCTTCCATAAGGGTTATGTCACCCCCTTGTCCCACCCTTATTTTTGTTTGTTTCTTGACCTTAGACTCAAATAATTTTGCTCCAATAAAAACAAAAACACAAAGCTTCATTTTTCCCTTTCTCCAAGTATGTGCCCTTTATCGTGCAGGTATTCCTACCGTTTTTTTGGCAGTGCTGCGCCCATCATGACAAACCCTCCAGTGGAAGTCCGCAGGCACACTGAGGTCTTTCTCCCCCAGTCTTACTGCTTATTTGAGTTTGCAGCAACGTTGCAAGAACTGCAGGAAACTTTTCACAGGTGCAGAGATGGGAGGGGGTTTGGGTGGGGATGGAGGGTGGGGGGGGGGGGGGGCTACAATCTGTACCTCTTTGTTCAGATGTTACATTCTCCCCACGTCTGTGTCCCGTTGTATGTGCAAGAATCCTCTCTGTACCTCCTGTTAGGGTCCCTCTCTTGGTGGAGCTGTGGCACCGAGACCGCACAGCACGAGATGAACTCTTGGGAGTAGCTCATATACCTCTGAGCTCGGCTCTGGATGCAGAGAATGCGTGCTTCCTGCGACCTTCGGGGGAGCAGAGCTGGAGGCAAAGCCACAGCATGCTGGTCCCCATCCTCTCAACCAGTGGGTGAGTCTTTGATGTAAAGCTCAGTGTAGACCGGATGCATCATTTCCATAACAACAGGGTGGATGCATCAGTTATTCCTGACATCATCCTTCAGTTCATATTGTGTTGCTTACCCTTGGTTGCCAGGTCTTCTTCAGCGCTGCACATGCCAGCTCTTCTCCGTAAGGAAAGCTTTCCGATAGTGTGCGAGCCTTTTCGTCTGCTCTCTCCAAAGATGAGGTTGATCCAATTCTGAAACTCTTGTTTTGCTATAGTGTTAACAGGTGGTGCTGGATCATGCCACATCATGCCTCCCTTAAGCCTCGGTCACAAATGGCCTGCGGCGTGTTGGCGGCGGCCGTAAGTCCCCAAAATTGCCATAACCGTGCGGTGGCCGCACGGTAGATACGGTAGCCGTGAGGCGATCGCACGGTTTTTTGCTCGTCGCAGGGGCTTACGATTTTTAAAATTTGACATTAAACTTTGTTTCGGAAATCGCAAGGCCGTAGGCCGCAACCCCACCGCATGTAGTATCGCAAGGCCACTGTACGGTTGCCGTGAGGTGACCTCAAGGTCACCTCACGGTTTTTACCTTGTCTGGTGGTGTGACACTAGCCAGATCGTCAAGATGGCGTTGATTCCACCACAGAGACTGTGCCTAGCACACCGGAGATTACGACTGAGGCAGATCGCCCGCCGGCAGGAAGAAATTATAGTAGCTATAGTAGTGTTAGAAGAAGAGCGGGCCCGTCAGGAGAGAAGAAGACGAATGGTGTGGGTGAAGCAAATGGTCCTCAAACAAAGCAACTATCTTATCAAAGAACTCATACTTGGCCGCCTCAGCTTCTTCATCACCTTCCCCTTCATCGTCATCCATGTCTTCTCCATGTTGTTCCCTGTCTTCAAACTCTTCTCTCTGTCTGTCCTGTGCCTCCACAAACTTCTTCGCTTTCCTCTTTTTCACTTTACTCCCTTGTGGTGGCATCTTGAAATCCGGAAATAAATCCTAATGTACGCAGAGCCGCGCCTTATATACACGATTGCCGTGCGGACCCCGTAACATTTGTGAACACTGCTGCCGCAGCCCGCAAAGCCGTACCACCTTTAGAGGCCATTTTTCCCCGCAAGCGGGGGTTGGCCTTTTTCGGGAACCGTGGTTGTTGTTGTTTTTCGGTCCCCTTTTTGAAGCAATGTTTTACGGCCGGATGCCCTTCCTGACGCCAACCCTTTTTGCCGCCTTTAACGACAAACAGGGAATTACCAGTGAACTGGTCCTCAATTAGCCGACCTCGGAAGGATGACAGGCTGAGTCAACCCCCCTGGCGTTAATTCAGCGATCGACCGGGATTCGAACCCAGGATCCTAGGATCCTAAGCTGACACCCTAGCCACTAGCCCAACACCGTACGATTTGTAAAAATCCCATCTACAAACCGCAGACCGCAGAACCGTGCGGCGGCAGCATCATATGTGACTAAGACATTAAGGATCTACATCCTGGATCATGCCACCCTTAAGGAGATGTTAAAAGCCAACTGCACTATCTGTGCTCTCCTCATATATTCATAAGGATTTCCAAATGTGAGGCAATGGTAAAATAACTTCCTCTTTTTCTGCCAATGGGATGCGTAAACGATTGTGTCTGAGTGGCAAGGTCTGGGTCTAGGATTTGTGTAAAATTTACAGTGGCACGGCAGAAAGCTCTTGATACCAAAGTGTGATATGAAACATGATCGTGATAATGTCGGGTGCGTGTCATGAACCAAATGCAATGGAAGTTTTTACTCGATTTTTCTCATCTGCTAAATTACAGGTACCATTAAATAAAGAGTGAAAGTTTCTCGTATGTTTAGTGGTCTTCCAGTACTCTGCGCCCAGACAAAGAAATGATTAATGAATGAAAGTTTGTTTTATTTTGAACTAGCAAAGGTACCTGGCGTTGCCCGGCAATTCTGAGTACCTCCTTCCACCCATTACCCTTCCTCATCCCCCCTCCTCCCCTGCCTCCTTACTCCCTACCCCTCTCTCCTTCCACCCCATCCCCTCCCTCCTCCCACTCCTCCACCTCCCTCCTCCCACCTCTTTGCCTGCGTCCTCCGACTCCCTCCCTCCGGATTCCCACCTCAACCCTTCCCATCATTCCTCCCACATCAAAGTCACGGTGGAAATGTTTCTCCTCGTCACCATGTAATGGATCCTGGGTGTGTTCAGTTGCCAAGTTTATTGTACAGTGCTCGTCAAGTGGCTTAAACACTCAAGCAAGCACTCTATTCAAAACAGTTGATAAGGAATGGCTGGCTTCGCAAGCCCAAGCTAGATGCTTGGTAACTGAACACACCCTAGACATCTCAAAAGCATACAGCATACAAAAAAAAAAACGCCGACAAAAGGGGCAGTTTCATTTAAATTGAAAACTTCAAATATTAATCATGACTATTTTCCTTTTAATGAAAACGCACCTTGTTCTGTTTTCAACGCATTTATAAAATGTACATACATTCAGAGGTGATGTAGAGTGTACGAAAGTGTAGTTGAGTGTATGGGGAATGGGAACAGTGAGGGGAGGAAAGGGGGAGAGGCTGGAATGGGTACAGGGAGGAGAGGAGTGAGGGGTGGAGGAGAGGAGTGAGGGGTGAAGGAGAGGAGTGAGGAAGTGTTAGAGAGGAGTGAGGCGGGGTTGGACAGAGGAATGATGGAGGAGGAAGGAGTGATAAGGGGAAGGAGAGGGGTGAGGAGAGGAGGAGTGAGGGGGAGAGGAGCGTGAGGGGTGGAGATGAGTGAGGATGGAAGGAGAGGAGTGAGGGGGAGAGTAGAGTAGAGTGAAGAGTGCGGAGTGGGGAAAGGAGAGGAAAGGACTGAGGTGGAGATGGAAAGGAGAGGAGTGACGGGTGGAGAGTAGAGGAGAGGAGAGGAGTGAGGGGAAAGGGAAGAAGAGTGAGGGGTGGGGAAAGGAGAGGAAAGGATTGAGAGGTGGAGATGCAGAGGAGAGGAGTGAGAGGAGAGGAGAGTGAGGGGTGGGGAAAGGGGAGGAAACAACTGAGAGGTGGAGATAGAAAGTGAGGGGTAGAGAGGAGAGGAGTGATGGGGAAAGGGGAGAAGAGTGAGAGGTGGAGATGGGCAGGAGAGAAGAGGAGTGAGGTGGAAAGGAGAGGAATGAGGAGGAAAGGAGAGAAGGAGGGAAGGAGAGAAGTGAGGGTTTGAGAGGAGTGACAGTTGGGGAAAGGAGAGGGGGGGAGGAGAGGAGTGAGGGTGGTGAAAGGAGAGCAGTGGTGGGGGGGGGGGTGGGGGGAGGGGGGGTGAGGATGAGGATGAGGTTTTCACCCATTTTGCAAAACTCTTCATGTAACTCAAGATGTCCAAATGTCATACACATCTTTGCCACTGGGTTTGCCACGGGTGCCCCATTAGTCTAAGAAATAAAATTAATCGGATGTCTGTCTCTGTCTGTCCGCATTTTTGTGCAAAGACCGCTGGGCCGACAACCACTGAATTTGGCGCACAGACCAGGTCCGACACGGAGATTGTCTTAAGGGTATTTTCATCCACCAGCTCAGCCTTTAAAGACACCAAAGATCCATAATCCCATTTTTTACATGATTGAGCGATTAGATTACATGCTTGAGAAGACTTTTTACATTCTTGGGAGATTACATCCCTTAAGACCCTAAAGACCCATAACACCATTAAGACCTTTGAAGACCCCGAACATGCTGAACACCCTTTATAACCCCAAATACCCTTAGGACCCCAAAGACACTTAAGACCCCAAAGATCTCATCCACGAATTTGTGGTCGTGAAATAATTCATCCACGACTTTGTGAGATATCAGGTTACATATCATTTGGCCCCATCTTGCAATGGTGAAGAATCACTTAAAAATTCTAGTATCCGGATTCAGATCCTCACCAATATCGAATCGGTTCTCCCTCATCACTCGCCAACTTGTCCACCATGTTTTCCATGTTTTCCAGAATCCAACCGTAAATTTATGAAATATCCTGCTCACAAACAAACATACAAAAGGGGAGGTTTGGGGGTAGGGGGGGGGGGGGTGGGGGGAACTTTGGTGGCCGGGGTTACGAGATTGCTTTAATACAAAAAACAAAAAATAAACACGTGGTCGGCAAAATCATGTGATATGCAGGTTTCATTGTTTTACTTTTTTACAATGTACTTATTTCAATGTAGGGTTCCTTTCCCGCAGTGACGTCTTGGACTATCCGGTTAAGCATGCTGATGGTGACTTGAGTCCTGCATATTGCTGTGCTATGCCTGACCCCTGCAGTGAGGAAAACGTCGGTTGACACTTTCGGAACTGCATGTCCTTAAAGACCAGGTCGCTAATGGTGGTGTGGTTTTTATTTATTTATTTATTTTTCAGAACCAGTCGGAAGGTAGCAGAGTTGAATTGCAGTCTCACTCTGGAAGACCATGGCCCTGTTAAACTACAGGGCATTGTCTGCGATTCCTCCGACCTGCAGGTGATATTGGCTTTCAGTGACAGGATCGGGATTCTGAAAGGAAACTAATTGTGGAGCTTTCACAAGATCTACAAGCAAAGATCAAATTGGTGACTTTTATACCGTGCATGGGCATTTGCCCTGAAGCCTATAATTCTGTTCTCAGGAGCAAGTACTGATAATTACCTTTGCCACCAAAGGTGGATGGAGACTATGTTTTCACACCTGTCCGTTTGTCTGTTTGTTAATGTTATGACGAAAATTGAAAATTTCTGTGAGTGCGATAACTCATGAACGCTTTCAGCTATCTTCGTCAAACTTTACCAGACGATTCCGAAGGACAACAGTGATACTGTCAATGTTTGTTGACTATATAGGTCAAAGGTCAAGATTTTCTCGTGTGTTTGTGCGGGTGATATCTCAGCCATTTTTTGAGCTAGGAAGCTGAAATTTGGGTACAATAGAAGAATTTGGGCTATATAGGTAAGAATGCATAAGAGGCTTTTGCATAAGTGTTAAAGTGGTGAATTACATTTCTTTTATACCTTTGAACACTGCATGTGCCTTTTGTAAATCTTACCTTGTTAGATACATGCTCACTGATTGCCGATTGTAAATACAGTCAGACCACGCTATTCACGGGGGATACGTTCCTGGAAAATCTGCGAATAGCGAAACCCGCGAATAAGGGGGCATTGTTTCAATGGAAAAAGGGAGGATACTTTCCCAAGTCGCAAATATAATCCGCGTTGTCCTCGATCAGAGAGGACCAAACCGCGGACGGCGAGGCAAAATCCACTAATGGTGACGCAAATCCAGAGAATGTCGATGATAATCTGCGACGGTCGATGAAAGTCCCCGAAATGGCGAGACAAAAACCCGCCAATGGCGGCGATAATCCGCGAAGGTCAATTAAAATCCTGTGAATGTATGCCGCAGGGTTGTTTAATTGGGGAAAATGGGGATACGTTATAGGTTCCCGGGGGTTCCTGATCCATAGAGGAAAATTTTTAAAGTTTAAAATGTACCTCTCCACGACTGGGTCAGCATCTTGCACCCTGTTGACAATCGCCCGCGTGTACTGCAGCAACTCGCCCAGGAACTGGACTGAGGTTGGACCGCGGCACCTCTTCCTCATTACTGCCCTCCTCCGCCTCCTCCTCCTCGGAAACCTTTGGAATGGCGTCCAACTCGTCCTTGATGAGCGGGTTTAGGGAATGGTTCAGCATCATGGTTTTCAGCATGAATTCTCTCGTCTGCGTGTTGTCCTCGATCCATATTCTGAGAATCTTCTCCATCCTTTCCATGTGGACATTCCGGACAAGGGTGACCACCTTCGTACTCAATACAGTGCTTGCTGAAGCTTTCTCACAAATCGCCTTCTCCTTCTTCCGTATGTAGCGAACGGTGGATTTGTTGATGCCATAATGCCTGCCAACAGAGGCCGCACTCTCTCCTTTCGAAAGCCGTTCCAGCAGCTTCACTTTCTGGCTCAGGCACATCACTTTCTTCTGCCTCTTGGTAGTCAACGCATCTCCGGCACTGGTGTTGCGCTTGGCAGCCATAATTGAACGATGAACAGAGCGAGTTAAAACCACAGGTCGAAGCAACGGGACGAGAACAATGATGGAGATGAGGACACAATCTATATTTATCTATCTATAATTCCAGCAATCTCTGTGTGTATGTCTGTGTGTCTGTGTGTCTGTGTGTCTGTGTGTCTGTGTGTTTGTCTGTGACCGCTGTTTCTCGACAACCACGGGTCCGATATACTTGAAACTTGCCAGGTATATTGCTGGGGACCCGAGGATGTGCCTTTTCAAGGTTTGTAATTAATCGGACAAGTACCTACCGAGCTATGTCCAAAAAACGCTTCAACCAATCAGAGAGCAGCGAGCTATCACGTGTGCCGAACCGTTAATGCAATGCAAGCGTTAATGCGTTAATGCAAGGCTTTTCTTTTTTTCCCTCTTCTCTTTCTACTTTTCCTTGCGATTAAATTGCAAACAGCCAAAATACGTTGGCGCTAATTGAATAATTGGCCATTAACACTAAAATAATCGTAACTGCGATATGCCAACTTCCGGACAGTGCAGCCTTCCATGTTGTTGTTGTTTGCAGCAGCTGTTTGCAGCAAGGCAAGGCTTTTCTTTTTTTCCCTCTTCTCTTTCTACTTTTCCTTGCGATTAAATTGCAAAAAGCCAAAATACGTTGGCGATAATTGAATAAATGGGCATTAATAGATAGATAGATAGATATGCGATATGCGAACTTCCGGACAGTGTGCGCGTTACGAGCTGACCGCCATTACGGTACGTAATTCGATTTCTTATGCGCATTATTTCTCCCAATTCAGTCAGAGCGAAGGGCGGAAGCGAAGAGCGTTGTTATTTTTTGTTTACGGGCGTACGGGCGGGGTAGAGCGTACGGGTAGCGTTTTTTTTTTTTTTTGGCAAGGAACGGGCACCCACGTACGGGCAATGCCCTAGTATGTACAATTGCAAGCATTGTGGGTATCTGCGGGAGCCCATTGTTTGTGGAGGATGTTGTCAGATGATGCCATATCGAGCATATCTGCTAATTTCAACAACAGATTTAATGAAGCATTTTCATTCTATAATTCGCAGAGGATGACATGTTTTAGTCACTGATGGAACATCCCCCGAAGCGCCTTCATTGTGTATCATCTCTGATGATGCTTTACCGTAAATTGAAAACTGTAATCGATGTAATGAAGCGTTTGCATTGTATAATTCACGGAGTTAACTTGTTTACACATCTGATGGGATATCCCGTGAAGCTTGCTTATAGTGCGGCTAAAATTCGCGCCCGCGAAAGCCATTAAATGCAAAGTACACAGCAGTGAATGTATGGTACGGTACTGTACTGTACTGTATAAGCAGGTCATGCTCATAGCTTGTACAAGATGGTTTTTTGCGTACATCCACATGCTTTTTGCATGGCTGGTAAAAGATGGGTTTTATAAATGCGTCAAGCCATCAGCTCGTGAATTTTTTTTTTGCGCCTTTGAAAAACCTCGAATTCGTGGAACACAGCCGCGAAAAGAAAAAAAACACGTGAATTAGCGGGACATTTTTCCGCGAAGAGAGAAACATGTCGCATTTTATCAACCGCGAATACGCGAATTCCGCGAATAGCAGAACAGCGAATAGTGGGGTCTGACTGTACCTGCTTGCTGTATTTGGTAAACATAACTTTCCAACCTGGTTGTCCTCAATGCCAAACAGGAAATCAGAGCTGTCTCCCTTGACATATCACGTGCCTTCGATACGGTCTAGCACCCAGCTCTGCTCACCAAACTCTCCTCCTATGGTATCCATGGAAATCTCCATGCATGGCTTGCGGACTTCCTCTCTGGTCGTAGTCAACATGTGGCCCTGAATTGATTTCTCTCATCTCCCCTTCCTGTTCAGGCTGGAGTTCCCCAAGGCAGTGTTCTGGGCCCTGTGCTTTTTCTGGTCTTTATCAATGATCTCTCCGACTCTCTGGAAAATCCTCTCTATCTCTTTGCTGATGACTCCACTCTCTGCCGCTCCATTCCTCTTCCCTCAGATCGGCAGTCTGCAGCCTCCTCACTCTCTGAAGACTTGGACAAAATCACAGACTGGTCAAACAAGTGGAACATGTCTTTCAATCCTGACAAATCTCACACTCTTACTATGTCTCTCCGAAAAGATCGACTGGACAACCCTCCCATCTACTTTCTCAACAATCCTCTCCAAGAAGTTCTGTCGCTCAAGCTTTTGGGTCTCACTATCTGCCATGATCTTTCTTGGGAAAACCACATTTCCAAGCTGGCCTCCAAAGCCAGTCGCCGACTGGGCATCCTCCGTCGTGCGAAGTCCTTCCTCGGCACACCTGAGCTCCTCACCACATACAAGGCTTTCATCCGCAGCTCAATGGAATACTGTTCTCCCCTATGGGCCGGTGCTCCTGCCTCACACCTAGCTCGGTTTCACGCTGTTGAAACCAAAGCTTTCAGAATTATTGGAATCTCCCGCGATGAAGCTATTTCTGAGGGCCTTTCACTCACTCACCGCAGGCAGGTAGGTGGTCTTTCTGTCTTCCTCCGACTCCTCTCCGGCCTTGCACCCCCAGCTCTCTCTGTGCTCTGTCCCCCAAATATTCCTACAGGTCGCACAAGATCTGCCAGCAACCCTCTGATGGTTAAACTGCCGAAATCTTGGCTGTCTGCTCACCTTCACTCTTTCATTCCTCTTTTCTCCCGCCTCTGGAACAAACTCCCTCACTCCCTTCAATCCCACTCCTCCCTCCAGGTCTTTAAAACAGCTGTTCACCACCATCTCTTATCTTCCCCCATCCAAACCCTTGATCTTTTCTACCCCCGCTAATTCACCCCAGATCCACCTTGTTTGAAATTCCAACTTCTTTCCTGGAAGTCCTGGCAGTGTCCATATGTTTTATACCTCTCCCACCCCCCCCCCTTCCCATGCCCCCCCTTCCCATGCCCCCCCCCCCAAAGCCCTCTCCCTCTCACAGATCTCTCGATGTCTCCATGTCTCTTTCATGGAGACATCGGTCCCTGCTCTCAAATGTTGTGTTTGTGTCCTTCCCCCTCTCTCCCCATCTTGTCTACCGCTCCCGATGTTGTATGTTTTATGTGTCGGTTTGTCTGTCTGTGTGATTAATGTTCGCTCTTTCACGAGCCTCGATCTTGTATACAAAAAAAAAAAAAAAAAAAAAACCTGCTTGCTTCTGTCCTTTCATCCATTTGTTCGACTTGGTATCTAAGCATAGCTAGATGCTAAGTTATGCCCCAATGATTGGCTACGTAATTAGCCAATGGCCATTCGAGGTTCGTTCAGCCAAACATAATAAATAGACGGGTGATTATTATTGAGGGTGAAGGAGGCCCCAGTTAGGGTTGCCAAGCCAACGGTAAGGTAGCGCGTAGCCAAGGAGTGAGAACCCTGCTAGGCTTCGGTAATTTTAAGTGGCAGTTGCCGAGTAACTTGTCGGACCATGGAGTTATCCGTGACCCGCGGCCTCAGGTCTGTAGGTCAGGGCGAAGGTCCGAGGGGCTCCCTTGTGGCAACCCCCGACCCTGGTTCCGTAACGCAACAATCTTTACAAATTGTAGCAATTGCAACGATACAACTCCATGCTGTATTTATGCGTTTGAAATGTATCTTGTTTGGTATCATGCTCTTTGGTTTTTGTTTGAAAACTTGTGCAAATCTGTAAGTATTCGTCAGACTTTTCGTGCCAGGTATTCAAAGCCGACATTTTCCTAGTTTGAGTCCACAATTGTGTTTTTACCCTGCGCTCATGAAGCGAAAAGCAGGGTTAGGCATTTGGTTGCGTACGTGCGTATGTGTGGTGTACGTACATACGGCGTGCGTATGTACCTATCTGCATTTTTTAAATTCATTTTCTCTGCAACCGTTAGTCCTATTAACATTAAATTTTACCATAGAAGCGTCTCGCATGTACAATTTTTTTTGTTCATAATTATGACGTCATAGGTCACGTGGTACGGATGCCGTCTTGGAAAACTGTTACACCTCAATATCTCCCAAACCGCTCAATGGAAAAAGTTGAAACAAGGCTCATTTTCAAGTACTCACCGTGGGGAATAAGATATGATAATGACGACTTCACCAGTGCCCTCTTTATGACGTCATAATTTGACAAGCACAACACTTTATCTGATCAGTATGTGGTAAAAAATTCCCTCTGCAACTGTTAGTCCGATGGACACGAAATTTGTACTATCGGAGCGTCTCCTCCTGTAGAATATTTAATGATAATTATGACGTCGTATGTCACATGGTACAGGCGCCATCTTGGAAAAACTTATACCTCTATATCTCTGAAACCGCTTAATGGAAAAAATTTAATCATGGCTCATTGTAAACAACTCCATTTGGGGAATAAGGTATGTTCATTCTGATGTCGTCGGTACCTTATTTATGAATTCATAATTCGACAATTACAATGCTTGATTCGATCAGTATGATTTTTTTTTCTCTTCAATTCTTGGTCCGATTGACATGAAATTTGCAACATAGGAGCACCTCCTCCTGCAGAATATTTTAATGATAATTATGACGTCATAGGTCACGTGGTACAGGCGCCATCTTGGAAAAACTTCTTACCTCTATATTTCGGAAACCGCTCGATGGAAAAAATTGAATTATGGCTCATTGTCAAGTACTCCCCATGCGGAATAAGACGTTTTAGGGATGATGTCATCAGTGCCTTCGTTATGACATCATATTTCGATAAGTATAATGCTTCATCTGATCAGTATGAATTTTTTTTTCTGCAACTATTGGTCTGATGGGACAAGAAATTTTCACCACAAAAGCTGCTCCTCCTGTCGAATTTTTTAATGACAATTATGATGTAATAGGTCACGTGATACAGGCGCAATTTTGGAAAAACTGAAAAAAGTTACACCTCTATATCTCCAAAACCACTCCATGGAAAAAATTTAAACCTGGCTCATTGTAAAGAACTCCGCATGGGGAATAAATGTTTTTAATGATGACGCCATTGGTTCTTTAATTATGACGTCATAATTTGACAGGGACAACGCTTAGCCTGATCAGTTTGAAATTTATTGAGTGTGATCTATGCAACAATTATATTAGAGAATATAAATATGTGATGTAATCGCTCACGTGGTCTGGCAGCCATATTGGATCAAATAAAAAAACAAAACCTTCAAAAACAGAAGAGTTGGCTCGCACCAAGTTGACTGCACAGGGTAAGTATTCTAATAGTCCAAGCCATTTAGCCCAAATATGGGGCCAGATAGGAAAAAACTGCAACACTACATATCAGTGCGAAATTGTATGCAGTAATATATACCAGATAACATATCAAAAGTCTAAAGCTCTAAAAATATGGGGTGTCTGTCAAAATCACTGGTACATGGACCCCCCTTTTCATCCTTTTGCGGTACGATTTGTTCACATTTTGCGATACATTCCGAGCACATGGTATATAATTATACTTTTAATATCAGGAATTACAGCATGTTACAGCCCCAGTACGGCCCGTACGGAACAAAAAAAATAAGCACGTAAACAAAATTCCCAATAGCTAAATACTGATCACTGATATGCAAATACATGAATCACTTGTCATGACTGTTTCAGAATTATGGCACATTTTGTTGATTAAAATCACAAACTCATAATAAAATCACATATAGAGAAACTAATAATACTGACTCATAAAATACTGTCGGAAGTCAAGGATTCGCTTAAAAGTAA
The DNA here is from genome assembly GCF_964187855.1 of Myxine glutinosa. Lineage (NCBI taxonomy): Eukaryota > Metazoa > Chordata > Myxini > Myxiniformes > Myxinidae > Myxine > Myxine glutinosa. The sequence continues at coordinate 21,548,984 of NC_136262.1, forward strand.
AAAAATGTCCACAATTAACTAATTCAGCTGCATGTAACAGTCGATAACAACAGTCCACTACCTAATCATCATTTTCCTCGTCATCGGCGTCGCTGAAACTGTCCAGGACGGAGTTGGTGCAGCCAGATCCATGGCACTGACCACAAGCAGGAGAACACTCCAAGTTGTTCTTGCGGCATGTACACCGTGCGGAACCACAATCGGTCGAACAGTTGCACCGGATAACATTCAACAAATCCTGAGGTGCTGGAGGGAGGTCGGTCATAACAGGAACAAGATTGCCGTCGCTCATTCTCCAGCCCCAATCCACTGGTTGTAGGCTGTTGTTTCCTTTCCACTGCTGTATTTGCAGATACACCCGTCTGCTGTGATATCTCGCTGCAGCAGATGTGGGCAGTAAGGTCTGTGGGAGTATCTTCGAAGTCTTGACTGCGACCTGTTCACAAAACCGCTTGTACCTGAGGGAATCCAAACTTTCATCAGGTTTACCCTTGTAGAGACACACGAGTGCTATCTCTCCTGCAGCCTCGACCACATCTGGTGATGCATCCTCAGCCAAGAACTGTTGGGATTGAGTTTGGAAGAGTGTGCTCATCATGAATTTCTTCAGTGACGCTCCTTTGCCAAGGCCGTACAGTCGAGACGTCGTGTCACATCCCAATACTGCGTGTATGAATAGGATGCTTTCACACACAGCTGCACCTAGCTGACGTTTCATGGACTTCACATTCCAGATGTGGTTTGGTTTTGTAGTGGATTTTGCCTGACTATACATAAACAAGTCGTGTGCTTCTAGGTTTGCGTAGAAGCAGAGTAGGACGATCAGATCTGTGTCTTCTCCTATAAGGGCTGTGTTCCTCATGTTCGCCGAACTGACTGCGGTCTGGACGATTAGCAGGTCAGCATCTTCCTGGGAATGATGGGTCTGGCATCCAGAAAGCCGGAGGTATCTGCTCAACATGTTGATGAAGTTCTGTTTGTTGTTGAGGTTTCCCAGGAAGATGTCTTTCTTCATGGTCAACTTCATGTCATCAGTGAAAGTCACTTCTGGTCCACCTCTACCTGCTGCTCGCCTCTGGTGGGTCATGTGCTTGGTTGATTGACCAAGATATCCATCAAATATTACGATGGCCTTTCCGTACTTTCTTGTAACATAGTCACAGTGGAGCATGCAGATCTCTCGATATGTTGGTGAACCACGTGGCCATGGTATACGGTGCAGCAGACTTCCACCATCCAAGACATACTGGATTTCGCTGATTGACTCTATGGTACCTGGTTCAAGTTTAGACCAGATAGCATCTCCGAGTACGGACTTCTGGGCTTCACGTAGCATCAGCTTTTCATCAAACAGCGCAGGTGGATGAGGGCATAACTCAAAGCGAAACATCTCTTCCTTATCTTCAGCAGATTTTGAGATGATGATGAGACGCTGGAATAGCAGTTCTGGGTCTATCTGTACCTGGTCTTTACCAACTCGCACAGATGATCTGGCCTTCAGAAATGTGGTGGCTTGGTCTTTGCGCTTGAACGTGTAGTGGACAACTGACTGATTTGTCATGGAGTGCATGATCTTGTCTCCAATGAGCTTGGCATTGTCGACATCAACCTTACTGCCAGCGTTGACACCAGTCATTATGTTCCTGAGGGATGGATGACACTTGAAAGGATTTCTGTCAACTAGAGCGACCTGTAGTGTACTTGTATCTTGCATGTCACGATGCTGCCTGGTTTTGCCCATCTCTTTGTTCTGTTCACCTGTGCTGTACTTCACTCCAGTGAGCTCTTGCATCGATCTGTTCGTCTCCGAACAAGCCGGCATGGACAAAAGCCACGTTAACTGTTGTTGCTCTGTCATTCCTCTTCCTCTTGTTAACCCCCCGCTGGTCTTCATACTTCTCATGAGTACTTGCTCAATCATCAGGTCTGAGGAAATTCCAGCCCAAGCTCTACTACTTCTTCGGGCGACATGGAAGCCCTGAGTAAACTTACGGTGCACATCTGGATAGTCCTGTTCTAAGCTGTGCATTATTTGCAGGTAAATCCTGGCAGACTTAGCATAGAGTGAATGACCTGAGGCTGCTACATATGGTAACATATCAGATACAGCTTCGAGGTGCAGGGACCAGTTTCCCATATGCTCGGCTTTGATGAATTTTCTTAAGATCTTCACCATATCCATATACTGTAACCACAGTTTCGCTGTTCGGTCTTTGGTCAATGATGTTGTCTGTGTTTGAAAGACTTTGCTGATCTTGTCAAGGATTGGATCACTTGCTACATCGTTGGAAGATCGTGTGCCTTTCATCAACGCATCATACAGGGTCCTTGCTTTACTCACATCTGGATGAATCACATCATCATCGGCCAAGCCACTCATTGCATCTTCATCCCGAACTGGCAAGTCTTCTGCAGTTCTGTATTGTGTTCCTCCAAGAGGATCAGACAGGAGGAGTGCATTCAGGACAGCATCCAGGAGGATGTGTGCCCGTACAGCCCTGGAAATTGCTTTTCCTGTTAGGATGTGATCCACTGCATTTGGTGCGTATATGAGTTCTAGCAGCTCCTTCAACCCAGAACCACCCATGAGGTGCCCTATGCTGCCAAGGAAGCTCATTTCCATATGAAAGGCACCTAGCCTTACCACAATACGTCGCATGGGGCTTCCATCTGGCTCCGAGAGAATGATCGACAATGCCTTCCACCATAGTGGCTGATCAAAGGTGATGATGGTAGGTACATCATGTTGTTTAGCATGTTGCGCAATGTAGTTGAGAGTGGAGTAGATGCATGTAGTGTCGCTCGAGCTCAAATCAATCATTGGGAGAAACAGGACAGACGATTTTGAATGCTGGACACCACGAAGTAAGAGTTGCATCATCCCGGACCATGCAGGTCTTGGTATCTTGAACAGCAGTGACGTCTTCCACAGTACATCAAGGTTGGCTGTGGGATCATGGGCTCTCATGATAGGCACGCTCCCATAAGTCAAGGTTGCAAGTGCCTGGTCGTCAGCTCTATGGTACTGTATCTGGATTCTTCCAGTTGTTTCTATGTCGCTGGCAGTGACCTGAGCTCTAGGAATTGGATGTCCTTGTGTTGTTCCAGGGGTAATCATGGCTATTATCCCCATGCCATGGAAGGTGTTGTGTCCGTCTAAGGTTCTAATGTTGTGGTCGACGTTGTCAGCTGCATATTGAACAAATTCTCCCTTGTGGTTGGGTATGTCCGTACCCTGGTATACAGCTGCATTTTGGTTGAAACGTGTGACTTCCTTGTATGAGCTGCAGTACCCATGTGCATGCAGTGAATCAATAAGGAAACAAGAGGCGAAATGGTGCTGCAGCTGCACCCCTAGTGCAATTTGCAGTGGAGCAATCAGGACACGTGGTCATGCAGCTTGCATTATAGCCTGACCAATTGAAGCTATCTCAGCTCTACATCTTTTGCCTTCAAGATCTTTCCAAGAAAAATCTTCAGAGTATCAGGAAGAAAGTTGAGGCTGGCGTCTTTGAACTCAAAGTCTTCCGATGTTGGGTATGTTTCATTCCCTGTTTCCACTTGCTTTATGTCATCCAGTATGAATTTAGCGGCAGCTTCCAGGATTATTTTCTTCTGAATCATAGGATCCTTAGACTGGTTTGCATGAAACTCCAAAAGTACACTGTCAGCTGTTTGCCTCATCGTTGCAACATTCGATTTGCCATTAACTGTTGTGACAATGACTCTGTCGCCAAAGTGTTCAATCAGTCTGTCTTTCATATATCTTTGAGAATAGGACTCGGCATTTGAGTCAGCAAGATACTCGGCCATTTTGTCCACCAGATCAGAGATTGTGTTTTGTTCGTCGTCATTTTCCTCAAGGAATTCAGTCACCTTTATAAATGCCTGACATCTGTCATCCAGAGCAGGACGACCGCCTTCGTGTGGTGATTTGTATCGTCTACCCAATTTCTGTTTCTTCTGTACTGTTTCATTATGTACAAAATTCAGAGGGATCAGTTTCCCTGTCCGGAAATTTGAACTGCATACCTGGTGATACACGGCATCTGCCGCTGGAAGGTCACACACAATGAGCAGTCGAGCCCGAACAGTATCGGCCCATGCATCGTTCCTTGTTGAGCACTTTTGCAGAAGACTATCTTTACATTCTGTAAATGTGATAGAGTGGACATCTCCTTGTTGTTTCCTGTTATCAAAGTTCACCTTTGTACCACAGAAGAGGCAATCTGCTTTGAAGTTGAAGGCTTCCTCTGCTGATCGGAGCGATACACTTGGGCCTGGTCTGTGTGTATCTCTGATACTCTGTGCTACCTTTATTGGATTGCAGTATACACGTCGGCATTCTTGATGAACAACTTGACCTGGAACAGTCTGTATGGGGTCACTGCGCTGGTCACTAACAACATTAATAGTCCGACTTCCCTTTTCACGAAGTGTCACTACTGGATTATCGTTGTTGGTGGATTCATTGCAGAACACACACGAATTGGCCGCCATTCTTCAGGGTTGGATTACCTGCAAATATAGAAAAGTTGAATATACTATTACTGTATGTTATTGCCAATAGACCTAAACATACTAAATACATGTCATTGATGGGATTAAAAACTAAGATATATATGGTTCACAAATAAATAATGATGTACCGTCGCTTGCTGTGGAGTGAACGGTCTTTGTAAAACGGGGTGTGGTTAAATAAGACACTAAAACAGTAAAAACTTCACTTATATATACAATATTGTACAGTATGATATCCTTTATTTATTATATCGTGCTAGTGATTAGGTCCAGTGTATAAAATAAGCAATAGAAGTTCAGAGAGCGACAATAATCATAGCATGCGGCATATGTACGTCTTTTAACATGGGGCTAAATGGAGAAAACCTGATTGCATTATTTGAGTCACCCCATATTTTTAGACCTTTATACTTTTAGTATGTTATAAAGGTACCTTGAGGGTAATCAATACTAATGAGATCGGTAGTGTTGCAGTTTTTTCCCCGTCAAATGCTAAATGGCTTGGACTATAAGAATACCATCTAGTTTATTGTCTTTTCTCCCGACTACCTTCATCCTTTATTTTTTTTCTCCAGTCCCGTCATATCTACTTCAAATTTCCCCCAACTATAAACCCTGCTTCGTGTCTTAAAAAAAAAAAAAAGATATATTCACCTCCCCCGACCACCCTACTTCCCCCACTTCTACTTCCTCTTCTGGCCTCTCCTTAATTTTTGCCGTTTTCCACTCTGCATCCCCAGTCTGATCGTGAAGGTGTTCACGAACCAGCTCAAAATTATTTTCTTCAAGCTTTTGCTTTACTCTTTTCTCCTCTTCTTCCTCTTTTCCATCTGCATGGAAATCAGCCAACATTACCGCTTTACACAAAAAAGGTGGAAAAACAGATCCTTGCAACGACAGACCAATCTGCCTGCTCCCAATCATCAGCGAGGTCATGGAATCCATCATTGCTTGGGATATCAATCCCTTTCTCTTTTCCAATGGCTTGATCTCGGATCTTTAATTTGGATTCAGACCTGGTCACTCTACTCTGGACATGCTGCTTCTGCTGTCTCAACAATGGATGGAGGTCCTCAATACCAAAGAGGAAATCAGAGCAGTCGCCCTTGACATATCTCGTGCCTTCGATACGGTATGACACCCCGCTCTGCTCACCAAACTCTCCTCCTATGGTATCCATGGAAGTCTCCATGCATGGCTGGCGGACTTCCTTTCTGGTCATAGTCAACGTGTGGCCCTGAGTGGAATTCTCTCATCTCCCCTTCCTGTCCAGGCTGGAGTTCTGGTCTTTATTAATGATCTCTCCGACTCTCTGGAAACCATCTTTTTGTTCTCTATTTTTTTGCTGATGACTCAACTCTCTGCCGCTCCATATCTCAACCCTCAGATTAACATGCAGCAGCCTCTTCACTCTCTGTAGACCTGGATAAAATTACAAACTGGTCAAACAAGTGGAACATGTCCTTCAATCCTGACAAATCCCTCACTCTCACTATGTCTCTCTGAAAAGACCGTCTGGACAACCCTCCCATCTACTTTCTCAACAATCCTCTCGAAGAAGTTCTGTCACTCAAGCTTTTGGGTCTCACTATCTGCCATGATCTTTCCTGGGAAAAGCACAGTTTCCAAGCTGGCCTCCAAAGCCAGTTGTCGAATGAGCATCCTCCGTCATGCAAAGCCCCTCCTTGACACTACTGAGCTTCTCACCACATACAAAGCTTTCATCCACAGCTCAATGGAATACCGTACTGCTCTCCCCTATGGGCTGGTGCTACTGCCTCACACCTAGCTCTGCTTCACATTGTAGAAACCAAGGCTTTTGGAATCATTGGTATCATTCCTCTTTTTTCTCGCCTCTGGAACAATCCCCCACATTCTCTTCAATCCCACTCCTCCCTTTAGGTCTTCAAAGCAGCTGTTCAACACCATCTCTTATCTTCCCCCATCCAAAACCTTGATCTTTTCTTCCCCTGTTGATATACTCCAAATTAACCTTTTTCAAATTCCGTTTTCCTTCATGAAAGTCTTCTTAGCATCCATTTGTTTTATCCTGTGTATCCTGCCCCAGCTCTCTCCCTTCCACAGATCTCCTGATGTCCTTTTTCTTCACTGTTGTTGTGCTTTCCTCTCTCTCTCCCTCTTGTCTCCCACTCCCTTTATTATATGTTCTATGTGTTAGCTCTTACATGAGCCTTGACTCAGTACACAAAAAAAGAAAAAGCAAGTAGAGCTGCATTCAATATACACCACACCATGTCAAATAAATAAATAAATAAATAACATCCTCCAGCGTGGCATTGCAGGGGCACCTTCAGCGCCCGGCAATACCGCTGTGCAGCACATAGAGGTGGTATTGGGAGGGAGAGATGTACAATAATGAATTGATTAATTGCATAATTAAAATCAATAAATAGCATTCGTAAAATATTTTCTTAATCAATTGGCTAATAGCCTCAACCACCAGTGTTTCATCCAAAGCTGTAACTTTTTGAAAATTAATGAAATGTCATTTATTTTTTACAGTAGTTTACAATTAGGATAAAAACATCCGTATTTAAACATGAGTAACAATAATGAACGCAAACTGTATTTGTGAACTGTACTACACTAACAAACGGTAATTTTGGAAGACAGACCTAGCTACCCATTATTTATAACTAGCGTGACTTGGCGCCCTCTGCGCACCTCACCACACGTCGTTTCAGAGGGATGGGCAACTTTAACCATTTCGGTGTCCTTTGAGTCTTTTGGGTCTTCATGGCCATTTGGGTGTTCAGGGTGATTTGGATCCTCTGGGCCTTTAAGGGTATTTTGGTTCTTTGGGGTGTTTTGGGTCTTCGGGGTCTTCGGAGTCTTTTGGGTCTTCAGTGTCTTCAGGGGCTTTTGGATCTTAAGGGTCTTTAGTTCCTCTGGGTCGTTAAGGGTCTTTGGGGTCTTCAGGGTGTTTTGGGTCTTCAGGGTGTTTTGGGTGCTCGGGGTATTTTGGGTGAGGCCATGTGGAAAAAAAATTCATTTTTAACGTCGAATTCGGCTTAATATTCAAAACTTGCAAAATTAAGCTCGATATTTCTACAAACACCAACATTCTCAACCTTACGCAATTAAGCAATAACCCCACGACCTTCAAACATCGCGCCAGCTCAGTGTGTGCTGCACCGCAACTAAGGGATTTGTTGACACAGACCGAGAAGTCACGAAGTAAGTAGCTCCATAATTTGAGGTTATTATTCCTGCTTAGTGCGGTTTTTGCATGTTATACCTATAATTAGGTATTATAGTATTTAGTATCTGACAAGTGTTGTATAGTAGAAGCTTGGTTTTCCCCTTACCTTGGTGGCGGAAAGAGGATGTTGGAATCGTTGTTGGTATAGTGATCGCGGCGTCTCATATTGCTCATATTTTGAGTAATATGAGACATTGTGGCCTTGCACTCATATTTTTCATTCATCTTGAAAAAAGGGTGCTGATGCAGTTTGGCTGAGTAAGCAGACATTGAACTCATGTTAAAAAAAAAAAAATGGGGGGGGGGGGCATGATGGTTTGGTGAAAACTACAGGAGGCCATCATGCCAAAACGTTTGGGAACCACTGCCTCGGGAAAACTAAGTAATAAGCACACAACCACGACACAGGCAATAATTACCATGGATGCAATAGACACAATACACTCACCATGCTCATTACAGTGTATGCACAATCTGTGTGCTCCCAGATATTTCAGGCCTACGGGGTTATAGTGGGATGGAGTCTCCATTTATACGTACACTGCACATGTGTGCAATAAGAATACCATGTGCATGCATGTGCAATAAGAGGGCAATAGCATGCAATATGTAATAGCATGCAATAATATGCAATATTAATGCAATAATAATATGTAATAATATAACGCAATATAGCAATAGCATGCATGCAATAGCAATTGTGCAATAATATTATTATTATTATTATTATTGCAATATATAAGCATGCAACATGCAATAATAATTATACAATAATATTATTATTATTGCAATATATAAGCATGCAATATGCAATAATAATTATGCAATAATTAATTATGCAAAGAATGCAATAATAGCAAATGCAATAGCATGTGCAATAAGAGGGTATGTGGTCCGTGGTCAGTAAACATGTGTATCTGTAATAGCGGTACCAAAAACTAAGTGATCCTCCGCCCCATCTTGCTGAGGAGAGAGCAATCAACCAAACTCGGTTTTACATATAAATGTGTCTCAATCAAATATATTCAGATTTTAAATATTGAAAACTATACTATATTAATGTGCTGCACTGGCTTATGGGTAACAGCCGACTGATGACGTGCAATCCTCCCATCACTTGCTAACACCATCTGTAACACCCAACGTCGCCCCTCTATCTGCTATTTAATTAATCTTTCTTGTATATTAAAGTCTGTTTGTATTTTATTGAGTCGCCCTGTATATAGATACCCCCGCTCTGGCTAACCCCTGCTCTAGTAGGGAAAATGGCCTTTAAAATGCATGTTGTTGTTGTTGTTGTGCCCTGTATATAGATAATTGGCTTTTTCCTGGTACAGTATTTCTGTGCTTGAACTGTCGTGTTCTGTTTCATTTCATTTCTTTATTTTGTGTTTCCAGCCCACTGAGAAGAAGCCCACAAAGACCCCCGAAGCTGCAGCAGGGCCACGGCAAACGGTCGAATACCAGGCCGCCCTCGAACTTGAAATGTGGAAGGACATGCAGGAAAGGTTGTTTGAAAGCCAGGTAATCCTCATTGACTTGTTACTGTTGAAGTTTCGTGTAAACCAGGTTATTATGAGTTATTGAGGTTACACCAATTATTTGTTGTTGTTTCTTCTTTTTAATAATCTACATAAATATGGCACTCGCAACGAAATTCAGATGTCAAAATAAAGAAAATTCAACCTTAAACATAATTGTGAATTTTATACATTAATTGTTAATTAATTAACTAAATACATTAACATTATATTAACTAGCAACTGTACCCGCCCTATGGGCGGGGCTTCAATTGGGCGGCCCAAATGAAAAGGCAAAATATCAGAAATTGAAGGTTTTTTTAATTTTAAACGATTCATATAAACATCCGTTGAATCATATCACACGCAAATCATCAAAATCTAAACAGTATCTTTAGAATTTCAATAAAAGCCACATCACTGTTCATATCGGTAAATATTATTCCATCGTGTTTCAAATCGTGATCGATACACTATGATCGTGATGATCGTGATCGTGAATCGTGATCGATAATCGTGTTCACAATCGCTGTGTCGTATGTACTCCCGATACGTGTACCAAATTCCCGATACGTGTAACTGTACCAAATCAACAGTTAAAAGGATTTTGAGCCGATAGCTGTTACGGCCTTGGCAAGATCGATGGAGATAGCGATCTGTTAGCGATCGATGGAGACATGTTGCTTTCCCGGGTGCCGCACAAACGGCTGCACCGATCGCGCGGCACCCGGGAAAGCAACATCGTCACAATGAGAACAATGAACGTTATGCGAACGCGAATGTTATGCGTGAGTCCAAACCTGAGAATGCTGGAGACTAAAGCTGAAATTGGGAAAACTAAATAGCCTATTTTACTCCTGGAGATCCCAGGATTATCCACCCAAAATATCTTTGCGATTGGTTCAGCAGTTTTTACGGTACCTTCGAACAGACAGACAGACAGACAGACAGACGGACGGACATTTGGTGAATTATAGTAAGATTAAATTTTTTTTATTTATTTTATTAACACTAATTAACATAATACATTAATTGTGTTATTACTAACAGCCGACAAATTGTGAATACGACACAACTTCCTGGCCCTCTATGCCAAAATATAAAGCAAAAATATGGAGATGGAAAAAACAATTAATGGAAGAATAAAATATGTACACACTAACTCTTAGTGGAGGAAACGATATAATGAGATCTCCAATGGGGAAAAAATGAGAAATGTACTGTAGTTCAATACACGGCAGTTGTGGTATAGAAGAACTACAAGTCTGAGAATAGAAGAGACCACCTGCAAAGTTTCACCAGTGGGGTTAAAGGTCAAATATTTTCCATTGTGGTCAATGGCACTTGGATCTCACAGTAAATGAATAAACAACTTTACTTTGCTGCTCTCAGAACTGCATTTCCCGTTTTTAATTAATTCATTTATCTGTTTGTTTTGACACATAGATTTTGACAGTTGATGTTTAGGAATAGAATTGGTCCAAACCAATAACCACATTAATACATACATGCTGACATTCGCTGCAGCATGCGAGATAAATAATAATAATCTTTATTGTCCCCTATCCAGGGAAATTTCTCTTTGGTGACATTGTAGGTTCAAACGTTATGAAAAAACATAAAACATAAAAGCGAAAAAGAAAACAGGGTAAAAAATATTGAAGATGGACTACACAGCAAAATGGCTTGGAATTTGAATTTAACACTTGAATTGCACATGGTACAAATGACTTCCTAACACGAAAGCGTCTCTCTGATGGCAGTTTTTCAAAAATTCCTTTCAAGAAGTGACTTTCATCGGTACATATACATGATACATGCATCGACTTCCTTTCCAATGCTCACAAGTCTAGAGACGCCCTACTGGTTTTTTTTTTGTTTGTTTGTTTTTTGTTTTTTTTGTATACTGAATCGAGGCTCGTGAAAGAGCTAACATTTACTTCACAAACAAATCAACCAGACAAACAAAATATATAAAAAGAGGGAGCGGAAAAACAAGATGGGGAGAGAAGGGGAAGCACACAAACACAACATTTGAGAGCAGGGGGATGTGTGGAAGGGAGAGGGCTTGGGGGGCGGAGGCGTGGGAAGGGGGGGGGGGGGGGAGGGAGAAGTATAAAACACAAGGACACCAAGGACTTCCAGGACAGAAGTTGGTATTTCAAAAAAGTGGACTTGGGGTGAAATTAGCGGGGGTAGAAAAGATCAAGGTTTTGGATGGGGGAAGATAAGAGATGGTGGTGAACAGCTGTTTTAAAGACCTGGAGGGTGGAGTGGGATTGAAGAGAGTGAGGGAGTTTGTTCCAGAGGCGGGAGAAGAGAGGAATGAAGGAGTGAAGGTGAGCAGAGAGTCTTGATTTTGGCAGTTTGACCATAAGAGGGTTGCAGGCAGATCTTGTGCGACCTGTAGGAATATTTGCGGGACAGAGCCCAGAGAGAGCTGGGGGGGCAAGGCCAGAGAGGAGTCGGTAGAAGACGGAAAGACCACCAACCTGCCTGCGGTGAGTGAGTGAGAGGCCCTTGGAGTTAGCTTCAACGTGGGAGATTCCAATGATTCTGAATGGTTGAAGGCCCACCCACTTTAAATGCCAGTGCAATGACCTTTCTCAATCGTGACTTATTCCGCACATTTAGATAACTGTACCAGGAAAGCAAATTAAATTACAAAATAAACACTGATCAGCAAGGCATCGGTCAACATCCACGTCACATGTTAGCTAACACCAAATTAATTCAACTTCCTGAGAAGATACAATCTTTGCATTGATTTCTTCTACACAGCATCGGTATTTTCCTCTAAAGTTAGCTTGTTATCAATAATAGTGCCCATTATAGACTTCAAAAATGTTTTTTTTACAATGTTTCCATCAAAATGTGCATGCATTTATTGGTGAAATACGGCCATGTGGCAGCCATTTTGAAACATGGCCCGTTCCCCTGTTATGCCCGGTTTTTCAAAATTCCACCTAGTAAAGTTTTAAAGCGATATGTGTCTATTACTCAAATCAACGTTCAAATTCTCTTAAGTAGCAGATACGGGTCTCGAAGCCAGGCTCTGGACTAATATACGTGTAGTTGACCCCTTAAATCTTATTTATTTTCTTTTTAAAATTCTAAATTCCCACTGGCACGTTTGATAAGCAATCATAGATGTTTGCAAATAATACAGGAAAGCCTGTTTGTTGTATGAAAATGGTTCCTGTACCACTATTGGGTGATTTGAATTTGTGCTTTGTTGTGAGTGCTGCTGGGTCCTGTGATACAGCTCAAAGAGAAGGAGGTTGAGCACATGCAAACGTTAGCCGAGGAGTGGAAAAGGCAACACAAGGAACGGGAAGCCTTGGTTATGAAAAAGGTAATTTATGTTTTTAAGGTTTGTGATTTGTTTAAGGTTTTAAGGCTAACCCCCACTCTAGCAGGGAAAATGGCCTTAAAATGCATGTTGTTGTTGTTGTTGTTGTGTTGATCCACTGGTGTTTGTTGGAGATGGGGAAATGCCCCCTTTTGCTTGTTTTCCACCTTCAGTGTTTTATCTTTACATTTTCTCTTCCACCTGCCACCCCCACCCCTCCACCCACTACCTCCCCCCCTCCTCATGCCCCCTTCCCATGTTCTATTGTTTGTTTGTCTTGTATGTCTAACGTAAGCTGTATAACCAAAATGGTGACTAATGACTGACTCCCTTCAATCCCTCTCCTCCCTCCAGGTCTTTAAAACAGCTGTTCACCACCATCTCTTATCTTCCCCCATCCATAACCTTGATCTTTTCTACCCCCACTAATTCACCCCAGATCCACCTTGTTTGAAATTCCAACTTCTTTCCTGGAAATCCTGGCAGTGTCCATATGTTTATACCTCTCCCACCCCCCCCCCCCCCCCCCTTCACATGCCTCCCCCCCAAAGCCCTCTCCCTCCCACAGATCTCTCGATGTCTCCATGTCTCTCGGTCCCTGCTCTCAAATGTTGTGTTTGTGTCCTTCCCCCTCTCTCCCCATCTTGTCTACCACTCCCGATGTTATTTGTTTTATGTGTCTGTTTGTCTTTCTGTGTGATTAATGTTCGCTCTTTCACGAGCCTCGATCTTGTATACAAAAAAAAAAATAAAAAAAAAAAAAAAAATAACCATACACCCACAAGATCCTGTAAAAAGGAAGATGGTTATGTGCATGGCAGGTGGCAGAGTACATGCGGCTGGAGGAACACCTCAGGACGACATTAGCAGGTTTGGAGAAGAGGGATAAAGATTTGTCTGCTGCAGAACATAAGGTTTGATGATCGCACTCTGACTATTCCACTTGGTGGTGCTATTAGGCCAAACAAAATGTTATTCAGTTTGGTGCATTTACTCAGCATCATTTGCACCTCACTAAAGACTAAATAAATGGAGAAGATTGTCATAGGGGCCGCAAGGCTAACCCCTGTGGGAAAATGGCCTTAAAATGCCTGTTGTTGTTGTAATTGCACCTCACTTTTATCTGAGAGTCACCTGTTTCATCACCTTTAGGATTTCCTGTACCTCTGCTCCTGATGCTCGAGTTTGTCATTTTGGGCATTTTTTTCTAGTCTCAGAGGGTGAACATATTGTTATGTTTGTAGGGGGTAGACAATGATTACCTTAGAGCCAGGTAGAGTGTATAGATTACCATGCTCCGTATGTTCCGATGAAGAAGAAGAAACCCATGTATCATAAGTAGGAAATTCGTTTAGATCGGATGTCGGGTAAATGTATCTTCATCCCCATGAGAGGGGTGGGGTTTGTTAATGAGCTAGGGATTATGGGTAATTAATCCCCTGTATGCAATGGCCTCTGTTATTGTTCCTCTGTTCCTTATGACACGCAGCACACACAAATAGTAAGAAATCGCCCATTAACCACACAAAATAAAAACCAACCAGAAGCAGGACATTGAGCACTACCGTGGATCACATCGACCTGGTGAGCAGACAGGCACAGAAGGTCCGTGAGGCCATGCCCCAAAGAGCGGTGATTGGTCCTGGATTTGATTGGCGCAATGACTGGTAAGATGGGACTCGCTGATGGGAGCGGACACGGAGACGTCGTGGGATGACGTCAGAGCCTCGAGTACAAAACTATTAGTGCAGCGGACATTTTCTCTCTCGGGTTCTGGATCTGGTGGTGAACGGTCGTGTCCCGACATCGCTCTTCTCCTTTCATTCTTGAGTCCTGGCTATTGACAACGAACGGTTGAGGTTCTGGACTTCCTTGCATCGTCTGGCTGTGGTGTTGGTGTTGGTGAACAAGATCGTAAGGATAAGCGTGGCTGGAAGAGCGAACTGTGCACCGAGGCCTGGTTTTCCCACCCACAAGCCGTGCGGCAAAGCGTGCGGTTCCCGCCAAGGTCGCGGAGGGGGGATGTGGGGGGGGGAATTTGACGATTCCTGACGAGATTCAAGAGCAGCTCGGACCGAAGTGCCCACAAAAGAACACACATTTATTTCACAGTTATTTTTCCATGTTGTAATCAAGTCTTTATGGGGGCGCTCCAATTAGGAATTTAGTTTTGCCGTGTCTTATTTTGTTACCGGCATTTTCTTTAATAAAGCCGGTATTTTTGTACATTTTTATTCTGTGTCGGGTCTAATTTGATTAATTGCAGGGTCGAAGAAGTCGGGTGGAAGCCGTCCAGGTAAGTTCGTCATCCTCCTTTCCCTCGCGTGTAACGAATACCGTCGTTTTGGATTGATCGCCTGGGAGTAGAGATCGTTTCGTCATCTGTGTCACCCTGCGGTGTTCACACGGAAATATACACACACACACACACACACACACACACACACACACACACACACACATATATAAATATAGATATATATATATATATATATATATATATATATATATTTATTTATATGAATGAATATAATTTGAATGGAAAAATGAATATAATGAATGAAATATAATAAATAAAATGAATATAATTATATATATATACAGTCACGTGAAAAAGTAAGTACACCCCATGTAAAGTTTTGACTTTTTCAACATATTTCAACATACAGCTATTTGATCTTCATTTCAACAATATTGACAGATAAAGGTGATATAATATAACAAACATCGTGAAACATTTACATTTTGTAGTCCATTGTATAATTTAAATAAACATAAATGCAAATTTCGCATGTGGAAAAAGTAAGTACACCCCTACATTTATCACTACTTCAAATACCTAAGATTAGAATCAGGTGCACCAGCTCAGGTGCAAATGATTAGAACATCATTAGACAGGATCTTGGAGGAACCTGTCTTATTTAAACCTCAGACATTTAGTTTGGTTTGCTCTTTGTTGTTGAAGTGTGTGGCGTCACCATGCCGAGATCAAAAGAGCTCTCTGAGGCCTTCAGAAAGAAGGTTATAGATGCCTACGAGTCTGCGAAGGGATTTAAAAAGATCTCCAAACAATTTGAAATCAATCATTCGACTGTCCGGAAGATCATCTACAAGTGGAGAAGATTCCAAACAACTACCAACTTGTTCATGCCAGGCCGCCCCAGCAAGTTCCGCCTGAGAGCAGACCGCAAGATGCTGAAAGAAGTCTCGAAGAACCCCAGAATGTCATCACGGGACCTACAGGTAGCTTTTGCCACTGTTGATGTCAAAGTGCACGAGTCTACCATTAGAAAGAGGCTGCAC
The DNA here is from genome assembly GCF_964187855.1 of Myxine glutinosa. Classification (NCBI taxonomy): domain Eukaryota; kingdom Metazoa; phylum Chordata; class Myxini; order Myxiniformes; family Myxinidae; genus Myxine; species Myxine glutinosa. The sequence continues at coordinate 21,564,903 of NC_136262.1, forward strand.
AAATTTGATCGACATGGGAGGTGTGCCAGAGGAAACCTTTGCTGCACAGAAAGAACATCAGGGCAAGACTAAAGTTTGCCAATGAACACCGAGGCAAAGACCAGCACTTCTGGAACAATGTGCTCTGGACAGATGAGTCAAAGGTAGAGCTATTTGGCCACAGTAGCAGAAGACATGTTTGGCGAAAACCAAAGACAGCATTTGACCACAAGAACCTGATACCAACTGTAAAGCATGGTGGTGGAAATATTATGGTTTGGGGCGGCTTTGCTGCATCAGGGCCTGGGCAGCTCACCATCATAGAATCCACTATGAATTCTTCATTGTACCAGAGGGTGCTCGAGGATAATGTGAGGCCATCTGTCGGAGAGTTGAAGCTCAACCGAAGGTGGACCTTGCAACATGACAATAACCCTACACATACCAGTAAATCCACCAAGGAATGGCTGAAACGAAAGAAATGGAGGGTTCTGGAATGTCCAAGTCAAAGCCCGGATCTAAATCCCATCGAGATGTTGTGGAGGGATTTGAAATGAGCTGTGCATGCAAGAAACCCCTCAAACATCGCACAGCTGAAATAATTATGCATGGAGGAGTGGGCAAAAATTTCTCCCAGTCGATGTCAGAGACTGGTAGACAGTTATAAGAAACGCCTACTTGAGGTTGTTTCTGCCAAAGGGGGCAATACCACCTATTAGAGCCAAGGGTGTACTTACTTTTTCCACATGCGAACTTTGCATTTATGTTTATTTAAATTATGCAATGGACTACAAAATGTAAATGTTTCATGATATTTGTTATATTATATCACCTTTATCCATCAATATTGTTGAAATGAAGATCAAATAGCTGTATGTTGAAATATGTTGAAAAAGTCAAAACTTTACATGGGGTGTACTTACTTTTTCATGTGACTGTATATATGTGTATATATATATATATATATATATATATATATATATATATATATATATATATATATATATATATATATATATATATATATATATATATATATATATATATTGTTACGGGTCTACACCGCCGTTCTTCCCCTTACCAAAGGGGGGATTAATTCCCTTGTTCTTGCTGGGCTTGGCGGAACCGAGGCTTGATACGTCCCTTCCAGACAAACGCAGAGTACGGTCTCGGGACCAATTCTCGCTCGTACCTAATTCCCTGCGCCGCCCTGGAAGCGAGGAAGCAAGCCTTGCATGAGCCACGTGTGGTTTGAGTACACCGAGCGGATTGAGTACCACGTGGTCCATGCAGTCTTAGTTAGTGGAACCCGATTTGCGCGATCCTATTCGTACCACGCTTAGCCAATGAAGAAACCACAGAAACGATCGAATGGAAGAAAGGAAGAACACAGGTTTAATTATTCCCACACGTATTTACAATGATCAGGGACGCAGAGACACAGAGCAGCCTTAGTCAATCTTAACTTATCTCTTGGACTCGGGCCCGTCTCACACTCACACAGGGAATTGCAGATGGGTAGATGTTCAGCCAACGCGTCGACGTGGTCGTCCATAGACGGCCCCCGTCCGGCTCTCCATGGCCCTAGCACGTCCCGCAAAGATGGCAGCATGTGATGGCAGGAACCTCGTAGCGCGTCTCCCGAACAAGGCAGATAACGAGGTGGAACGGCAAAGGGTGGGACTCTCAGCGCGGCTGGCGATTACACAGTCGTTTCTCTCACTCGCGTGACTTAATGCACTGTATAGCGATCGGCCTCAAACTCAACTGAGCGTCACTTATAAAAGCGCGTCTTTCGGTTCATGCGCGTCGGGCTTCGCCCGCGTATCTTACACAGTTCTCGGACGCTCACAACTCCTCTTCCTCGATCCCTCCAAGCTGGTTGGTCAGTGCGCACGAGTCCTTTGCTCATCAAGTCTTTCGCTGCAAGTCCTTTGTTCATCGGCTTTCCCGTGCTTGTCCTTTCGAGGGCTTTGTGCAGCGGGTTTTATAGCTACGCCCCCGAACCTTCTTGAACCCCCTCAAACCTTCTCACCACGCCCTGTGACGCAACGCCGCCACCACCACCTCTGAGCCCTGATTGGCGGCTCGTGCTTACTGTCAGCGCTTCTGCCGCTCCGCCCCGATCCTCGTAGCCTGCCTCGTGTTAATGGAACAAACTCCCCCACTCCCTTCAATCCCACTCCTCCCTCCAGGTCTTTAAAACAGCTGTTCACCACCATCTCTTATCGTCCCCCATCGAAAACCTTGATCTTTTCTACCCCCGGTAATTCACCCCAGAGTCCTTGCAGTGTTCATATGTTTTATTCCTCTCCCACCTCCCCCCAAGTCCTCCCGATGTCCCTGCTCTCAAATGTTGTGTTTGTGTCCTTCCCCCTCTTCCCCCTCTCTTTTGTGTCCGTCCCCCTCTCTCCCCATCTTGTCTGCCGCTCCCCTTGTTTTTTGTGTTTTGTGTGTCGGTTTGTCTTTTTGTGTGATTAATGTTAGCTCTTTCACGAGCCTCGATCTTGTATACAAAAAAAAAAAAAAAAAAATTCACCCAAAATGAACCAACGTTAGCGCAAAGAGGCATGAGGCTAGGGTAGCTGGAAAGTCGGTAGAAATATGGCCTATTCTCCTGACTCTACCCAACGCAGAACTAATATAGGAGGACTAAGCTTACAAATACTAAGACATAACTATACTATCGCGAGGCTACATGTTGCTTGTGTGACTAACTATGAGGGGGAAATTTTAACCTTTATTAAACTCACTGTACAAACTCAAAACCGCAACACTGCCCCTCTCCCTCGTCAGACTCGTCCCCGAGTCGAACCTACAAAAACTGGAACGACTGGTTTTGAGAAAGATCTGGGACTAACTTTTACTTACATTTGACATACAGATGTGGTTCCCCCTAACATTTATTCTAACCCGTGTATGCGACAGTTTTAAAACACTAAATATGTCCCACCTACTGCGTTGAGTAGCTACTCTAACAGAATCATGCCCACAATTAGCCAAATTGCTGAATTGTTTTCCAACTAAACATAAAGCCGGTGGGCAGCATTTTTATATACAAGCACAAAAACCTAACCTTATTTACAGTTCGACGACCCAGGACCTGTCCTTTTTGGAAAGAAGATTGGAGGGGAGAGAAAGCACAGCAAAGCACACAAATACACATTCAAAAATTCACATTTCATTTGCTGCTGGTGTCTTGCATCTTCTATCTTCTGTGTGCACATATCAAACAGGCAAGCCCCCGGACCGGCATACAAGCCATTCCTGCTCTTCGGGGCTAGATAAACTTACAATCTTCTAGTCCCCAGCACACAAATAATAAAGAAGCACAATACTGTGTTTATTGTATTTGCCAGCAGGGCCAACCCTATGTGGTCCGACTGCATGACATTGATGCCACTCAAAACAAGTGGTCCGAAGATGCAAGGTGAGTTTGCAGCAAAGTGCTGCACAGCAGAAATGTAAGGCCGCAAAACGTGTGGTCCATAAGTGTAAAGTGCAGCAATGTGTTTATGGCAGCAAGTGCTGCACAGGTGCAGCAAAGTTGTAACAAATGAAAAGGATACGGCAGCAAAGTGCTGCGCAATCCAGCTGTACAGATGTAGCAAAGTGCAGCAGGGATGCTGCAACGATGTAGTAAGGTGCAGCTGCACGTGTCGATGGTGCTGCACAGTTCCACCTCCAAAATGGTTCTGGGGTGGGGGGGAGAGACAAATCACGACCAGCAAAGCGGAAAGGGCACAAAGGTACACAGCAATATAAAGTAATGCAGCATGAGGGGCGCGGAAGAGCAAGCTCATCTCCCCAACCGTCCGTGCCCCCCAACGTCAGCTTACACTACCCTTGCCCTTCCCTGTATTTACAAGTTCAAATTCGTCTCTACGTCTTGTCTCCCATATCCCCCTCTATCTCCAAATTCGTCTCCCAATCCCTCCCAGGAAGGAAGGAATGGAACAAACACAATGTCCCATTACGTCATGATACGTCTCACTTACTCAAACCGTTCACAAAACCCTGGTGTGGAGTTCCGTCTTCCTTGGTGAATGGATGTGGATGGCGCGAAGGGAATTTCTCTCATCCTAACTACTCTAATGACATTAACTCTGAAACTACCCGGAGTCGTACCCTGACAATTGGCCTCTTTAAACTATGTGGTTCTAAAAACCGAATTCCCCATTGACCACTCTGTGGTGCCCTATGGATTTGGGTCTCACTCCCCAATTTTTCTTACTGTGCCCTTGCACAATTTCGGGGCTGGGTCGTGTGGCTCCATTAGCAGGTCAAAATATCTGCGCACCTCCGCCACTGAAGTCGCCACCCGAGCTTACCTGCTCCTGCGACTACCTAAACTGGGGAAGGCCCTTCTAGGCTCTTTACCCCCTCATGCCCTCCTTGGCATTGGGCTACCCGGGTCCTTCCCTTGGATCCTCGGGCCCCACTGAACAACTCACGACTACCCTAACTGGCTCCCAGAGCCTACCTGCGGCCTCACCTGGCCGACAAACTACCAGTGATGGAGTGACCCAATAACCATACGCACCAATTAAGCCACACGCCCAGCCCTTCACTGACTCATGCACCCACCAAAGCACTACTTTGCCACTACTCGCACCACAGGTGTCAATATCCAAACAAATTTACCTGAGCCCTCTACCTGGCTTTACCCTACCCCCCCCCCCCCCCCCCGGGCTTCCGTGAATGGGTCCATCTCCCCCCATTCACTCCTTCGCACCATGCATTCCACACCTTTTACTTCACACCAAGCATTCCACACCATTTATCTCACACACCAATTATTTCACACACCACTTTCCTCGCACACCTCTTGTGCTTACACACCACATATCTGGCACACTTCTTGTGCTCACACTCCTCTTTCCATACACTCCAAACACTTTACTTACTTACTGCATCGAGCTTGCTCGGCATTCCATGACACGTTTCTTCCATTCATCTCTGTCACTCATGGCATTAGGTAGTTCGTTAACCAGACACCCAGTATCATTTGTAAGCTGATCGATATATGTTTTCGCAGGTCTCCCTGGTGCCTGTTTGCCGTGAGTTGGTAACCAAAGTAAAACATCGCTTGCAAGCTCATCTTTGTTTCTCCAGCAGTGCCCAGCGAATCTTAATCTGCGTTGACGTATGGTTACACTGATTGGTGGGATTTTTGCATACAATTCATATTTTGTGGGGTGCTCTTTCCATGAGATGTTAAGGGCTGCTCTGAGCATGCGAGTGTATGCACCATCCAGGGCCTTTTCTAGTGATGATGTCAAGGTCCATGTAATTACCCCATATACAAGAACTGATTCAACAGCTACTCTAAAGAAGTTTCGTTTCAGCTCTATTGGAAGCACAGATTTCCAAATCTTGCCTAGACTGTTTAAAGCTCCCCAGGCCTTTCCAAGTCTGATGTCAACATCTCTTTTTGTGGAGGCGATGTTGCTTCCCAGGTATGTGAATTCGTCAACCTTTTTGATGTTTTCACCAGTGAGTGATTTTATGTCTACAACTTGATCTTGATTAAGACTGATGTACTCTGTCTTCGAGGCATTTATGTAGAGACCAATTTATGTAGAAACTCCAAACACAATTCCTTTTATCTACACTAAATTTCTCAAACACACAGCATCACCTATCTAACTGCTTTTCCCCTAAAACTTGTGCTTCCCCGTCATCCCATTACACTAAGCACTCCCGTCGTCATTAACATCCATCTAATCTCTCTATGTCCCCTCTACAGTACAAATGCCTCTACTTAAATATTGTCCTCTACTGTCATCTAAATTCCCTATCAATTATCCTAGCCCTCCCTCGGCTAGCTTCGGTGCCCCATGGAGGTAACCATCGCTGGCCCCCCATATGCATGTCACTGCCATCCCCCTAAACTAATGCTCATGAGCCCGGAGAGGAATGGTAAAACTACCATTCCTCTACGCCGGGTACCATTCCCCAACACTACTCCCCCCAGTCCTCTGAACGATGAGCCCCTGTCATTTGAGGTACTGGGTCCTGCCTCGGCCTATAAGGCCAAGGCGATCCATGAGGGCGCCTGTTCGCCTGTGTAGGGCCTTATTCGGTCGGCATGGACGATCCGAGGGAGGGCTAGTGGCCCCATTTTGATCTTAATGACCACGTCACAAATTTGCGCCAGGACGACCCCCGGGCCTTGCCAAGGCGAGGTGAGTTTGGGACACCTGCCCTTCCGCCTCCGGGGATTGAAGAACCAAATCTTCATCCCCAGAGAATACTGACTCCCCTAGCTCCGGTGGTCGTACCTGCGCTTCATCTTGGCACCCGCCAGCTGAAGCTGGCGGCGTGCGAAGGCATGGACTCTCTCCATGCCTTCCTCCAGGTGACGTGCATAGCCCTCCCCCGGTGGTCTATCAGGGGTCTCTGGCACGGGACCGCATAGCAAGTCGGCGGGAGCCCGCAACTCCCACCCGTACATAAGCAACGCCGGACTACATGCGGTGGCCCCGTGCTGGCTGGTTCGGTAGGCCATTAACAAATACGGGAGATGTTCGTCCCAGTCGTCCTGACGGGTGGTGGTAAATAACGCCAATTGTTGAATCAGGGTTCGATTGAACCTTTCCACCATCCCGTCAGATTGAGGTCTTAAGGGCGTTGTTCTTGTTTTCCTAATTGACAGGAGCTTGCACACATCTTTTAACAATTGACTTTCAAAATTTCGACCCTGGTCGGTGTGCAACTCCTCCGGAATCGCATGCCGACATACAAATCCTTCCCCGAAGGCCTGTGCCACCACCCCGGCTTCTTGGTTGGGGAGGGCATAGGCCTCCGGCCACTTGGTGAAATAGTCCATAACTACTAGGATGTACTTATTACCTTGGCGGGTGCGGGGTAGTGGTCCTAGAATATCCATAGCCACCTGCTCAAGGGGGCCCCCCACCTGGTGTAATTGAAGGGGGGCCCTCATCCTCCATGCTGGCCCCTTTTTAGCAGTACAGGTGTCGCATCTCCGACACCAGTCCTGTATATCGCTCCCCATATTCACCCAATAGAACCTCCGGTGGACCGGAGATGTAGTCTTTGTCCTGCCCAAATGGCCGCCGGAGCGGGTACCATGCACCTGCTGAGGTCACCCGTCCAGCTACTGGAACTATCACCAGCCAGGAAGTTCTTTCAGAGGGAATCTCTACCCATTTGCGGTACAAGATGTTACTTTTCAATTCCAGGGTTTGCCACTGAGCCCAATATGCCTTTGTTGGCACCCCAAGGGGGGTGACCTCTTCCCCACTAGGTCTTTCTCCCAATCAAACCCATTCGTACACCGGTCCCAGGACGGGATCCTCCCGCTGGGCCGTGCTCCAAGCCAAAGTGCCAAATTCCTCATCGGCGGTTAGTGGCAAGATTGGCCCTCTCACCTGGGTTGCACGGACTACGAGGGTAGGGGTAGAGCTGCCAATTGTTCCCTATCCTCGTGCCTCGCACAAAATCTACAATTTTCCCCCAAACAAGGACGTCGAGAGAGTGCATCGGCATTCCCATGGGCCTTCCCGGCCTGATGGGTCACACTGAAATCGTACTGCTGCAACTTTTCCAACCACCTTGCAATTTGGCCCTCCGGCTCCTTTAACCGGAGGAGCCATTGCAGGGAGGAATGGTCAGTTCGAACCAGAAATTTCCGCCCGTACAAGTACGAGTGGAAATGGCTCATGGCAGCCAGCATAGCCAATAACTCTTTACGAGTGACGCAATAATTTCGCTCGGGCCTACTCATGGCCCGACTATAATACGCGATCACTCTCTCCACGCCCCCCTGTGTCTGGGACAAAACCGCGCCCAATCCTTCCTGGCTTGCATCCGTGTCCAGGGTAAATGTCCCGTCACTAGTAGGGTATACTAGAATAGGTGCGGATGTCAAACACCCCTTCAATGCCAGGAAGGCCTCCTGGCACTCCCTTGTCCAATTAAATCTCGTCCCCTTCTCCGTAAGACGGTGAAGGGGCCGGGCCAACTCTGCAAATTTTGCCACAAAACGCCGGTAGTAGGAGCAGGGTCCCAAAAATCCCCGCACCCCCTTGATGTTACGAGGTGCGGGCCACTCCTCTACTGCTGTAATTTTGCCTGGGTCTGTTTTTACCCCCTCGCGACCAATGATGTGACCTAAATAGGCCACCTTCTTAGGAAACAAAGTGCACTTACTCGGGCTCAACTTTAACCCTGCCTGTCTGAGGCACCCAAACACCTGGTCCAAATTAGCTATTGCTTGGGGAAATGTTTTAGCATGCACCAGGACGTCATCCAGTTACACCAGGCATGACTGCCACTGCATGCCGCCCAGCACATGCTCCATCAATCTTTCAAAGGTGGCGGGGGCGTTACACAAACCAAACGGCATCACAGTGAACTGATACAGCCCCTTACCTGTGGAAAATGCCGTTTTCTCCTTCCCTGCCCTTTCCATCTCCACATGCCAATACACACTCTTGAGGTCCAAGGTTGAGAACCAATTTGAGCCCGCAACGGCATCGGGGATATCGTCTTTTTGGCAGGGTATATGAGTCTTTGAGTGTCACGTTGTTTAGTTGGCGATAGTCCACGCAGAACCGCGTGGTTCCATCTTTCTTTTTGACCAACACAACTGGTGACATCCAAGGACTTACCGAGGACTCAATGATACCTGCATTGAGCATCTTTTCTACCTGTTCATCAGCTTCCTCCCTCTTGCTCCAAGGGAGCCGTCGGGTGGGCTGACGAATAGGCCGGGCCTCACCGGTGTGGATCTGATGTTTCACCAGACCCGTACGTCCAATATCCTCGGAGGACAAGGAGAAGATATCCAAATGGGTTTCAATCAATTTGTGTAAGGCCTCCCTCTGGGTATCCTCCAACTCTACACTACTTCGATTTACCATCTCACAAATGGGATCGGGCCAATTCCTAGTACTTTTTGAAGACTCCCTCTGGGGCCGGCTCGGCTGGATGTTCTCGCCCCTCACTGCCGCGACTTCGCTAACTGTGGTGCAGCCGGCTATCTTCGTGCCCCGTCCTATAGTGTGTGGTTCTGTACTAATATTGATTACTCGGACGGCCACCACCGGCCCGTCCGTTTTTACGAGGGTGCAGCCCACGACTAAACCCGGGACGGACTGCGCTGCCACCGGTTCGACTAGGCCGCAGGACTCCTGCCAAGTTTGGCGAGCTAGCCATCGGGCCGGCACTATTGCCTCGGCCCTTGGGGGAATGGTCATGGCCTCAGAAGCCTCCAGCTCCATCCTCTCGGCCGTGCTCACCCCGTCCAATGGCAGCTCATGTATTCCCACTTGCAGAGTACCCCGGCACAAATCGATTTTACAAGCGCTGGCAGTCAACAAATCCAACCCGATTAGGCATGGGTCGCACACTTCTGCCACCCAAACTTCTATTTCCCTCTTTACCGACCCCAACTTGAGGGTTACAAAACCACGCCCTATGATGGGGGCCGTTACCCCGGTAGCCAACTGCAAACTATGATTTTCCAGACGCTGGATTTTATCCCAGCCGTCTGCACTCGAATCAAGGACCACAGGGCTGATGATCGTGGTGCGAGCTCCTGTGTCCACTACGGCGTTTACCCCCACGCCGGCAATTTTGCACCGAATTGTCAAACTACCTGTACCAATTTGGCCACAATAGATGACGTGTCCCGTCAATGAGGGCTCTTCTCCATCCCCTACTGCCGAACACGGCCCTGCATGCTCGGCACCTATTAGTTTCCCGGGCCCTGGCGGGGGGGTGTCTGGGGTCGGCTAGCCCGACCCGTACGAGGCGGAGTTGATGGTCCCGGCTGCCGGGGTCCGTCCCAGCGCAGGGCTCTGCACTCCCGCGCACGGTGACCCACCCGGTTACAATTATAGCACCTCACCTGGTAAGGTGCTTGCCTTCGGAATTCCAAATTGCCCCCCCTGTAATCCCGAATTGCGGCATTTGATCGTGGCCTACCGGGTGCCACCTCCGGAGCCGCCTGCCATGGTCCAGATCCTGCTAGGCGCTGGTCCACCAACCTCCGGATCATGTCCTCCAGGTCCGGGCCCCTTTTGGGGGCGGACCCTCTCAGGGGCCAGCCACGGGCCCTACCTGTCTCACCGCCACTGCGTGGCGCTCGCTCCCCCGGGCCAGGGGCCTCGCTGCCTCCCAACGGGCCGCAGCGTCGGCCGCCTGGCTCAGGGTCCGCGGGCGCCACATGGTGAGCTGTTGCCGAAGCTCGGGATCCGGAAAGGCCTGGATAAAATGGGCCAGCGCCAAACTTTCTTGGGAGGCCACGGCCATGTCCGCGTGTGCTATCCCCACTGCGCGGCGAATGTCGTATACGAGCTCCCTGATGGTCTCCTGGGGCTTTCTTTTTCGCACCGCGAGCAGAGCTTTAACAAGCTCGCTCTGCTGTTCCACGCCGAAACGATTAATTAGGGCCGAGCGGAGTTCTGGCAGGGTGAGAGCACCCGGTGGTAAGGCCGTCAGAACCTCCGCCGCCACGCCGCGCAGGGCTGCCACAAGGTGTACCTCATCTTCGTCTGGGTTCCAACCGTTACCCCTACACACGTGATCGAATTGCGCCAGATACGCCCTCAAATCACTCTTGCCGTCATACGGCGCGAGTGGGACCTTATGGCCGCCCGACGGTCGGACCCCGTGCGCCGCTCCTTGCGGGGTTAACGCGGGGCCGAACCGTTCGGGCCCCCATAGTACACTACCCCCCGGGGGCCACTAAAAACTACCCCGTTCGGTGTCGATGCTTGGGCCGCCTCTTCGCATCCCGCTACCCATTCCATACTCGCACACCCCGGCTCGCAAACACCTTTCGCACACCCCATTGTCGGACACCCATGCGCACACTCTCTCACCACGCCCTCTGCGGCGGTCGCACACCTTACCATCGGCCTTTCACGAACGCCCGGGTCTATTCCAACCCCCAAGCTCGTCGAACCTCCCCTCACACCATACACATTTCCGCCATTATCGCCACTCACCTCGGCGCTTCTTCTTCCTCGCTTCACCACCGCCACCTGCAAACTCTTTATTTGGTTAGCAAGCACGTCATCACGATGTGAACACAGACCTTGCACATATTCCATCACCTCCTCCTTTATTTCTTTTTTAGTCTTCTTCCGTCTCTTCTTAATTTCACTCACCCCTTCT
>NC_136262.1:21581029-21826029 GCF_964187855.1 Myxine glutinosa
TTGCACGTAATTACAGTTCAGGACAAAGAGACACAGGGAAGCTTAGACAGTCTTAATTCTTAATACCCAAGGACTAACGGGTCCATCTGACACACTCACACGGGGATTGCAGATGGGCAGGATGATGTTCTCCAGCGCCGCGGTGGTCGTCCAGGCTCGGCCCCGTCTGGCTCTCCACGGTCCCCGGCACGTCCCGCGAAGATGGAGGTAGGCGAAGGCAGGGACTCTTATCGTGTCGCTCGAACAAAACGGGTAATCTCGGGGCGAACGGTAGAGGGCGGACTTTGCGTGGCTGGCGGTTGATCAGCCGCGTTCACTCGCTTTGACTGAACCGCGCAAGTTATAACCGCCCTGGCTGCGCCCACGTATTCCTCGTAACCAAGTTCATACAGTGCGGGTGATCCTCTTCAAGCGCGTCTCCCTCCTTAGAACTCAGAACTCGTAACTTCTTTCAGCGCACCTCTCCCAACTTGACGAGCGCCTCTCCCTTCTCATAACTCGACTCAACTGACGAGCGCCTCTCCCTTCTCATAACTGAGGTGGGGGCTTCGCGCAAAGGGTTTTATTGCCACGCCCTTAGCCCGATCGAATGTTCCAACCACGCCCTGTGACGCAGTGCTGCAGCCACATGCTGTGAGCCCTGATTGGGGGCTCATTCTTACCGCCATCACCTCGCCGCTGCACTGACCTCAACCCTCCTCCACCTTCCGAGGCCTACCTCTTGTTAACTCGCGCCCAACACAACCAGGGCTTTTTAGCCGCAATGGATCGAGCCTATGGACGTGGAATGGTTTGTAGAAGTAGGGCCTATCCTCCTGTCTTTACACAACGCAGGATTAACACTGGAAGGGGACTACTCTCACATATACTAAGACGTAACTATACTACAAATGAGGCTACATGTTGCTCGTGTGACTAACTATGGGGGGGCAAACCTTTAACCTTTATTGACTTTTACTGTACAAATCTCAAAACCATAGATATATATATATATATATATATATATATATATATATATATATATTGTTACATATTTATATGAATGTATGTGAATTACCATTCAGGTCTTTGCTTATCCGTGTGTAGTATATTAAGTTGTTGTGTAGTTGTTGTGGTTGGAGGGTCAGGAGCCCTTCTGAGGGAGTGGCCGGAAACGGAAGTGACCGGAAACGGAAGAAGAAAAGACACGAGGAAAAAGGACGAGTATTATTCTTCCTCGCCCCGCTCCGACAAAAGGTGGGATCGACCTTGCGCTGCGTGGAAAAGCGGCGTTCCGATCCGAAGCCTGTCTGGCGAGAGGAATTACCGGGACGTGTTCCTGCCCGGTGGAGACGGCAAGTTGACGTGGGGCCGTGCATCGACCCGCGTCTGGCCTCGTTCGCGGCACCGTCCAAACAGACGCGTGCGGGTCGCACGTTGGGGCCTAACGCGCCTTGCAAGCGGCGTGGGGTTTGGCTTGCTTTACCGTATCCGCTTCGCGTGGCCACGAGGGGCTGCAGCCACGGTGCCTGGTACGATACCTGCCCGGTGGAAACACGTCCACCCGGGGTTCGTTCCACCGCCCGAGTGCGGTGACGGCGACCATCATCTTGGTCAGGAGGGGCCCAGAGACATTGTGCGGGACCGAGACCAAAAGGGTGTCGTGAGTACTCACCGGGACACACGTATATAAGATGGCCATCTTACTCATAGGAAAGTGCTTGTGAATTGGGAATTGTTGATGGTTGTATATGGTTGATTGCTCGGGGAAAATCTCCGTGGTTGTGTCATTGCAATTGTATGGTCATTCCCATTGAAATATATCCTTGAACGTCAGTTGTCTCTTGGGTGAAATTCATATGGATTGCGTGGCGAAAGCGCATATATAATACAGCTTTCTGGCGAAGTTCCTCTCACGGTCCGGGGGTCACCGAGACCAGGTATTCACCGAGGGGACCACGTAACAGAATTGGGGGCTCGTCCAAATTACGATTTGCGGTTTCGCAATTGGGTCTACGTCCGGGATTTAAAATTGTATAAAATAATAAAATAATAATATTTTTTATTAATTAAAATTTATTAATTAATTATTAATTGGTAAAAAAAAATTTGGAGAAATTGGGGTAAAGTCTTGGGTGAAGGTTAACAGGTGTTAACGATAGACACCATGGCGTTTGTGGCACAGAACTTTGGGGTAACCCCGAGTGAGGCACAGTTCCGAGCGTTGCTAAAGTCGGACCTCTTGAAATTGGCCAAACATTTTAACTTGGAGGTCCGAACTAATTTGAGGAAGGCAGAGTTGCAGGCCACGGTGATACAATCTATGGTGGGATTAGGAACATGGGACGAGTTAGCCTGGGAGTGGCTACCCGAAGAACCAGAAGACGTTGAGCTCCGGAAACTGGAGTTGCAATTACGGAGCCAGGAACGGATCAAAGAAGAAGAAAGGAAAGCAGAAGAGAGGAGAGAAGAGAAACAAGCAGAGGAAAGGAGAGTGGAACGAGAACTCCAGGAAAGGTTAAAAGAAGAAGAAAGGAAAGCAGAAAAGGAAAGAGCAGAAGAAGAAAGGAAAGCAGAAAAGGAAAGAGCAGAAGAAGAAAGGAAAGCAGAAGAGAGGAGGGAAGAGAAACAAGCGGAGGAAAGGAGAGTGGAACGAGAACTCCAGGAAAGGTTAAAAGAAGAAGAAAGGAAAGCAGAAGCAGAGGAAAGGAGAGTGGAACGAGAACTCCAGGAAAGGTTAGAAGGGAGAAAAGCAGAGGAGAGGAGAACTGCAAGGGACCTCGAAGCAGAGGAGAGAAAAGCGGAAAGGGAATTAAAGGAACGTGACATGGAGCTTCAGCAAGAAATCAAATTCAAGGAGCTGGAGTTAATGAGAGAACGGGGAGAGGCACCACCCTTGCTGACGGGGTCGACACCTAACCAGAAAACCTGGGATGTGGGCAGACATGTGAGGCTGGTTCCACCGTTCAGTGAAAAAGAAGTCGCGAAATTTTTCCCACACTTTGAGAAAGTGGCTCGACAATTAAACTGGCCGGAGGAGGCCTGGACCATACTCGTGCAAAGTGTGCTGGTGGGGAAAGCTCAGGAAATTTATTCGGCGCTACCAATGGACCAATGTGCAGATTATGAGGTACTGAAGAAGCACATCCTCAAGGCCTATGAGTTGGTTCCGGAAGCTTACAGGCAAAAATTCAGGAATGCCAGGAAGAGGGAGAGTGAGACCCATGTGGAGTTTGCCAGAGTGAAAGAAAACATGTTTGATCGGTGGTGTGAGTCAAAAGGAGTCGGGAAAGACTTCGAGACATTGCGGGACTTGATCCTGGTGGAGGAATTCCAGCAGTGTGTCCACGAGGACATCAAAGTGTACCTGCAGGAAAAGAAGGTACCAAAGTTGTGGGACGCAGCCACCATGGCAGATGATTATGCCTTAACCCACCGAATAGGGGTCCACGAACCTAACTCCTCGCCTAGATCTCCGCAGGGGAGGTGGGGAACAGCAGGTGCGGAGAACGACCATACATGGCGGCGGCCTCGAGATGATTATGGGGACAACTATGATACCCCACCGGTTCTAAATCAGAGGGATGCGGGCCCAAGACAGACTTATAGTTCGGGGGGCCCGAGGCAGACCCCGGGTTTTTCCTCCGGGCCTACTTGCGCGTTTTGCAAGAAACCTGGACACTTGATGTCCAGTTGTTACCTCATGAAAAGGGACAACCCAGAGCGGAGTCCGACTATTACAACTCCGAATGCGATGGCTAGCGTAAGAAATCGCCATCAAAAGGGTTACCAACCATTTATTTCAGAGGGGTTTGTGTCACTGGATGGAGCCTCGACTAACCGGAGACCGGTTAGGATATTGAGGGACACAGGGGCCCATCAATCTTTAATGCTTGAAGGCATTTTGCCATGGTCCGAGGAGACGGCAACGGGGGATAGTGTTCGTTTACAGGGGATCGGGGGCGGTGTTAGTGCTCCCCTTCAGGTCATCCAGTTGGAGTCCGATTTGGTGTCAGGACCGGTCACCGTCGGTTTACAAGCCACGCTTCCTGTAGAGGGTGTATCTGTGGTTATCGGGAATGATTTGGCCGGGGGTCAAGTTTATGGTAACCTGAGGGTTGGTAAAGAGCCCAGCAGGGAAAATAACACCACACCAGCTCGGGATGGCGACAAAAGTGCCAAGTTATTTGTAGGGGGACTGAACTTCAAAACAGAGGAAGAAGTTCTGACCTCTGTCTTCAACAGATATGGGCCGCTGGTGGAAGTGCGGTTGGTAAGAGACTGGGAAACGCAACAGTCAAGAGGGTTCGGCTTTGTCACGTTTGCCAGCACAAAAGACGCCAGAGAGGCAGAGAAGAATTGGAATGGCAAGGATTTGGAGGGTCGGACCATAACAGTAGGGAAGGCATTTCGTAGGCGTCGAGAGGTCTACAGGAGAGGACAACTGGGCGGTAGTTTTGGTAGTGGCCGAGAAGGAGACCGCTATTCATGGGACTACAGGGACCAGTGGTCCCACCCTAATTATTAGGGAAGTTCTGAGAAGTTGAAGCACTGAAGGCGGCGGAGCCGCCGAGCCAAGATTCCTACACGAATTAACCGTGAACGCCGTTCCTAAAGGCGTCCATGTAGTGAACTTTCATGCACGGACTAACCGTGAACTCCACGTTCCTCAAGGCGCCCATGTAGAGAACTTTCCTGCACGGACTAACCGTGAACTCCGCGTTCCTAAAGGCATCCATGTAGTGAATACTCGGCTTGGCCTCCCGGAAAAAGTGCTATCGAGTTGCTTAACTTTGGATCTTTGATCAACCCCTTAACCTTCATTCCCAAGAAACTGACGGTCAAAGTCAGAGGGTCATGAGATGGAGTTTGATTTGGCGGGGACAATGTCGTTG
Organism: Myxine glutinosa; assembly: GCF_964187855.1. Lineage (NCBI taxonomy): Eukaryota > Metazoa > Chordata > Myxini > Myxiniformes > Myxinidae > Myxine > Myxine glutinosa. Next base: position 21,585,904 of record NC_136262.1, read on the forward strand.
TTGGTACTTAGTCCAGAGGGAGTAATCTGGAGGGGTTGTGGTGAAATTTTGGTTGCTTTATTTGTAAGTGATAACTGTGCCCGGGGGAACGGATAATGTGGGGGGGGGTTGAGTGATCTGGTTTGTTTCTCCAAATTGGCCGGCAAAGAAAGTTTTCGCTGGGTTCAAACTTTCTTTCTTGAACGGGGGGAGTGTTACATATTTATATGAATGTATGTGAATTACCATTCAGGTCTTTGCTTATCCGTGTGTAGTATATTAAGTTGTTGTGTAGTTGTTGTGGTTGGAGGGTCAGGAGCCCTTCTGAGGGAGTGGCCGGAAACGGAAGTGACCGGAAACGGAAGAAGAAAAGACACGAGGAAAAAGGACGAGTATTATTCTTCCTCGCCCCGCTCCGACAAAAGGTGGGATCGACCTTGCGCTGCGTGGAAAAGCGGCGTTCCGATCCGAAGCCTGTCTGGCGAGAGGAATTACCGGGACGTGTTCCTGCCCGGTGGAGACGGCAAGTTGACGTGGGGCCGTGCATCGACCCGCGTCTGGCCTCGTTCGCGGCACCGTCCAAACAGACGCGTGCGGGTCGCACGTTGGGGCCTAACGCGCCTTGCAAGCGGCGTGGGGTTTGGCTTGCTTTACCGTATCCGCTTCGCGTGGCCACGAGGGGCTGCAGCCACGGTGCCTGGTACGATACCTGCCCGGTGGAAACACGTCCACCCGGGGTTCGTTCCACCGCCCGAGTGCGGTGACGGCGACCATCATCTTGGTCAGGAGGGGCCCAGAGACATTGTGCGGGACCGAGACCAAAAGGGTGTCGTGAGTACTCACCGGGACACACGTATATAAGATGGCCATCTTACTCATAGGAAAGTGCTTGTGAATTGGGAATTGTTGATGGTTGTATATGGTTGATTGCTCGGGGAAAATCTCCGTGGTTGTGTCATTGCAATTGTATGGTCATTCCCATTGAAATATATCCTTGAACGTCAGTTGTCTCTTGGGTGAAATTCATATGGATTGCGTGGCGAAAGCGCATATATAATACAGCTTTCTGGCGAAGTTCCTCTCACAGTCCGGGGGTCACCGAGACCAGGTATTCACCGAGGGGACCACGTAACAGAATATATATATACAGACTTGGCATTTAATATGGAATATTTTTTTTGTAGGGGTGAACTTACTTTTCAAGATGTCTTAGAACCAAAAGTTCATTGGAATTATGTTGAAATTATTCTAGATTTTGTTAATGTGACCTTTAAAAGAAACAAAAACCACGTTTGACATTTCGAAACAAATAAATTGATCCTTGAAAGTGATGTAATCTGATATCGAACTCAATTCATGGACAGTACTGTGTTAAACTTCTGTACGTTTTCCAGAAGTATCTCTTTATTTTGCACATTAGCCAAAAAATTTTTTAACAAAAACAAAAGTTAAATTACGACTGGGATTACGGACAGTAAAATTACAGTTCAGTACTTCGTGTAACCCCCACGAGCATTCAGGAGAGCACGTACACGTTGAGGCATGCTGTTCACGAGATGTGCCAAGGTTTGGACAGGAATCGCTTGCCATGCAGTGAAAATAGCCTGCTGCAATTCACGCACAGAGGTCGGCTGCTGGTCCAAGTGGTCGATTTGACGCGTTAATTCTACCCACAAGTTCTCCATCGGATCCATATCCGGGGACATGGCAGGCCACTCCATATGCTCTACACCACGGTCTGCAAGAAAGTGTTGGATCATGCGAGCACGATGAGGCCGTGCATTGTCATCTTGGAAGACAGTTTCCTCGAAAGGCTGCACGAGCAAATGGAAGCAATGTTTCTTCCAGAATGGCCTTGTACTTGAACTGGTTCAGGTTTCCATTCAGAACAACCAGGTCAGTTTTGCCCCCTGCATGAAAAGCAGCCCAAACGGTCACCCCACCACCTCCAGCTTGGAATCTTGGCACTATACAATCTTTGTTGTAGGCTTCATGCACTTGTCTGCGTACTCGGACGCGGCCATCTTGACGATGGACCAGAAATCTAGACTCGTCACTGAAGATCACGTGATTCCAGTGTCCTGGCTGCCATTGACGGTGCTCTCTGGCCCACTGCAATCGGCGCTGGCAGTGTTGTCTGGTCAGGCGTGGCTTTCTCAGGGGACGCCTGGCACGATAGCCTGCTTGAACCAGTCGTTGGTTGACTAGCCTTCTGGATACAGGCACATTTGTCAGTTGCTGCCACTCAGCCCTAAGCCGATTAGCTGACTTGGTACGGCCATTGCGGACTAACCGGTGCAGCTGGCGATCATCCCTCCTTGTGGTTCTGCGGGGAGGTCCTGGCCTCGGTATTGGAGTAGGGACACCCCTCTGAGCATTTCGTTTCAGGATCTTTGACACCTGACCTTGAGTGATGCCATACTGCCGAGCAATAGCATGCTGTTTCATGCCGTAATTTCGTAAAGCCACCACTCCATGACAAACAGCATTGTCGAGTTGACGGACCATCTCCAGAGGAAGCGGCAATAACTTTTGGAGATGTGCAGCAGTTGTTTTCCACTAATACAGAACGCAACAACCCTTGTATACCCGACTGTGAAGCCAATCATCAAATGCACCTGTCTGTACATTTTGCCACGCCACCTGTGATATAATCCTGTTGTTGACTTCTTGATGCGACAGACAATCAGTGACATGGTTCTTTTAACAAATAAATCACCAAAGTGTAAAAGAAACTCACCAGATTGATATTCTGAGTTAAGAAAGTAAACCCGTCAAAAAAAATAAAAAATTCCATATTAAATGCCAAGTCTGTATATATATATATATATATATATATATATATATATATATATATATATATATATATATATATATATATATATATATATATATATATATATATATATAGATAGATATGGATATATATATAGATAGATATATATATATAGATATATATATATAGATATATATATAGATAGATATGGATATATATATAGATAGATATATATATATAGATATATATATATAGATATATATATATAGATATATATATAGATAGATAGATATATATATATATATATATATATATATATATATATATATGTGTGTGTATATATATATCGACTTTATAAGTGAGTGACTAATAATACAACCCTCAGCCAATTCATTTCATGAATTTTACGTAAGGCATATATATAGTGCAGACTGACTGCTCGCTAAATATTTGTCATCGAGCATTGATTTCATGCATGCAGATTGAGGGTCGACAGTGGGAGGTGGAAGCGGAACGACGGCGTTTTCAGAGTGAGCATGAGCTTGCATTGAAACAAGTGAAGGAGAGCTGCAAGCACCAAATAGAGCTGGAGCGAGTACAGAGACTGCAGTTGGAGGAGGCGAAGGTTCTTCTCCAAAAACAGGCAAGGAATCTTCTCTTTTTGCTCCGATGCAGGGTTGTCACAAGCGTTGGCTTTTATCTCCTAGCTTCCCACCACGGTTCGCATAGCTGGATCAGCATCCTGTTGATTTTATCCATTGTTATACCTGTCGGCCAACCCAGATCAACACCAGCCTTCACGAGCAAGACTATTACTTCATTCTACAATTAATCTCACTTGATCCTGACTACATATAGCATATGGTAGTACTCCATATGGAGGGTTGGCACAGGGTAAAAATGGCCACTCCATCAAATGTGTTGTCATATACAAATGGTTCGAACCGTCTCGCATATAAATTATCATGCAGGAAATCCCAGCAGGAAGGTTTGTCAGGATTGGCCTGATGGAGATCTGGGTCTTCCTCGGCTCTTCTGGCTATGTAGGGCAATTGCCCGACGATGTAGCCTTGCAGCATGTAGGGACGCAATTGGGAGGGAGAGGTAATTGATTGATTAATTGTGAAATTAAATAAGTACCGGTAGTAATTGTAAAATAATTAATTTACTCATCAATTGGCAAAGAGCACACCTAAACCACCACTGCTTCATCGGAATCTGTAACGTTTTGAAAATTGATCAACTGCTTTATTGAATCAAAAAATTAAATAATTAATCGATTAATTTATTAATCAATAATTCAAAAACACCCTTTACAGTCAAGTCACTTGGTCGCTGTCATGTCCAAATATCAGCTTCCCAGCTCAAAAGGTGCCTGAGACATTGCCCAGATGAGAAAGAAAATAAACAAGTACACATACATTCAAAGTACACCGCCCCCTTGCCAAATAATTAAATATCCAACAGCGCGGCATTGCCGGGGCGCCTCTGGCGCCCGGCAATACCGCAGTGCAGCTCATAGAGGCTGATTTGGGAGGGAGAGGTGTACGCTAATTCATTGATTAATTGTATAATTAAAATCAATAAAAGATTATCACAAATTATTTTCTTAATCAATTGGCTAATAGCATAACTAAACCACTCGTGCTTCATCCGAAGATGTATCTTTTAGAAATTTAATTAAATAAGTCATTAATAAAAAATTAAATAATTAATTGATTCACCAATAAATAATTAATCGATTAAATGATTAATCAATAAGTCAAAAATATCCTTGATAGCGACATCACTTGGTCACTGTCATGTCCAAATATTAACTTCCCAGCTCAAAAGGTGCCTGAGATATTGGCCAAATGAGAAAGAAAATAAATAAATGATTAAATAATGAAAATAAATAAATAATAATCATTAAAAAATTTAATATATAATCAATTCGGTCACAGAACACATAAACCACCACCATTTCATCAGAATCTGCAACTGAATTTTTTTTTTTTAAAGTAATTAATCAAATAATTAAATAATTAATCGATTAATCAATACATCAAAAATATCCTTGATAGCCACATCACTTGGTCACTCATGTCCAAATATTAGCTTCCGAGCTCAAAAGGTGCCTGAGATATTGGCCAAATGAGAAAGAAAAGAAATAAATGATTAATAATGAAAATAAATAAATAATAATCATAAAAAAATTAAATTATTAATCAATTCGGTCAGAGAACACATAAACCACCACCATTTCATCAGAATCTGTAACTTAAAAAAAAAAAATTTTTTAGTCATTAATCGAATAATTAAATAATTAATCGATTAATTGATTGATTAATTAATAAATCAAAAATAGCCTTTGCAGCCAAATCACCTGGTCATTGGCATGTCCAAATATCAGCTTCCTAACTCAAAGGGTGCCTGAGTTAATGGTCAGAAGAGAAAGGAAATTTAATTAATTAAATAAGTACTTAATTAATCGCTAATAATTAAATAACTCCTCAATTAATTGATTATTAAAAAAACAAAAAATAACGTTTTTGACAAAGGACTTGCTCACTACTGTGCCGAAATTTCAGCTTCCTAGCTCAAAGGATGGCTGAGATACCGCCCGGACAAACAAACAAGAAAGCAAGAAAACAAACAAGAAAACAAGAAAGAAAACAAACAAACAGAGTGAAAACTGAGTACTCCCTTTCAGCGTGCGTCACTGCCGAGCCCCCTTCGGTGCCCAGAAATGACGATTTGCATTGCCTGGAGATGGCATAGGAAAGGTGCAGTGTACAATAAGTAATAATAATAATAATAATAATAATAATAATAATTCATTTATTTTGTATAGCGCTTTTCCAGAAGCCCAAAGGCGCTTTGACAGAGTGGAAAACATAATGCATAACAATACATGAAAACAACAATTGCAAAAAGACAAGAATCAATAGGGAAATATTTAAAGCAAAAGGAGGGAGAAGGAGAAGAGATAGTCAGGGGTTAAATGCTGTGGGTTGAATGTTGAATGCAGTGTTGAACAGGTGGGTCTTTAGTGATGTTTTGAATGTGGTGAGTGAGGAGGAGTCTCTGATGGTGTGAGGTAGTGAGTTCCAGAGGGTGGGAGCAGCGATGGAGAAGGCCCTGTCCCCCCAGGATCTGAATTTGGTCCGGATGGAGGGGGTCAGGAGGTTGGTACCAGCAGAGCGGAGGTTGCGGGTGGGAGTGTGTCTGGAGAGGAGGTCAGCCAGGTAGGATGGGGCCAGGTTATGGAGGGCTTTGTATGTCAAGAGGAGGATTTTGTACTGGATTCTCTGGGGGATGGGGAGCCAGTGAAGCTTGTAAAGGACGGGGGTGATGTGGTCAAGGGTCTGGGAATGGGTGAGTAGACGGGCAGCGGAGTTCTGAATGTATTGGAGTTTATTGGTGATTTTTGAGGGTGAACCATAGAGGAGGCTATTGCAGTAGTCCAGACGGGAGGTGATGAAGGCGTGGATGAGGGTTTCTGCAGCCGTGGAGGAGAGGGATGAGCGGAGACGGGCAATGTTTTTCAGGTGAAAGAAGGCTGACTTTGTGATCTGTTTAGTGTATTTGTCGAAGGAAAGGGTTTGGTCAAAGATGACGCCAAGATTCCGGATGTGAGGGGAGGTGGATACTGGGATACCGTCGATGTTGAGGGCAAAGTTATGGGTTGATTTTGTGAGCGTTTTTGGGCCAATGATGATTATTTCAGATTTATCACAGTTAAGCTTGAGGAAGTTGATTTGAAGCCAGGATTTTATTTCAGTGATGCAGTTTGTCAGGATAGAGTGGGTGTCGGTGGAGACGGACTTGGTGGAGATGAAAAGCTGGATGTCATCGGCGAAGCAGTGGAATTGGAGACCATGACGGCGGATTAAGTGACCGAGGGGGGACAGGTAAAGGATGAAGAGGAGGGGGCCAAGAACTGAACCTTGGGGGACACCTTGGGGGAGGGGAGCAGTGGGGGATTTGCAGTTATTGATGGAGATGAACTGGCGTCTGTCAGAGAGGTATGATTTAATCCAAGAGAGGGCAGTGCCGGTAACGTTAAAGGTGGATTCAAGTCGGGTGAGGAGGATGGTGTGATCGATGGTGTCAAAGGCAGCGCTGAGGTCGAGGAGGACGAGAATGTTGAGGTTGCCAGCGTCAGAGGAGAGGAGAAGGTCGTTGGTGATTTTGAGGAGAGCAGTTTCAGTACTGTGGTTGGAGCGGAATCTGGATTGGAATGTTTCATACAGGTTATTGGCAGAGAGGTGATGTTTGAGTTGAGTGGCTACAGCGTGTTCCAAAACTTTTGACAGAAAGGGTAGGTTGGAGATGGGTCTGAAGTTGTTTAGGGTGTCAGGGTTTAGACCAGGTTTTTTTAGAATGGGGGTAACAGCAGCAATTTTGAGGGAAGGTGGGACGATGCCTGTAGACAGGGAGGAGTTTATTGTTGCAATGATAAGTGGAGAGAGAGCAGGGAGGGAGGCCTTGACAAAGCTGGAGGGGATGGGGTCAAGAGTGCAGGTGGCAGTTTTCATTCCTATGAGGAGTTCAGAGAGGTCAGTAGGGGAGATTGGGGAGAACCGAGACAGGGGATGGCAGGACAAGGGGGGCAGGTGGTTGGAGGGGGAGCGGGTGCGGCGGTGGTCAAGCTGTTGTAGATGTTGTCAATTTTGCGTTGGAAGAAAGAGAGGAATGAGATGCAGTTGTCTACTGTGAATGACTGGGTGGTGGTGTTCAGGGGGCGGAGGAGTTTGTTTATTGTCGAGAAGAGTGCTTTTGGGTTTCCGGAGCCAGAGTGGATAATTTGAGAGTAGTAGGCGGAGCGGGCGCGGGAGAGGGCATCTTTGTAGTGTTGTAGGTGGTCCTTGTAGGCTTGGGAGTGAACTGTGAGACCCGTTTTATTGCGGAGTCTTTCAAGTTGGCGAGCACGAGTTTTCATCAGGCGGAGTTCAGGGGTAAACCAGGGAGCAGAATGGGTGAAAGAAACTGTTTTGGTTTTTACAGGCGCAAGCTGGTCAAGGCAGGAGGAGAGAGTGTGGTTGTAGTAGTCAGTGAGGTCGGAAGGGGTGTGGAGGTCAATGAAGGGAGAAGTGGACATTTTTTCAGAGAGGGTGGATGAGAATGAGGTAGGTGAAAGAGCGTTTAGCTTACGGAATAAGTGATTCGGAATAAGTAATAAGTGATTAATAATTAAAACAAACAAATAATAATGGTAAGATAATTAAATTATTAATCATTTGCCTAAAAGAATACCGAAACTACCACCAATTGAGTTTCATCCCAGCAATATACAGTGCATTGAGTCTCATCCCAGCAATATACAGTGCATTCAGAAAGTACTCAGACCCCTTCACTTTTTTCACATTTTGCTATGTTGCAGCCTTATGCTCAAATCATTTAAATTCATTTTTTCCCCTCATCAATCTACACTCAATACCCCATAATGGCAAAGAGAAAACAGAATTTTAGAAAGTTTTGCAAATTTATTAAAAAGAAAAAACTGAAATATCACATTTACATAAGTATTCAGACCCTTCGCTATGACACTTAAAATGAATCTCAGGTGCCTCCCAGGTGACTGTTTTGGAAGAATGCTGCCGGTTTCATCAAACTGCTTGTTTATTCTGCCGATGGTTCTTCTGTCAATGGAGTCGGCGCCACATTCTTTCACAAGTTGTCTGTGAACTTCAGCCAAATATCCAGATACAAAATACAAGCGTACAGCGCCAATTTTCTGTCTCACGGTATCCTCCGTCATATAAGGACTTCTAATTCACAATGAACTGAACTAATGCAAAGACAAACGCATGCAGCACCGTGAGTGAAGCTCACCCCGATCCATATCACGTGATGCACCTCACCTTGTTGCGTATCACGTGACGCCTGTGCGTGTTGAAGCGGTCACATCCATTTATGAGTAATCATGTTGTGTTTCAAAATATCGTTCTCCAAACCATATGGTCACAAACGGTAACGTTCTTCATAAATAAATAAATATATACAGTATATGTATCTATATCTATATATGTATATGTACGTAGTGTGTTCAAAAAGTATCCGACCTTTATTTTTCGTGCGTAAAAAAAAAGAAGCTAGAGAGGCGTTGATTGGTGCACGTATGTAGGCGATCCTAATGCACACGCGTGAATTTTTTCCCACCTGCAGAAGCTGTCATTCGACGGCAGACCGCCGATGAGTGAGGACATGTAAGTGAGCGCCGTCGGATTTTCGTTTTTGACAAAATGACGGAAAAACTTGAACAACGCTACTGCATCAAATTTTGTGTTTTTTGGCCTCGGGGATGTTGGATGCTTCCATTGTGATGACTGCAACTTGGTTTCTGGGTTGTACCCATAAACACAGGACTCATCACCAGTGATCACTGTGTTGAGGAAGCTGGGATCGCTGTTCAGTCTCCAGCATGTCCTGTGCGATCTCCAAACGGAGTTGCTTCTGCTCAATCGTTAGCAGCTTTGGTACGAACTTCGCTGAGATTCTCCTAAAGCCCAAATCCTCCTCCATAATGGAATGAACGGTGTTGAATCTTGCGGATCGTTTCCACTTGGGAATCGCCAAGCTTTACACAAAATTTGATGCAGTAGCGTTGTTCAAGTTTTTCCGTCATTTTGTCAAAAACGAAAATCCGACAGCGCTCACTTACATGTCCTCACTCATCGGCGGTCTGCCGTCGAATGGCAGCTTCTGCAGGTGGAAAAAAATTCACGCGTGTGCATTAGGATCGCCTACATACGTGCACCAATCAACGCCTCCCTAGCTTCTTTTTTTTTACGCACGAAAAATAAAGGTCGGATACTTTTTGAACACAGTAGTATATGCATATGCATATGTATATGTACATGTATATATATATATATATATATATATATATATATATATATATATATATATATATATATATATATATATATATATATATATATATATATATATATATATATATATTGTTGCGGATATGGGATTTGCATCCATCCATATCCGCTTGTAAATATTCCCCTATTTCCTCAATACTTCCCAACTCTCCCCAATCCCCCATTCCCTAGTCCCATTTTCTGTAAACAACACTCTGTAGACCCGACCTCCCCCTATTTCCCCCATTAAATGTAGCATCCAGGTCCACCGCATCTCATGTAGACAACTATAGGACATCTTGCTAGTTATTCTTAGTCTATGTCAGGTAAGGATTCGTTTCCATTAATTCTGACCCTTCGTTGCACCAGAATGTGATTGTATGGCACCGTTAGGAAGTTTAGGACCTCCCAATACCTCCCCGCATCTCTTCCTCACAGTTCTCTTCAGCAGCAACAACAACAACAACGAGCGCAGGTAGAGCGCGTCCTCACTCCGGCTTGGTTGGTAGGAGTGGTGGGAGGGCACCAGGCCTTCCCAACGAGCCGCCATCGGACATGTGCTCGACGGGGTTACCCAACAGGGGCAGGATATGGCTCCCTGTCGGCTCCTCGTCAAGGGCGGAGCCCGGTAACCCCCGCACCCAATGGAAGCGGCGGACCGGCCCCAGTTGGGGCGGAACCAACCAGCCGAGGGCGTGTCACTCCCCGTTGAGCATGCGCAGGGAGAGAGAGGTGACGTCAGATGCGCGCTGAGCTTGGAGCAAGCAAGACGTACCCTCCGAGTGCTGTGAGACCTCCCTGCATCTTTGGACTGTGCTTTATCCTGTCCCCGAGCCAAGGTGCACCTTGTGCCATCGACCTACCTGTCCATTCCTGCCATCAATCCCTGTGTGAGTCTACCTTGTCCGTTTGTCCGTGGTCTGTCTGGGATTAAATAAGCCTGTATTTAAGTGCCCATCTCTTCTGTGTCTTTACCTCACTCTGCCTTGTAATCTACCCCTTTTCTCCACCACTGTAATTACACCCTCCTCCGGAGGTCTTGAGAACTGTACCCCCTTGCGTCGTTTCATCTTTCCCAGTCGTCGTGTCCTTTCTATCATTGATTTAGCATAGCGCGATTTGGCCAACGTTATAATCGGGTGTAGTTTGTTAATGGTTCGAACTACGGGTTACTAAACCCGCTCGGTAACCTAAAACCGTAGCTCGAACGGCCGTCTCTTCCCTGTCTCACGACCGAGCGTTGCACTCAGGTCCCGGGAAGGCCATTCCGACTTTCTAGCCCCAATACCCTGGCGGCGCTGCGGGCGGGAGGGAGCGTTGGGACGACCAGGAACGGAGAGTGGTTAGTAGAAGGAACGGCGGGTTAATCTCCGCAGGGCAACGAGGGAAGCCCTCTCCGTTTCCGTAACAATATATATATATATATATATATATATATATATATATATATATATGCAAATATTTGCGGTTGGGAGTATATCCAAATGACTCCATGGTAAGATCTCCAACCTTTAATTGAACAAACAATGACAACGTTTCGATTAACAACATGTGAAGCCACACGCCTCCGTTAATCTTCCTCAAGAGTGAAAAATCATCTCAACATCCCCTTACATGCACAGTGGGCGGGGTATATGCAAAGTGGGGTGGGCAATGCTGGACCTTTGTAAATACTGTAAATAACAACTTGTAAATATTACCTTTGTAACGTTAAAAGGTCGCACCCTAGTTAGGCCATGTACAACACGTAGGACACCATAGGATCTTCTTTAGTTATTTCATTAGTATGTGTTTCAGGTAAGGATCTGTTTCCAATAAATGAATCTGCATTGTATTAATCAAATAACCTAGCCCCCTTCTCAAATTCCCATCCTATTCATTTTGCGGCTTTACCCACTCCAAATTGTATGGCCCCAAGCCGCCATTGCCAGCAGCGTTCGCTGCCTTTGAGCTAAAGCTGGCCCCAAGCCGCCATAAGCCACGTGGCAGAGTGGGAGAAAAAGGGAGGAGCGGCCAGGAACATAGGCGTGGCCCCATCAACGCGTCATGAGGGGAGGTAACAATGAACTCTCGTGATCAATCCAGGCTGAGGCGTGTCCACCGGTAGGCGGAGCGAAGCCGACGCGGATACGCGAGGCTTGTGATAAAAGCGCGAGTGCGAAGCCCTTTCACGGAGATGCGGGGTAGATCGGCAGATGCGGGGGGGAGAGCAGATGATCAAGAGAGGAGAGAAGATCGGCAGATGATCGGCAAACTTCAGCGAACAGCGCAGAGGCGGTGAATGATAAGAACCTTGCGTGGAGGATCGCTTGGGACGATCGTGTGATACGAACTGCCGTGGTTTTGAGAGCGTTCGGCACGCTATACGTACGGAGATCCCCCGCCCCTCGCATTTGTAAGGTCCGGTCGCGCGCCAACGACACCAGCTGCCTGCCATTCTTCGCGGCGGACCCGGAGCCTGGAACCATCTGCTTGGACCCTTCTCTTCCTTCCCACCACCACCACCCCATTCGTGTAAGTGTGTTTGTATTGTCAAGGGCGTGTTATATAAGAGTGTATAAGCTTGCCCTATGTCCTTTTATTTCCCTCTTTTGTATATTCTTCTTGCCTTTCCTTTCCTCTTTTAGATAGTTAATAAACCATATTTGTTCTTCCTTCACCCTTCTTATTCTTTGCTTCCTCTCATCCGATCGCTTGCGTCCTGTACCCAATTGAGTACCTGTGGCACGATTTGGCCAACTGCTATAATCAGGTTTAGTCCTTTTGTTAACGGCTCAAATCGTGGATTGCTAAACCGCTCGGCAATTACCATCACATCTGCGGTTCGAGCAGGGACTCATCTCCCTGCTTTGCGGAGAGATTGGTGAAGGTATTTGGGAAACCTTTGACCAATCACCCTGGCCAATCTCATCCCGCAAAGGAGCGGGATAGTTCCAAGACCGGAGATGGCCAGCTTAACAAGACAAGGGGATTAACCCCCCCTTGCTAACGGGGGTGCCGTGCTCTGAGATCCGCAACAATTGGTGTCAGGAGTGGGATTTGAAGCCCGAACCAAATTTTAAACCATCGGAAAAAATTTGGTCGAAATTACGAGCGGATGAAATTTATTATTTAACATCCAAATTGAGTCGTGCCATGGATGGTCAAGGCGATCGGATGCCGGTGAGGGAGATAGAAGAGGGTCCAGAGTCAACCCAGGACCCCAGGGAGGAGATGGGGGAGATAGAGAAAGAGGATAATGAAGGTGCGGTAGCGGGGGTTGCAGGTACACAAGATGGCGGCGCCTCGCACGTGGTCGCGGCAGCGCAGGGTGGCGGCGCCTCGCACATGGCGGCGAGAGCCGAGCCTGCAGCACCAATGGGCTGGGTCCATTTTCTGGCACAAATGAGGGCCTCTATGGAAGAGTCAATGTATAATTGGAAAAAGGATGCCATGTCAGACGAATCCGGGTGTGATCTGGAAAAATTGAGGGAGGAATCCAGGTGTGAAGTGGAAAAACAGATAGCAGAGGCAAAAAGGGATAATTAAAAAATGATGGAGGACATGAGGCGCAAGTCGGGCGAAAAGGTCGCGGTGGTACGCGACGAGGTAGCACGACTTGAGGAACGCGCGGAGAGCGAGGTAGCGCGACTTGAGGAACGTGCGGAGAGCGAGGTTGAGCAAAGGGTAGCCAAGTTGACCAGGGCTATAAGGGACGAGACGCGGGGTGTAGAAAAGCTGACAGCCATCAAATTGGATAAAAAAATGTCGGGAGCGCCGGGGAAGGTTGAATTGGAAGATGAAATTTTATGGGCACCGACGGTCGAGGTAGAACAGAGCGCAGTTAAAATGACCGGGATAGAAATCGCGACCCGGGGTATGGGGAAGCCGGCGACTGCCGAGGTAGCAGAGAAAATGTTAATAGAGCCAGCGGTCGTCGAGGAAAAAGACATTGAAATTAAAGAAAAATAAATTAGAATCGAATCAACCGAACATATAGTAGTGGAAATTGGGTTGGAAGAGACGCCGGACGTAGAAAAGCACTCGCGGCAGGCAGAAATGGAATATGCTCAAAGTCTGTATTCACATCATGATGCTGTACTTCCTAACCCGAATAAAGATTTGCAGGTGGTGTTGGAGCGAGGAGGAAGACGTGCCCAGGTGAGTCGGGCTGTATATTGTGCTGGGAGGTTTTGCAGGAGAGTGTTTGCCGCGAAAAGAATTTTCGCGCGCTTGGGATCGAGACGGCACCCGGGCGTTTGTGAAGGGTCCCTTGTGAGTGGTGTGAGAGAAAATGGCACGTGTGTGAGGAAAAGGTGTGTGAAGGTGAACGGCGTGCGTGTGCGAATGGCGTCGAGGCGCGAGGTTGTTACCGAGTGCGATGGTGAACGCACGTCGGAGTGTATGAGTGATAAATGCGATGCAGAGTGTGGAAGTATGAGTGAGTGTGACCAGGAGAGTGAGATGGATGGAGAGAGTGTGCGAGAACACACACCTGAATTGGTTGTGGCGCGTGTGCGGGAGGGCACATCACAGCGCGTGAGTGGGTATGTGCAGGAGTGCACACCCGTGGTGAGTGTTACGGAGGACGTAACGGAGGAAAGGTGTGGAACAGAGTGTGTGATAACAGAGTGTGCGAATGGTGGAATGGATGCGCAAGAATGTGCGCGAGTAGAATGCATGGGATGTACGAAAGGCGTTGGAGCGCCGGGTTTGGTGAATGTAAAAAGGAACGCGTAGTGTGAGCATGCGAGTAGGGCATCGACGTTGACCGGGGCAGCGTTCAGACCGACGTTTAGCCGACGCGAGCCCTCGGTCCGTGCCGGGCTTTGTGTATTGCGGGAACCGGCGGGGATCGGTGTCGCGTCGCTCCTGTTCGGAGCGTCGTGCACGATTCGGGCCGGGCCCTGCCCTGCACGGTCGAGTCCGCGCTTTGCCAGGCAAAGCGGGCGGCCCGGTTCGAGAGGAAGGAGGAGGGGTCGGAGCGGCGCCCCCTTGGTGGTGGCGGCGCTCCACCCGGGCAAGGTTAGGCCATCGCGCTTGGGAGCGCAAGGCCCCGCGCCGTGATGGTGCTTGGAGCCTTGGCCCGAGCAAACCTCCTCCCCTGAATCGATGCCGGACGGACCCAACCACAGGAGACCAAACCACCCGAATTCGTTGCTCGGCTTTTCGAAGTCGAGCTGTGATGAAAATGCATTGACGTACCGAGAGGCTCAGAGTAGTGACCGGATAGTGATAGTGATGATGGCAAATGGTATATGGTGATGTGGAGGGATGGTAGCTCTACCATCCCTCGCATCCATGGGGGCAAAGGAGCAATAGGATTTATGGGGTATGGCTGTGAAAACTAGCCCGGGAGGGTTAGGTTATGATGATAGGGATTTAGAAAAATGACAGTAGGTAACTGTAGATTTAAGTAGCGACATCATACCTGTAGTAGGGGACGTAGGTAGATTAGTTTGGATGATAACGACGTGGGATGTGCAATAGTATAAGGGGTGACTGTGGAGCACGAGTTTCAGAAGGGAGTAGTTAGATCAGATGATGATGCAGTGTGTGTGCAGGGAGTGATTGAGCAGAGTATTGTGAAAGGTGCGATTGTGCGTTGTATTGAATGAATGCACCTGGAGGGAAGGAGGGTGCAAGTGCCACCAGGTGTGTGTGAGCACCAGGTGAGTGTGCAAGTGCAGGTGAAGCACAGGTGTATGGAGAATGGTTGGATGAAATGAATGGTCTGGAGTGAATGGTTAAATGGAATAAATGGTATGGAATAAATGGAGTATGGAATAGATGGTATGGAGTATGGAATGGATGGTGTGGAGTGAGTAGTGTGGAATATGTGGAGTGGAGTGGTTGGTGCGAAAGGAGTGGATGGGGAAGATGGACCCCCTTCACGAGTACCCGGGCAGGGTAGTTTAAAGGTAGGTAGAGGGAGTAGGTAAATTGTGATTGGATATTGGCATCTGTGGTGTGGGTAGTTGCACAGGAGTGTTGTGATTGGTGCATGAGTAAAGTGGAATGGCTGGGCGTGTGGCCTGTTAGTAAGAAAGATTAAATGGGCACTCCGCCACTGTTAGTATGTCCGCCAGGTGAGGCCGCAGGTAGGCTCTGGGAGCCAGTAGTTGTTCAATGGGGCCCGAGGATCCAGAGGACGGACCCGGGTAGCCCGACGCCAGAGAGGGCAGTAGGGGGTGAGAGCGCCAGAGGGCCTTCCCCAGGTAGGTTAGGGTAAGGAGCAGGTAAGCTCGGAGACAACTGCAGTGGCGGAGGTGTGCAGGTGAGCGGACCTGCTGGGAGCGCCACACGACCCAGCCCGGAAATTGTGTGAGGGCACAGGGAGTAGAATCGGGGGAGTGAGACCCCAAATTGGTGAGCACCACAGTTTGGTCAATGGGAGTTCAGTTCTTAGGACCACATAGTGTAAAATGGCCAATGGTTTGGCAGGGAAAGACCCTGGGTAGAGTAAGTGTTAATGTCATTTAGGATAGTTAGGATTGGAATCTCTTCGCACCATCTACATCCACTCACCAAGATGACAGGCCTCCACACCACCGGTTTGTGCAAATGTCTAGTATGTAAGACGCATCATGACGTTGGGGTGACATTGTGCTGATGTTCCATCTCTTCCTCCTTAGGAGGGATTGATGATGAATTGATTGATGGCAAATTTGGTTAGAGGGATTGTGGACGAATTTGGAATTAGGGGAGATATGGGGAAGACAAGACGTAGCGACGGATTTGTAAATTGTGTAAATACGGGGTAAGGGCAAGGGTAGATTAAGTGACGGGGGGGGTGGGGGGGGGGGGTGGTGACGTACGGTAGAGACGAGCTTTCTCCGCTCGCTCTCCTGCACACCTCACCGCTGCATTACCTTGTGTTGATGTGTACCCTTGCGCCCTTGCACCCCGCTAACCCTGCTCGTCTTCCTTACACACTCGTGGACTGTGGTCTTTGTGTGCTGAGGGGAAAGTGTGCAGGTGCCCGCAGTTGTGTGCCCACACCCTCGCTGCTGCCTGCCTGGATCGGTACCACACTTATCGACCGCACGTTGTTGTGGCCGAGCACCACCATATGGACCACAGGTCTGTGGCCGAGCACCACATTTATGGACCCCACGTTTTGGGGCATGGCATCGCTGCTGGGAATCTTGCTTGCGGACCACGGTCACGGTGGCACCTAAGCCATGCAGGTGGACCACCTTAGTTGGCCCCTGCTGGCCATAATTAAAGAAATGGACGCGTTTTGTGCCTTATTTTTATTACCAACTAGGCAGCAAGCAAGAAGTCGCCCAGAAACATCGGCAGAGAAGAGAAGACGTCATCGGCTGAGCATCGTTGCTTATTATTTGAAATGTGATGACTGTGCACTGGATGGTGCTGACTGTGCATTTTGGTGCTTTGGTGCTTTTTGTTCTATGGTGCTTATTGGTGCTGGTGGTATCGGTGCAGTGCAGTGTATGCTTTTCCTCTTATCAAAACATCTTTTGTTTCCCAAAAGACAGGTCCTGGGTTCGCGTTTGTAAATACCAACTGGTGTCTTGGTAAATAATGCTCCCCACCGTCCATGTGTAGTTTGAAGACAATTCCGTGATTCGGTTATCCTGTGGGCGTGAATCTGTTAGATAGAATGCAACGCAGCAGGCGGGACATACCTAGTTGTTTTAAAAATGTCGCACTCAGGGTGAAGTTAATAGTAGAGGGTTACCACACCTGATTGTCACACTAAGTTAAAGTTATTTTGGGCCGGGACACCCCTGGAGGTAATGAGGGTGCCATGTTGCGGTTTTGAGAACCCTTCACTAGTAAATACTGTGAATAACAACTTGTAAATATTACCTTTGTAACGTTAAAAGGTCGCACCCTAGTTAGGCCATGTGCAACACGTAGGACACCACAGGATCTTCTTTAGTTATTTCATTAGTATGTGTTTCAGGTAAGGATCTGTTTCCAATAGTTGAATCTGCGTTGTATTAATCAAATAACCTAGCCCCCTTCTCAAATTCCCATCCTATTCATTTTGCGGCTTTACCCTCTCCAAATTGTATGGCCCCAAGCCGCCATTGCCAGCAGCGTTCACTGCCTTTGAGCTAAAGCTCGCCCCAAGCCGCCATTGCCAGCAGCGTTCGCTGCCTTTGAGCTGAGGCTGGCCCCAAGCCGCCATAAGCCACGTGGCAGAGTGGGAGAAAAATGGAGGAGCGGCCAGGAACATAGGCGTGGCCCCATCAACATGTCACGAGGGGAGGTAACAATGAACCCTCGTGACCAATCCGGGCCGAGGCGTGTTCACCGATAGGCGGAGCGAAGCGGACGCGGCTTGATACGTGAGGCTTGTGATAAAAGTGTGAGCGTGAAGCCCTTTCACGGAGATGCGGGGGAGATCGGCAGATGCAGGGGAGAGAGCAGATGATCAAGAGAGGAGAGAAGATCGGCAAACTTGAGCGAACAGCACAGAGGCGGCGAATGATAAGAACCTTGCGTGGAGGATCGCTTGGGACGATCGTGTGATACGAACTGCCGTGGTTTTGAGAGCATTCGGCACGCTATACGTACGGAGATCCCCCGCCCCTCGCATTTGTAAGGTCCGGTCGCGCGCCAACGACACCAGCTGCCTGCCATTCTTCGCGGCGGCACCGGAGCCTGGAACCATCTGCTCGGACCCTTCTCTTCCTTCCCACCACCACCACCCCATTTGTGCAAGTGTGTTTGTATTGTCAAGGGCATGTTATAGAAGAGTGTATAAGCTTGCCCTACATCCTTTTATTTCCCTCTTTTGTATATTGTTCTTGCCTTTCGTTTCCTCTTTTAGATAGTTAATAAACCATATTTGTTTTTCCTTCACCCTTCTTATTCTTTGGTTTCCTCTCGTCCAATCGTCTTTGTCTTTTCCCCATTGAATATCGGTGGCACGATATAGGAACCGCTCAGAATCGGGTTAGTCTTTTTGCTAACGGCTCGGATCATGGATTGCTAAACCGCTCGGCAATTACCATCACATCCGCGGTTCGAGCAGGGACTCATCTCCCTGCTTTGCGGAGAGATTGGTGAAGGTATTTGGGAAACCTTTGACCAATCACCCTGGCCAATCTCATCCCGCAAAGGAGCGGGATAGTTCCAAGACCGGAGACGGCCAGCTTAACAAGACAAGGGGAATAACCCCCCCTTGCTAATGGGAGTGCCGTACTTCGAGATCCGTAACAATATATACAGACTTGGCATTTAATATGGAATATTTTTTTTTTCTTGACTTGGGTTTCCTTTCTGAACTCAGTATATCAATCTGGTGAGTTTCTTTTACACTTCAGTGATTTCTTTGTTAAAAGAACCATGTCACTGATTGTCTGTCGCAGCAAGAAGTCAATAACAGGATTATATCACAGGTGGCGTGACAAAATGTACGGACAGGTACATTTGACGATTGGCTTCACAATCGGGTATATAAGGGTTGTTGCGTTCTGTATTAGTGGAAAACAACTGCTGCACGTCTACAAAAGTTATTGCCGCTTCCTCTGGAGATGGTCCGTCAACTCGACAATGTTGTTTGTCATGGAGTAGTGGCTTTACGAAATTCCGGCATGAAACAGTGTGCAATTGCTCGTCAGTATGGCATCATTCAAGGTCAGGTGTCAAAGATCCCGAAACGAAATGCTCAGAGGGGTGTCCCTCCTCCAATATCGAGGGCAGGACGTCCCCGCAGAACCAGAAGGAGGGATGATCGCCAGCTGCACCGGTTAGTCCGCAATGGCCGTACCAAGTCAGCTAATCGGCTTAGAGCTGAGTGGCAGCAACTGACAAATGTGCCTGCATCCAGAAGGCTAGTCAACCAACGACTGGTTCAAGCAAGCTATCGTGCCAGGCGTCCCCTGAGAAAGCCATGCCTGACAAGACAACACCACCAGCGCCGATTGCAGTGGGCCAGAGAGCACCGTCAATGACAGCCAGGACACTGGAATCACGTGATCTTCAGTGACGAGTCTTGATTTCTGGTCTATCGTCAAGATGGCCATGTCCGAGTGCGCAGACAAGTGCATGAAGCCTACAACGAAGATTGAAAAGTTCCAAGAGTCCAAGCTGGAGGTGGTGGGGTGACCGTTTGGGCTGCTTTTCATGCAGGGGACAAAACGGACCTGGTTGTTCTGAATGGAAACCTGAACCAGTTCAAGTACAGGGCCATTCTGGAAGAAACATTGCTTCCATTTGCTCGTGTAGCCTTTCGAGGAAACTTTGTCTTCCAAGATGACAATGCATGGCCTCATCGTGCTCGCATGATCCAACACTTTCTTGCTGACCGTGGTGTAGAGCATATGGAGTGGCCTGCCATGTCCCCGGATATGAATCCGAAAGAGAACTTGTGAGCAGAATTAACGCGTCAAATCGACAACTTGGACCAGCAGCCTGCCTCTGTGCGTGAATTGCAGCAGGCTATTGTCACTGCATGGAAAGCGATTCCTGTCCAAACCTTGGCAAATCTCGTGAACAGCATGCCTCAACGTGCACGTGCTCTCCTGAATGCTCGTGGGGGTTACACGACGTACTGAACTGTAATTTTACTGTCCGTAATCCCAGTTGTAATTTAACTTCTTTTTTTGTTAAAAAAAAAATTGGCTAATGCGCAAAATAAAGAAATACTTCTGGAAAACGTACAGAAGTTTAACACAGTACTGTCCGTGAATTGAGTTCAATATCAGTTTCCATCACTTTCAAGGATCTATTTATTTGCTTCGAAATGTCAAATGTGGTTTTTGTTTCTTTTAAAGGTCACATTAACAAAATCTAGAATAATTTCAACATAATTCCAATGAACTTTTAGTTCTAAGTCAACTTGAAAAGTAAGTTCACCCCCACAAAAAATAAAATTCCATATTAAATGCCAAGTCTGTATATATACACAAAGAATTAAGTTAAGCACCCCCCCCCCGTTTTTTTACAACCTCGCACATTACAAGTTTGTTGTCGTCAAAACAGTGTAATATACCCATGATATTGCTATATTTTCTGGAGAAGTGATATTATGGTCACATAAAAACATAACAATCATGCCGTTTTCAATATTTTATTCTGAATAATTTAAGGTGAAATTTTTTGGGAATTTTAGGCATATTCTCACCTCAATTTAAGTATGGAGCTATAGGTCCATCACGGACAGTGTGGATGACGTTTATGTTTTCTAACGTACAGTCATTGTTCTGAGAAGACCTCTAGCGATCTTTGCGTCAATAACGTGTGTAGGACCCACGTGATCGGATCACTGACTCAACCAATCACTTTTTATCACTTTGATCACTCAATTTCATCAATGGATAATTGCTAATGTCATACCAATCATTATTTGATCTCACATACCTTAGAATATATGCCAATGTATACATATACACAAAGAATATATATTAGGGGGTGCTTACCTTAATTCGTTGTGTAGGGGTGCTTAACTTAATTCTTTGTGTATATATATATATACAGTCACGTGAAAAAGTAAGTACACCCCATGTAAAGTTTTGACTTTTTCAAAATATTTCAACATACAGCTATTTGATCTTCATTTCAACAATATTGATAGATAGAGGTGATATAATATAACAAATATCATGAAACATTTACATTTTGTAGTGCATTGTATAATTTAAATGAACATAAATGCAAATTTCGCATGTGGAAAAAGTAAGTACACCCTTGGCTCTAATAGGTGGTATTGCCCCCTTTGGCAGAAACAACCTCAAGTGGGCGTTTCTTATAACTGTCTACCAGTCTCTGACATCGACTGGGAGAAATTTTTGCGCACTCCTCCATGCAGAATTATTTCATCTGTGCGATGTTTGAGGGGTTTCGTGCATGCACAGCTCGTTTCAAATCCCCCCACATCTCGATGGGATTTAGATCCGGGCTTTGACTTGGCCATTCCAGAACCCTCCATTTCTTTCTTTTCAGCCATTCCTTGGTGGATTTACTGGTGTGTTTCGGGTCATTGTCATGTTGCAAGGTCCACCTTCGGTTGAGCTTCAACTTTCTGACAGATGGCCTCACATTATCCTCAAGCACCCTCTGGTACAATGAAGAATTCATAGTGGATTCTATGATGGTGAGCTGCCCAGGCCCTGATGCAGCAAAGCTGACCCAAACCATAATATTTCTACCACCATGCTTTACATTTGGTATCAGGTTCTTGTGGTCAAATGCTGTCTTTGGTTTTCTCCAAACATGTCTTCTGGTACTGTGGCCAAATAGCTCTACCTTTGACTCATCTGTCCAGAGCACATTGTTCCAGAAGTGCTGGTCTTTGCCTAGGTGTTCATTGGCAAACTTTAGTCTTGCCCTGATGTTCTTTCTGGACAGCAAAGGTTTCCTCCTGGCACACCTCCCATGTAGATCAAATTTGTGCAGCCTCTTTCTAATGGTAGACTCATGCACTTTGACATCAACAGTGGCAAGAGCTACGTGTAGGTCCCGTGATGACATTCTGGGATTCTTAGAGAATTCTTTCAGCATCTTGCTGTCTGCTCTCAGGCTGAACTTGCTGGGGTGGCCTGGCCTGAACAAGTTAGCAGTTGTTTGGAATCTTCTCCACTTGTAGACGATCTTCCGGACAGTCGAATGATTGATTTCAAATTGTTTGGAGATCTTTTTAAATCCCTTCCCAGACTCGTAGGCATCTATAACCTTCTTTCTGAAGGCCTCAGAGAGCTCTTTTAATCTAGGCATGGTGACCCCGCACACTTCAACAACAAAGAGCAAACCAAACTAAATGTGTGAGGTTTAAATAAGACAGGTTCCTCCAAGATCCTCTCCAACGATGCTCTCATCATTTGCACCTGAGCTGGTGCACCTGATTATAATTTTAGGTATTTGAAGTGGTGATAAATGTAGGGGTGTACTTACTTTTTCCACATGCGAAATTTGCCTTTATGTTTATTTAAATTATACAATGGACTACAAAATGTAAATGTTTCATGATATTTGTTATATTATATCACCTTTATCTATCAATATTGTTGAAATGAAGATCAAATACCTGTATGTTGAAATATGTTGAAAAAGTCAAAACTTTACATGGGGTGTACTTACTTTTTCACGTGACTGTTTATATAACATCACGATATCTCAAAGTTGTGGAGCAGTTTCATGACAAAACTTGGTGGATGAGTTGGGTCGGTGACAAGAACTATTCGATGAAATTTTAGGCCTATCAGTGAGATACAAAACATAAACTGTTCAGCCTGTCAGAGGTATGTGCTCTACCGAGTGCCCTCCTCATTACTTTTCTTTAATCAAAGGCTCATGGTGAAGCCTTATGCACATCACATGCAGGGCAAAGACATTGAGAGAAACCAATCTCGCATTAATTGCATGGATTGCACCTGGTGAACCTGCATTATAAGTCTGGGGTTCACATGGGAATTTTCTTGCATGTATTTGCATCAGTGTGATTTATCTTCTTTTTTTTGTACAATAAATATATTTTGTTCTTCACTTTTGTATTTTTTTCAGTACT
This sequence comes from Myxine glutinosa, assembly GCF_964187855.1. Lineage (NCBI taxonomy): Eukaryota > Metazoa > Chordata > Myxini > Myxiniformes > Myxinidae > Myxine > Myxine glutinosa. Next base: position 21,608,975 of record NC_136262.1, read on the forward strand.
TTCTCTTGTTTGGTGTTTTGCACAAATAAATCATTTTCTAGGTGAGAAGTATTTTGTGATCTGTGATGTGCGTGCGTGTATACTCCCAGCTTCATGAAGCTGAGCAGCGTATGCGAACGGTGGAAAAGGATTTCCAGCGCTACAGGGAGCAGCAAAACGGCAAGCCTGAAGCTCGACTCCAGTCGGATATCAACCTGTTAACCCTGGAGAAGGTGTCGATGCCTTAACGCAGACTCTTTTTGCAAATTCATTGCATATTCCCACCAATCTGATTTTGATTGTTGTCAAACTGCAGTTTTGTTAAAGGAGTGGATGGTGGGGTGTGGGGGGAATGCGGGGAGGTGGAAGCGGGGGCAATGTGAAAATTGGTTTGTCTTGTCGCTTGAGCTTCCTTGCTTACTGTGCGTGAATGAGCCTCACTTGTTCCACTCGCAGGTGGAGCTCGAGAGGAAATTGGAATCTGCGATAAAGTCCAAACTTCATTACAAGCAACAGTGGAGCAGAGCCTTGAAGGAACTGGCTCGGTTTAAGCAGGTACGCACCGAGCCTTGAGACTTACCTTCACTCTGTCATCTCTAACTTATATTTTATGTTACTTTGTTATTCCCATGCTTTTTGAAGAAAACGGGAGATTTTGTAATCAGGTCTGTCTGTCTTGTTTGTCCATCCGCCCGTCACGCTATCTCCTCATAAACCGTTGTGCAGAATTTCACCAAACATGTTAGTTATGATCATCAAATGGCAAGAAGTTGCGAGAGCAGTATAATTTAGGCTTACACTCTTAGGAGAGCAGTATAAAAAGGCAAATGTCAAAAATTGCAATTACGGGCACATTTTTAAATTAAATTGTTTTTTTTTTAACATATTCAAATAAAACTTTCTATATGCAATTACATTGCATTGAGGGACGCAATAAATGTCGCGTTTTTTGGATTTGACCCACGGTCCATGTCCGAGGGCATGGGGACTTAGGGTCACTGGGATCAAAACAGATTTTTTGAATTGGAAATTTCATATTTGGTCATTCCTGGTGGCACTTTTTTCCATCTTCCAACTTTGCTCCAGTCCAACTTTGCTTCAGGTGAAAATCGTGTTAATTTACGATGGCGCACCCTCAACCTTGCTCTCGTTCGCGTTGTGGAGATGACAACAAACCGATCTGCAAACTCATGATTCCCAAAGTGAGAAACATCCGTCCTTTTGCAACTTCTGAATTCTTCCCCCCAAACTCCAAACCTCTTGTCGCTGTTTGTACTCGACTGTTGCCTTGCACATCCTCATTTGGCACTCGTATTCAGAATAGTAGTTAGGAGTTCCGCGCAGGCTGTTTCGTTGTCTCGGACCTCGTGACAACCTCAAAATCCTTTATTTGCGATATCCTTTATTCCCACAGTGCATTACTCCTTGTGGTTCTGTTTAGTCTAGCTACTGTTTCCTGGGTTAACGTGAAATGTCGTTTTTATTAACATCTGCCAGGCTCTTTGGAAGATTTTCAAGCTTGTACAATGCAAAGGCTGCCATTTTGAATGCTGAAAATAAATGCATGAACCCTTCCAATGACTTTCAACATGATTCGAAGGAGTAAGCCGATTATCCTGTCCACGGATCAAGCGACATTGAGCGAGTTTTCTTTGTAGTCGTATTGTGATCGTTCGCACTTTCCACAAACGATCGAGCGATTCTCGAATCCCTCGATGGGCCGGCGAGGAAAATGCAGCCTTTGTGCAACAAATCCATGTGGTGTTTGCATAAGGTTGTGTTTTTTTCTTTTCAAAGTTGTTCCTGTGTGTGCTGGGCAATGTTCCTGAAAAAAATAATTAAAATAATGCATCTCTCAAGTTTTTATTCATTCTCTCTCTCTCTGTCTGTCTGTCTGTCTGTCTGTCTGTCTCTCTCTCTCTCTCTCTCTCTCTCTCTCTCTCTCTCTCTCTCTCTCTCTCTCTCTCTCTCTCTCTCTCTCTCACTCTCTCACTCTCTCTCTCACTCTCTCTCTCTCTCTCTCTCTCTCACTCTCACTCACTCTCACTCTCACTCTCTCACTCTCTCTCTCACTCTCTCACTCAAAAAAATAGGTGAAAGTTTTAAACTCGGACCAATCCAATGTCAAGTTTGCACGTCTGCTTAAAATTTCCCAGTGGATCTTTATATTGCAGTCTCCTGTTTTTGGGACTGCTGCCAACTTCCTGTGCTCGTTTTAGGCCGAGCTTTTTAATTTTCATCCATCCGTTTGTGTTTAAAGCCTCTTCTAATTTGGCTCGGTATTCCCGAGCGATGCTTTTTTAAATTGCAGTATGTCCTGTGCCCCTTCATTTCATATTGGGATGTCATCACATTGCTTCAGCTGGCATGTGCTCTGAGCACCTCAAATTCAAGGGAGGTTTGGCAGGGAATGGAGGGGTGGTACACCTGCTCAGCTCCAAATGTTCTCGTACTCCATACCCCAAATCACAGCGTGAACAGGAGAATGCCCTCACGCGTCTGCGCAAGCAACAGGATGAATTGGAACACCTGCGATTGCGGTACCTGGCAGCAGAGGAGCGTGAGGTGGTGCGCACGGACCAGCAGGACCTGGAGGTTCTCAAGAATGAGCTGAACAGGTTGGTACTGATTGCACACGTTTTTCTTGCCTCACCTTGATGCAATCCCCTAGCCCCACGAGTGTTTGAGAAGTGAAACAAGTTGATCGTCATCGTCGTCCGTAAGCAGCATGAGGCTCTGGGTAGCATCATCGGCTGAGGGCATGGCTGTGCCACTGTTGCAATTCCCGTTGCTGGTTAGGGCAGGAATTAGTAATTTGTTCATGGTGCCGGCAATAGCTCCCCTACTCTTTGACAAAGAAAACTGTGGGATCTTTGACATCCACCAATGAATGCTGGCAGAGGGGAGGCCCATTTCACGTCCATCTGAGGTACGGCACACACAGTGAAACACCGGGATGACAGTTTATAGCTTGGTCAGGATTTAAATCCAGGGTACACAGCTTCGAGGCGAGAGTCTGAACCTCCAGGCCACCGTCCTGTCAGCCCAGAATAGTTAATAAAAGGGGTAATGAGTTTATGGGGAGGCTTATTCCAAACGTCAGGATGTTTTTGTTTGTTTGTTTTTTCCCCTTTTTTAAGGCCATTTTCCCTGCTAGAGTGGGGGTTAGCCTTGTGGTCCCTGATGACAATCATCATGGTTTCCTTTTTGAGGCAATGTTTTTCTGGCCGGATGCCCTTCCTGACGCCAACCCTTTAGTCACCTCTTACACCGCAGGGATACGGTGTACCTATTCTAAACCGGGGCACACACCGGCATCCAACTCCAGGAGCATCTAACTTTATTTCCAGAGAGCAAACCTCTTTCTATTTTTTTATTGTACAACTTAAGGTACGTGTAGATTATCAGCATCGCTCCTACCTCCTTAGCAAGCTGTTAGTGTGGCCAACGGTGTTTCTCCTTCGTTTTGCAAGGATGAAGATTACTCGGACGCAGGACGGAGAAACCTCAGATCGTGCGCAGGCAACCCATGGTGCTCCACACACCACCACCACAACGATAGTGGAGGAGGCCCCTGGACAAGCGGTCGCGTTTCGCTTGAACCGCCGAGAACGCGAGATGCTGACCGACGACGAGGTGAGGGAGAGTCTCTCCCGGCTGATCGAGGAACGAGACACATTGCTCAGGACGGGAGTTTACACACACGAAGACAGAATCGTGGCCGAGCTGGACGGACAGATCCGTGAGTTAATGGTCCGACCAGGAGCCTGATCGAGCAGATATTCTTTTCCATTGTGTTGTGTATATTTATTTTTTTCATTGAATTTTTTCGCCAGATGGCGCCCTGGACTCGTGGTCCCCTCTTTTTGTACTCCGTCATTATTGTAATGGACGTCTTGCTGAGTTTAACGGACCCTGATCTAATGGAGATAGAATCTTCCTTTCTTGGCGTGGCGATGGCACTTGAATTGATAAAATCCTGTTTACCTGGCAGTAAACTAGAACGTATCGTTTAAATTGTGACTTCAAATGTTTTTTATAAAGCTTTCATTTTCTGAAACACGACATTGTTTGTGTCCAGAACTCTTGCTGCAAAGTTTCTTGGTTACGAGAGAAGCTGTTTTGTTGAAGGTGATCAATGTATTTGTTGTTTAGTCCTACCTGGCTCCTAAATGGTCTTCCATTGCTTACTGAAGAATCAACGCAAGCATCTTTATGTCGGTGATCAAACTTTACCTCTTGTGGCTACCTCGATGCAGCCAAGGTTCCAAATCGTTGGACCAATCGGCATTGCACACGTTTGCGGCGAAGTGGTCCGATTGACATTTCAGGGCACCGTCCCAGACGAAGGCCGCCCGTTGGAGGAAAGTACCGACCCATGTAAACGCCGATCGCAAGACATTGGACAAATGCCCATTTTGGTTTGTCTGACACCAGGTGAGATGAGACGTCGGTGTTGATGCCTTTTGACCTTCATTCGTTTTGCACACGACTGCCCCAAAACCACGGGCCTGGTGGTTATCGACATCCCCTTTCACAAAGGAGAGTAATGTGAACCCTCTCCCTCCCCAAACCACTTTTTTTTTTAAGCCAAGCTTCAAAATTCCATAACAACTAAGTGTAGTCCTTATGTCGGCCTTGTTTACAATCCTCTCCATAAACATCATTTATGGGATTTCATTTATGACCTGTACCGTAAACGAGAAAAGCATTGACTACTCTTTATTTTATTTTTGCAATGGCCACGGAAAAATTTCCTGTTGGATCACATGACTCGTCACCTGACACATGTGCAGTGCAACGAGCGCAAATACATAACTATCATTTGTTGCGATTGTCGTAAGTCAAATATCAAAAGCCATGATCATCTCTCGATGATCTTGAGGCAGCGTGTAAATACAGTACGTGAAAGATTGTGAAATGTTTGTAAATGCTTGTTTTATGGAATCCTGTTTGGTGTGTTCCTTATTTATTTTTACTAAAAACTTTAACTCCGCACCAACCCCTCCCTCCCCCCGCCCCCCCCCCCTTCTCTTACCTTCACCTTCCCCCGCTCCCCACCCCCCAGTTTTTTATGTATTCCTTTGTGATAGTCGAGCACACCAGGCTTATCCACAGGTACCAATAATTAATTTGCTTGGAAGTTTTACGAAAGTAAAAATAAAAGGCTGAACCCATTTTCGATGTGATGATTTCTGGGAATACTTTTGGTCATTTTCAATCTAGGGACACCGAGCTTCAAGCTGATCTTCTACATTCGAGGGAAAATGAGCGACGACCCTCCTTGCCGCCGCCTTCTTTCGTACGCAGCACTTGGTTGCGAGTGGCATCATTTGCTTGGAGCGTGGCTGGACCTCTGAGGCAGTTGTTATGTAGGTTAGAGCAGGAACTTGGAAATTGGTGAGTGCCGGCGGTAACTCGCCTATTCTTTGCGATTCAACGTGGGACCTTCAACCTCCACTACGTAATACTGGCAGACGGGACGCCCAGCTTAACATCCATTCGAGGGACGAGACCCACATATTAAATCACCCTGCTTGCAAAATACCAGGATGACAGTTTATAGCTGGGTCCGGGATTCTAACCTCTTGGCTAGCCCCTTCCATGGCGATTGTTATACGTGGTGGTGCTTTCACTGTTCAGTATTCATTAAGGGTGTCTGCCCTCCCCACCACTCATTTTACTTATTGACGACGGGGCCTGTTGGTCCAGTGGACCAAAGTTTCATTGGTCTTCACCGCCTTGTAGCATACCTACCTGCCGGACTCTGGCATATTTTGGGTCCTCTGGGTCTTTTCGGTCATCGGGGACTGTTGGGGTCTTTTGGCTCCTCTGGGACTTTTGGGTCTTTTGGATCCTCGGGAAGTTTTGGGTCCTCTGGGTCTTTTGGGGTTTTTGGGGTCTTATTGAACTTGGGGGTTTCAAAGGGTCTTCAAAGGTCGAAGGGGTCTCAGCAGTCTTAAGTAGTTAAAGGTACATTTCAATATATGTAATTAATGGACACAAAAAGTATGCCTCACACACACACACACACCTCATCCATTTATAGTAGATGTGCTGGCATGCTCCCTGGATGGCCAGGAGTAACGTGTTTCAGAGGGTGAAGGGGACAAATTGCTGAAAGTGTGGGAGACAAATGAAATGTTAATCACGAGAGGAAGTCTACAGAGGCTGCCGCGCCTGTGCTTTCCCCACGCCACGCAGCAGCCTTTTCCTGCCGGCACTGTCTGTGCGCCCCGGACGATCATTCATCCATCCCTCGGACTTTGCTCCGAACTCGAGTGCAGTCCAAGCAGGTCACGGGGACAGCGCGCACTCACGAGGGCAAACTAGGTTCTCCTTTTGTTTACATTCTGCACTTGCCTCCAATGTGACAAATACATTTTGGTCTTTTGGACATGGGTCTGCATGTTGGAGCTTTCTTTCCCAGAATATGCAGGTTTATTTGTTTTATTTTTCAACCTCAAACGAGTATATTTAATTATTTACTGCCTGCAGTTGTTTTTCTACCGATGTAATCAAACGCCTTTGGGCACGACTTGCATTGCCTTGGACGAGGTCATTTGAGGTCTTGTAATCAAACTGATGATTCTTCACTATCCCCAACTACTCTGAAGAATGAGGGACCGAGGGACGCAGACACATCCATACCTCGTCCGGCCTGCGAAACACCAGGGTGGCAGTTTATACATTGGTTGGGATTTGAACCCAGTCTCGACATGTCTGAGGCCAGTGTTGATACCTCTAAGGCCTAAGCTGTCCTATCAGACCTGTCATGGGACTACTCAAGAGCAATACCTTTGTTACGTCATTGGTCACGTGGGTAAGTACATCTTCAGCTGGTCGGGAAACACTTGACCCACCTCATGGATGATGTGATCTTCATCTAGAAGCAAATCGGGTGTTCCCTGGAAGCCAGTGCCACCTGGCCATGTGATTGAGGGTTCCGAACCGTGCCCGATGGCCTGGTCCACTCCATCACAAGTCCATCTCCAGCGGGATGAACATCTCACATTCCAGCCATTCACAACGTTCCCATTTTTTATTCTCCCATCAAGTATTCTCCAATCTGTTCCAAACGGTGTGAAACGTCCAATCCACATATTCACGGATGTGCTATTGTCTACCCATTTGGTTCTTGTGTATGTGGGTGTTCAACAACCGGCTCCTGCAGACTGCAGTGGACCCCACGAGTGGCCATCATATTTATTAACCCCCGTTGGACTTAGTCCGAAATGGGGGCTTATGGTTTGGGTCTCGTCCGTGCGTCCAACCGTGTGCGCATGTATCTGCAACCATATCTCAGATGTACGGACCGATTCTGATCATACTTGGCACAAAGACGATGCATGACTATATGCAGATGCACTTCATTTTGTTTTGCGATGTGATCAAACATGGCCGACTGGCGGACATTTTAGTTGAAAAAACCGAAACGGTGTCCTTCACGAAGAGTAGGCGAGCTATCACTGGCATCATGACCAAATTATAAATTAATGCCCTAACATACCTTGTATGTATGTTAGGCCTTGTATCATTGGCACAGCCACACCCTCAGCCAATGATGATTGTTTGCGGTCTTGTTCATGCATACGAAAGAAGAAGAAGAGGTATGAGACGAAACATTCAAGCCTGCAAAATGCTGTAATATGCTCTTTAGAAAGTTTAGAAGTTTCGTTTAGAAAAACCATTTTAGAAAAAACGTTTGGAAAAAAAGTTTAGGAAGAAAGTTCCAGATTCAGGGACAAGAAAAACCTGAACAAATACATATTGTGGAATGATATTTTTCAGCAAAGGGAGAAAATAAGACAGATTAAAATATTACAATATCATTTCTGCAATCGTTAGTCAATGGAGAAGATTTCTCAAGATGTTTGTAGATGAACAAAAATTATGAAGGTTCTGGGATTATTTTCAGAATTATGAACAAAAGGTGACTTTGAAATGACATAACCTGCCCCAGAATGCTCGTCGTGCATGCGCAGAAACCCCTAACAAGTTTCAACCGATTTAGTTGAAATTTCATTAACATATCGGGTCACAAAATTCAACCACAAATTATTTTTTAACTCAACATAGGCCAAAAGGTCAACCAACATAGGCCAAAGGTCAAAAACTTTGTCAAATTTCTAAAATCCTCGATTTTTATCCGATCGACTTGAAATTTGAAGAGGATTTGCACATCAGGTCACCGAATTCAACTACAAATTATTTTTTTTAACTCAACACAGGCCAAAAGGTCAACCAACACAGGCCAAAGGTCAACAACTTTGTCAAATTTCTAAAATCCTGAATTTTCATCAGATCGACTTGAAATTTGAAGAGAATTGCATATCAGGTCACCGAATTCAACCACAAATTATTTTTGAGGTCAACATAGACCAAAAGGTCAACATATGACAAAGGTCAACAACTTAAGGTGGATTTTCTAGAATCTTCAATTTTTATCTGATTTACTCGAAATTTGAGGAGGATTTGCATATAAGATCACCAAATTCAACCACATATTATTTTTGAGGTCAACATAGACCAAAAGGTCAACATATGGCAAAGGTCAACAACTTAAGGTGGATTTTCTAGAATCTTCAATATTTATCTGATTTACTCGAAATTTGAGGAGGATTTGCATATCAGATCACTGAATTCAACCACCAATTGTTTTTGAGGTCAACATAGACCAAAAGGTCAACATATGGCTAAGGTCAACAACTTTAAGGTGGATTTTCTAGAATCTTCAATTTTCATTCGATTTACTCAATTTGAGGAGGATTTGCATATCAGATCACTGAATTCAACCGCCAATTGTTTTTGAGGTCAACATAGGCTAAAAGGTCAACCAACATAGGCCAAAAGTCAACAACTTTGTCAAGTTTCTAAAATCCTCAATTTTCATCTGATCGACTTGAAATTTGAAGAGGATTTTCAAATCAGATCACTAAATTCAACCACAAATTATTTTTGAGGTCAACATAGACCAAAAGGTCAACATATGGCAAAGGTCAACAACTTAAGGTGGATTTTCTAGAATCTTCCATTTTTATCTGATTTACTCAAAATTTGAGGAGGATTTGCATATAAGATCACCAAATTCAACCACATATTATTTTTGAGGTCAACATAGGCCAAAGGTCAACTACTTATTTTTGGGATTTCACAAGTATCGTGCAATGCACGTCATATTTCTTGTTTGTCTTTTTCTCAACAGGATATCTCAAATTTGGTGGAAATGATTAGATTTTCGGAAAGATCCGGATCCGTATTAGGATCCGATAAATTTTTAAGTTGATTCTTCACCATGAAGTGATAGGGCAAAAAAACGACGACACAGATATCGAGAAAGGACACCGTGGGATATTTAACACCCACCAACTAATATCGGCACGTGGGACGCCCAGTTTAACATCTATCCGAGAGACAGCACACAGACACACTGATGATCTCCCTGTCGGTGAAACACTCCAACATCGAATGCGTAATGTCCACCTTAGCAGTCACGTGACATTCCATGTAAAACATGGCCGTTACAAACCGTGCCCCCAAACCTGCCAGTACAACCGGGCGTCGCGATTCCAAGATGAACCCTGGAGGCTGGATGGCATGTTTTGATTTTTGCAAAAGAGAAATTTATAACCCGCTTGTAAAATTGCTATGTTATTATTTTATTTTTTTTGGAACAAATTCAAACATGCATTAAGGTAACAAAGAGCTTTGCGAAACATAAACAGGAGACTGCAAACACGGCGTAAAAATGACCGTGCCAATATGTCACCTAGTTTATTGCCCGGAGTCCCTCGTGGCAGGGAACCAAAAAAAGTCCCTGTAAGTAATGAATCCAAAGTTGCTTACAAAGAGGCACAAATATCCCAGGAATGACCGAGTAGGTGTTTGCACCGCGCTCCGAGAGCACAAATGTTACGTTGGATATTATTCCATTCAAAAGAGGGCAGGGAGTGATGATGGAGCCAGCTTGTAGGGAACACTTGTCATGCGTTTCATTCCAGGAAAAACAACCTCTGGCTCGTTCTCCTGATAAATGTGGCTTCTCCAACATTCGTGTTTTTACACGGAAGGTTTGGAAATCCTAGCTGAGAGCTCCACAACTGCTTCTCCAATATTCCCACTGCCAACCCCTCCTTGCCCCCTCCTCCCCCCCCCCCCCATACTCCCCCTCACCCCCTGGCTGTACCACTGCTTACCTTAACAGATTAGAGATTTGAATCCAGTTATTGCATGAACTCATGCCGCCTCTAGCCTGGGTTCGAATCCAGACCCTGGATTCGAATAAAGATACTACGGTGTCCTTTGCGAAGAGTAGGCGAGCTATCGCCGGCATCCTAACAAAAGGTACAAATTCAAATTTCCTGCTCTAACCTACAGGGGGCACTGCATCAGCGGCACTGCAAATAATTCCACCTACCCACAGTAATGTGCTTCACAGGAAAGAAGGTAACTTGTTTCATATGCGGTGTAATCGCAAAAAGAAAGTTCCGATACCGCAGGTGGTGAACATCTAAATACCGCTGTACATATTAAATAAACAAACTACATTCATAACCCCGTTCTGCGGTACTGGAGGGAGTTCGATCCGTTCAAAATTTTTTGGGGTTTGAACGTTTTTAAAATTCTTTTTTTGTATAAATAGTCGAGGCTCATGGAAGAGCTAGAACTAGTACACTGAACGGATCAGGACGTAATAGGACAAAATCAATAGTAGAGAGAAGGGGAAAACATCAACAACAGAGCAGAAGGCCAATATATAGGCAAACTTGGACACAAACTGGGTGTGGGGAGGAATGGGGGCCAGGAGAGGTTGCATGGGGTGGACAAGATGGATACAGAATGAAACTCAGGAGGGAAAATTGGAAACTTGGAAGGAGGAAGAATTGCGGTGTGGTACAGGGTTAACGAGGGTAGAAAAGATCAGCGTTTTGGTTTTGTGATGATCTGAGATGGTGGTGAACAGCTGTCTTAAGGACCTGGAGAGAAGAATGACATTGAAGAGGATGTGGAAGGTGTTGTTGTTGTTGTTGTTGTTGTATAGCCCTGGACAGTTCTCTTGAACTAGCCCATGGCATGGAGACAAACGATCGATCTCGATAGATTCCTCACACCTAGGATGGTGTACCCCCACCTTCTTGAAGTCAGGGCCACGACAGAGTTGGAGAGAGAGAGAGGGAAGAGGGAAAGGGTCGGTCCATGGAGACCAATCGGCACTCTGACCGTAACCAGGCAACCTTGACTAATCCGGGCAGCAGGGATCAAGAATGGGGAAAATTTGGCCCCTACTCACATTGGGGGGTACAACTACCACGAAGAAGCATCCCTAATAATTGTAGAATGTGGAAGTTGGTTCCACAGGTGGTAAAAAGAGGAATAAATGAGTCGAGGTGAGCAGTGATTCTAAGCCTGGTGTTGGCTTAACGTTTAAGGTGCGACTCACTTAAAACCTTAGGGTCTTGAGTTTGAGACCCTGTCGACTCGTGCCATTGAATTAACACCAGGTGAGTTGACTCAGTCTGTCATCCTTCCGACGTCCGCAAAATGAGTGCCAGCTTACTGGTAACGGGCACCGCATCAGTGGCAAAGCCACGCTTCCAGAAAAATCACAATGAGGAGGTTGAAGGTGGACTGTGTGTGCAGTGCAGAAACCTGGAAGGGGGAGGAGGGAGAGGGAGACAAAACATGGAGAGGGCAGAGAGTGCAAGACCTTAAAGGATTAGGTAGAAGACAGAGAGACCACCCACCTGTCGGCGATGGCGAATTGATAGGCCCATAGACTCAGCTTCATCGTGGGAGATTTCAATAATTTTGAAGGTCTTGGTTTCCATGGTGTCAATCTGAGTAAGATGTGAGGCAGGGGCTCCAGCCCAGTGGTGAGCGCGGTACTCAATGATGCTGTGGAGGAAGGCCTTCTAGGTGGAGAGGAGTTCAGGTGTGCCTAGGAAGGACCTTGTATGATGGAGAATGCCCAGTCAGCAGCTGGCTTTGGAGGCCAACTTGGAAATGTGGTTTAACCAAGAAAGACCATGGCTGATTGTGAGATCCAGTAGATTGAATGACTGAACCTCCTCAAGATGGTTGCTAAGATGGTAGACAGGAGGGAGGTTTGCAATAGGCTCCATTCGGACAGAGATCGTGAGAATGTGAGATTTGTCAGGATTGAAAGGCATATTCCAGGTGTTTGACCAGCTTGTGGTTTTTCAAGATCTAAAGAGAGAGGAGCTGCTACCTGTCTGTCTGAAGGTTGAGGGATGTCACAGCAGAAGGTGGAGTCATCAGCAAATAGATAAAGAGGATCTTTCGGAAAATCAGCGAGACCATTTTTGAAGATCAGGAGTAGGACTGGGCCCAGAACACTGCCTTGTGGAAAAGCATGTCCAAGGTGGAGTGACCTGGTCTGAAACCAAATTGCTGATCTGAGTTGAAGTTGTTGGAGAAAATGAAAGATTTCATATCAACTGTGATGATGGATTCCATGACCTTTCTGATGATTAGGAGCAGACTGATTAGTCTGTAGTTAAGGGGATCCGTTGTTGCACCTTTTTGTGTAAAACTGTAATGTTGGCAGATTTCCAAACAGATAATCTCTATATAATTCCAGCAATCTCTGTGTGTGTGTGTGTGTGTGTGTGTGTGTGTGTGTGTGTGTGTGTGTGTGTGTGTGTGTGTGTGTGTGTGTGTGTGTGTGTGTGTCTGTATGCGACCGCTGTTTCTCGACAACTACCGGTCCGATATACTTGAAACTTGCCAGGTATATTGCTGGGGACCCGAGGATGTGCCTTTTCAAGGTTTGAAATTAATCGGACAAGTGGTTCCCAAGGTATGGTCACCGTACTCGCAAGCCGTTCGCTTTGGCTTTGCGAATGAACCAAACCATTTCATGTAAATAGAGGGGGGGGGGTTCTGTGGTCGTTCCGTACTCGCAAGCCGTTCGCTTTGGCTTTGCGAATGGACCAAACCATTTCATGTAAATAGAGGGGGGGGTTCTGTGGTCGTTACTGCCACGTGGTTTCAAAGTTTTTTTTGTTGTTGTTGTTTGCACGCATGTTTTTTTGCACGCACGTACGGGCAAGCACGTACGTGCGGGCACGCCCTAGTAATAATAATAATACATTTATTTTATATAGCGCTTTTCAAGCAGCTCAAAGACGCTTTGACAGAGTACAAAAAACAAGTGCAAAAAGACAAAAATCAATAGGTAAATAATCAAAGCAAAAGGAAGGAGAAGGAGAAGAGATAGTCAGGGGTTAAATGCTGTGGGTTAAATGTTGAATGCAGTGTTGAACAGGTGGGTCTTGAGTGATGTTTTGAATGTGGTGAGTGAGGAGGAGTCTCTGATGGTGTGAGGTAGTGAGTTCCAGAGGGTGGGAGCAGCGATGGAGAAGGCCCTGTCCCCCCAGGATCTGAATTTGGTCCGGATGGGGGGGGGGGGGGTCAGGAGGTTGGTACCAGCAGAGCGGAGGTTGTGGGTGGGAGTGTGTCTGGAGAGGAGGTCAGCCAGGTAGGATGGGGCCAGGTTATGGAGGGCTTTGTAGGTCAAGAGGAGGATTTTGTACTGGATTCTCTGGGGGATGGGGAGCCAGTGAAGGTTGTAAAGGACGGGGGTGATGTGGTCACGGGTCCGGGAATGGGTGAGTAGACGGGCAGCGGAGTTCTGAATGTATTGGAGTTTATTGGTGATTATTGAGGGTGAACCATAGAGGAGGCTGTTGCAGTAGTCCAGACGGGAGGTGATGAAGGCGTGGATGAGGGTTTCTGCAGCCATGGAGGAGAGGGATGGACGGAGACGGGCGATGTTTTTCAGGTGAAAGAAGGCTTTCTTTGTGATGTGTTTAGTGTATTTGTCGAAGGAGAGGGTTTGGTCAAAGATGATGCCAAGATTCCGGATGTGAGGGGAGGTGGATACTGGGAAACCGTCGATGGGCAAAGTTATGGGTGGATTTGGTGAGCGTTTTTGGGCCAATGATGATTATTTCAGATTTATCATAGTTAAGTTTGAGGAAGTTGATTTGAAGCCAGGATTTTATTTCAGTGATGCAGTTTGTCAGGATAGAGTGGGTGGTGGTGGAGATGGACTTGGTGGAGATGAAAAGCTGGATGTCATCGGCGAAGCAGTGGAATTGGAGACCATGACGGCGGATTAAGTGACCAAGGGGGGACAGGTACAGGATGAAGAGGAGGGGGCCAATAACTGAACCTTGGGGGACACCTTGGGGGAGGGGAGCAGTGGGGGATTTGCAGTTATTGATGGAGATGAACTGGCGTCTGTCAGAGAGGTATGATTTGATCCAAGAGAGGGCAGTGCCGGTAATGTTAAAGGTGGTTTCAAGTCGGGTGAGGAGGATGGTGTGATTGATGGTGTCAAAGGCGGCGCTGAGGTCGAGGAGGATGAGAATGTTGAGGTTGCCAGCGTCAGAGGAGAGGAGAAGGTCGTTGGTGATTTTGAGGAGAGCAGTTTCAGTACTGTGGTTGGAGCGGAATCCGGATTGGAATGTTTCATACAGGTTATTGGCAGAGAGGTGATGTTTGAGTTGAGTGGCTACAGCGCGTTCCAAAACTTTTGACAGAAAGGGTAGGTTGGAGATGGGTCTGAAGTTATTTAGGGTGTCAGGGTTTAGTCCAGGTTTTTTCAGAATGGGGGTAACAGCAGCTATTTTGAGGGATGGTGGGACGATGCCTGTAGACAGGGAGGAGTTTATTGTTGCAGTGATAAGTGGAGAGAGAGCAGGAAGGGAGGCCTTGACAAAACTGGAGGGGATGGGGTCAAGAGTGCAGGTGGCAGTTTTCATTCCTATGAGGAGTTCAGAGAGGTCAGTAGGGGAGACTGGGGAGAATTGAGACAGGGGTTGGCAGGATAAGGGGTGGCAGGTGGTTTGAGGGGGAGCGGGTGCGGTGGTGGTTAAGCTGTTGTAGATGTTGTCAATTTTGCATTGGAAGAATGAAAGGAAGGAGATGCAGTTGTCTACTGTGAATGACTGGGTGGTGGTGTTCAGGGGGCTGAGGAGTTTGTTTATTGTAGAGAAGAGTGCTTTTGGGTTTCCGGAACCAGAGTGGATAATTTGAGAGTAGTAGGCGGAGCGGGCGCGGGAGAGGGCATCTTTGTAGTGTTGTAGGTGGTCCTTGTAGGCTTGGGAGTGAATTGTGAGACTGAAGGAGCTGGGCTCCAACGCGAGTTGAAAGAATTGACGCGACCAAAGATGGAAATTCGTCCGAGTAGGTTTAATAAATGTATCACACTCGGGTACTCTGAAAAGCCCGTTTATCGGGCAGCAATATATATACACATTTATGTCGGGAAGTTTGCCCGGCAAAAGCTATACCGGGCATGCCCGCGTATCAAGGGCGAGCCTTGGAAAGGCGAGTCTGGACCTGCCCGGGTGTGTTTGGCTGCGGCCTGGCAAGTCGAGGCTGGGCGTGCCCGGGCGCTCTGGACGAGCACTGGAAAGGTGATAGCGGGCATGCCCGGACGCTCTGGGCGAGCCCTGGAAAGGCGATAGCGGGCATGCCCGGACGCTCTGGGCGAGCCCTGGAAAGGCAATAGCGGGCATGCCCGGACGCTCTGGGCGAGCCCTGGAAAGGCGATAGCGGGCATGCCCGGACGCTCTGGGCGAGCCCTGGAAAGGCGAGAGCGGGCATGCCCGGGAAAGACGAGACCGGGCGTGCCCGGGAGGTTCGGGCGTGCCCGGGAACAGTGAGTCTGGGCATGCCCGGGAGAGGCGCGTCTGGCCGTGTTCTGGCCGGTGCAAGGCGATTGTGTGCATCCAGCGGTAACCGCTACACACGCCCCTCCAGAATCGACCTGCACCGGCAGGGTCAGTTTAAGGGGGGTCCGGATGACCTGGCCGAAGCGACCCATGGAGGGTCGTGGGGAGGGGTCCGACGTGGTGGTGGGTGGTCGAGCGGGGGGAACTGTGGACGGGGGGTGGCCTCGCCGAGGAGGAAGGGCCAACCGTGGTGGTCGGTCGACGTCCATGTGCGCCGGTTTGAGGCGGTCCACAGAAATCCGGTCCGGCCGGCCGCCGAAGTCGACGATGAAAGACTTGTCGCCCCGTCGCAGGACCCGGAAGGGCCCGTCGAACGGCGGCCGGAGTGGCCCCCGGTGCGCGTCATGACGCACAAAGACGTACTCCGCTGTGCGAAGCGCCGGGGGGACGTAGGACTGGGGGCCACCGTGGCAGGACGTCGGCACGGGGGCAAATCGTCGGGCGGCCTCCTGGAGGTCCGAGCGCTGCCGAGCGGCGGACCAGGGACTGGTAGCGTCAGGCACGAATTCGCCCGGGACGCGGAGCGGCTGGCCGTAGATGAGCTCGGCGGCGGACGCCTGGAGGTCTTCCTTGGGGGCCGTGCGAAGGCCCAAAAGGACCCACGGCAGCCGGTCGGCCCAACCGTCGTCCTGAAGGCCGGCCATGAGTGCGGCCTTCATGGAGCGGTGAAACCGCTCGCACAACCCATTGGCTTGGGGGTGGTAGGCCGTGGTGCGGTGCAGCGTGACCCCCAACGAACGGGCGACCGCGCCCCAAAGCTCAGACGTGAACTGTGGGCCGCGGTCAGACGAGATGTCCGCTGGTGCGCCGAAGCGTGCGACCCAGGTGGCGATGAACGCCTGCGCCACGTCGGCGGTGGTGGTGGAGGTGAGGGGCACGGCCTCCGGCCACCTGGTGGTCCTGTCCACCATGGTGAGCAGGTGGGTGAACCCCCGCGAGGGGGGCAGGGGACCCACCAGGTCCACGTGGACCTGGTCGAAACGCCGTTCAGGCACGGCGAAAGGTGCCAGCGGGGCCTGGGTGTGGCGGTGGACCTTGGCTCGCTGGCAGGCTGTGCAGGCGTTGGCCCAGTCGCGGATCTTTCGTCGAAGGCCGTGCCAGACGAAACGCGCCGACACCAGCTTCTGAGAAGCTTTCCGGCCCGGGTGAGAAAGGCCGTGGATGGAGGCGAAGATGCGGCGCTGCCAGGAAACGGGCACGATGGGGCGAGGCTGGCCCTGGGAGACGTCGCAGAGCAGGACGGTGCCCGCGAAGGGGATGTCGGCCAGGCGGAGGACCGTGTCCACCGCGCGGAGTGCCTGCACCGAGGCGTCGGTGGTCTGGTCGGCCGCCATGAGCACGAAGTCCACGCCGAGGTGGACCGCATTCGCGCTGGCCCGCGAAAGGCAGTCGGCCACGGCGTTGTCTTTGCCGGCGACGTGCTGGATGTCCATGGTGAACTCCGACACGGCGGAGAGGTGGCGCTGCTGGCGGGCCGACCAAGGCTCCGTGACCTTGGCCATTGCGTAAACCAACGGCTTGTGGTCGACGAACGCCCTGAAGGGTCGGCCCTCCAGGAGGTGTCGGAAATGGCGAACGGCCAGGAATAGCCCGAGCAGCTCGCGGTCGAACGTGCTGTAGTTTAACTCGTTCGGCCGGAGTTGCCGGCTGAAAAAAGCGAGTGGCTGCCAAACCCCGTCCACCCATTGCTCATGGACGGCGCCCACCGCGTAGTTGGAGGCGTCCGTAGTGAGGGCGATGGGCGTGTTGAGCACCGGGTGAGCCAGCAGCGTTGCGTCGGCGAGGGCCCGTTTGGCGCTGGCGAAGGCCGTGTCCATGGCCGCGGACCAAACAATGTCATGCTTGGCCGGCTTGCCCCGGAGGGCCTCGTAAAGGGGCCGCATGAGCTGAGCAGCGCGGGGCACGAATCGGTGATAAAAATTCACCATGCCGAGGAACTCTTGGAGGGCCTTGATGGAACGGGGACGCGGGAACGTGGTGATGGCCTCGACCTTGGTCGGCAGCGGCACGGCCCCGGTCTTGGTGATGCGGTGGCCCAAAAAGTCAACGGTCGTCGCGCCGAAGTGGCATTTGACCGGGTTGACAATTAAGCCGTGCTCGCTGAGGCGACCGAACAGTGTTCGGAGGTGGAGGAGGTGCTCGGCGCGGGACGTGCTGGCGACGAGGATGTCGTCCAGATAGACGAAAAGAAACGGCAGGTCGTGCAGCACGCCGTCCATCAAGCGCTGGAACGCCTGGGCCGCGTTCTTGAGGCCAAACGGCATCCGCAAAAATTCGAACAGGCCGAACGACGTGATGACGGCCGTCTTCGGGACGTCGGCCGCCCGGACAGGTACCTGGTGGTAGCCCTGTATCAGGTCAATTTTCGAAAAGATGACCCGTCCCGCCAAACGGGCGGAAAAGTCCTGAATATGCGGGATCGGGTACCTGTCGGGGGTGGTAGCGTCATTGAGACGGCGGTAGTCGCCACACGGGCGCCATCCACCCCCCGGCTTTGGCACGATGTGCAGTGGCGAGGCCCACGCGCTATCGGAGCGCCGCACGATGCTGAGGTGCTCCAACGCGTCGAATTCGGCCTTCGCCACGGCGAGCTTGGCTGGGTCGAGGCGGTGGGCCCTGGCGTAGACCGGCGGGCCCGTAGTGGGTATGTGGTGCTCGATCCCGTGCCGCACCGCGACGGCCGAAAACGTCGGCCGCGTGAGGGCCGGGAATTCCACGAGCAGGCGAGCGAACTCGTTCGTTGCCGGGAGGGCGCACGCCAGTTCGGTCGGCGCGGAGCTGCTCATTGTGCACGCCAGGGAGCTGAAGGTCTCGGCGTGGACAAGGCGACGTCGTTTGACGTCGACCAGCAGCCCGTGCGCGCAGAGGAAGTCGGCGCCCAGCAAAGCCACGGGGACGCTGGCGGTAACAAAAGTCCATTGAAAGCGCTGGCTGCCGAAGCAGAGGGTGACGACGCGTGGGCCGAAAGTGCGTATGGCCGAGCCATTAGCAGCGACCAAAGAGGGGCCGCAAACTGCGCCCAGCCTGTCCTGCTCGGAGGCGGGTATGACGCTCAGTTGGGCGCCGGTGTCGCACAGGAAGCGCCGCCCAGACGCTTTGTCCCGAATAAACAGCAAGTTGCCCGAGTGGCCGGCGCTCATGGCTGGGAATGAACGCCGGCCCGGCCGTTTCCCGACCTGCCGAAAGTGCACGGGGGCCGGCACGTCCGAGCCTTGTGTCCGAACCTGGCGTGGTAATAACACCATGCCCGGTCAGGTGGAGGCCCCGGCCGTCGTGTCGGAAGCGGGCGGTGCGGCGTGGCGGCCGCCAGTTGCACCAGCAGTTCGGCCTCCAACCGCGCAGGGCGCTCGGGCGTCATGGGCGTCGTCTCGGACGGCGGCGGGCTCCAGGTAACCGCGCCGATGTGCTGGCCCGCCGAGGAGATCTTATCGGCTTCCCTGGCGAGGGCGCGGGAATCCGTGATCAACGTGCCAGCCAGGGCGAGGCGTACCGGGTGAGGCAGCTGGCGAAGGAACAGCTCGCGGAACAGAAAATCCGGAGAGTGCTCACCGAGCAACGAGAGCATATAGTCCATGCGCCCGGACGGGCGCGTGTCGCCGAGCTCGGGCAGGTCAAGCAGGCGCCGTGCGCGTGCTGCCGGTGAGAGGGCGAAAGCGTCGAGGAGGAGTGTCTTCAGCGCGTCGTATTTGTCAGCAGCCGGCGGGTGCTGGAGGAGGCTCAAGGCGCGGGCCGCGGTGGCGGAACCGAGCGCCGCCACAACATGGTGGAAGTGGGTGTCGTCCGCGGTGATGCCTCGCAGGGCGAACTGAGAGTCCGCCTGAGCGAACCAAACAGCCGCGTAAGCCTCCCAGAAGGTAGGCAGTTTAAGCCTCATTGCCGTATCCATGTCGGTAGGTCACCAATGAAGGAGCTGGGCTCCAACGCGAGTTGAAAGAATTGACGTGACCAAAGATGGAAATTCGTCCGAGTAGGTTTAATAAATGTATCACACTCGGGTACTCTGAAAAGCCCGTTTATCGGGCAGCAATATATATACACATTTATGTCGGGAAGTTTGCCCGGCAAAAGCTATACCGGGCATGCCCGGGTATCAAGGGCGAGCCTTGGAAAGGCGAGTCTGGACCTGCCCGGGCGTGTTTGGCTGCGGCCTGGCAAGTCGAGGCTGGGCGTGCCCGGGCGCTCTGGACGAGCACTGGAAAGGCGATAGCGGGCATGCCCGGACGCTCTGGGCGAGCCCTGGAAAGGCGATAGCGGGCATGCCCGGACGCTCTGGGCGAGCCCTGGAAAGGCGATAGCGGGCATGCCCGGACTCTCTGGGCGAGCCCTGGAAAGGCGAGAGCGGGCATGCCCGGGAAAGACGAGACCGGGCGTGCCCGGGAGGTTCGGGCGTGCCCGGGAACAGTGAGTCCGGGCATGCCCGGGAGAGGCGCGTCTGGCCGTGTTCTGGCCGGTGCAAGGCGATTGTGTGCATCCAGCGGTAACCGCTACAAGACCTGTTTTATTGCGGAGTCTTTCAAGTTGGCGAGCACGAGTTTTCATCAGGCGGAGTTCAGGGGTAAACCAGTGAGCAGAATGGGTGAAAGAAACTGTTTTGGTTTTTATAGGCGCAAGCTGGTCAAGGCAGGAGGAGAGAGTGTGGTTGTAGTAGTCAGTGAGGTCAGAAGGGGTGTGGAGGTCAACGAAGGGAGAAGTGGACATTTTTCCAGAGAGGGTGGATGCGAATGAGGTAGGTGAAAGAGCGTTTCGCTTACGGAAGTTGATAGTGCGATAATGCCTTGGTGCTGGGGTGGGGATGTTGATGGTCATAGTGATGGCTAGGTGGTCAGAGACGGTGAGGTCGGAGCCAGAGAGATGGTGCAAAATTAATCCAGTAGAGCAGATGGAAGATGACTTCGGGTGGGGGTCTGCACCTGCGGCTCTTTATGGTCTCCTGTGCGGCTCCCGACTCTGATTGATCACATCCCGTTTTCCTCATAAATTTTCAGAAACATTTTTGTGAGTGTCCTGAAAAGTTAAAATAATATTTGAGAATTGTGACAATGATAAATATGAAAAGACATCTTACTACCTGCGAATTCTGTGAACAAGACTAAAGCATTTTGTGTCACGCATCGTCCGCCATGTGGTTATTTCGGCCATCTTGTCAGCAATGCAGTGCGGCCTCGGCCTCCAGTCGCAGTTTTGAATTCGAACCCCACTTCGAAAAAGCAAGTGACGCCATAATCCTCACTGGGAAGTTAAGTGAGAATCCTAATAATGAACAACTTGTGTATTTAAATAACAAACGATATGTTGTTTTGATAAACTTTCATAACCGCCCCCCTTCAATGGGTATGCATGTGACGTCACCACATTTGCGATCCGCCATCTTGGAGTACAAGCAAATAAAGCAAAAGTACACGTAGAATGCAACATTGTATTTATATATACAGTCACGTGAAAAAGTAAGTACACCCCATGTAAAGTTTTGACTTTTTCAACATATTTCAACATACAGCTATTTGATCTTCATTTCAACAATATTGATAGATAAAGGTGATATAATATAACAAATATCATGAAACATTTACATTTTGTAGTCCATTGTATAATTTAAAAAACATAAATGCAAATTTCGCATGTGGAAAAAGTAAGTACACCCCTACATTTATCACGACTTCAAATACCTAAAATTAGAATCAGGTGCACCAGCTCAGGTGCAAATGATTAGAACATCGTTAGAGAGCATCTTGGAGGAACCTATCTTATTTAAACCTCAGACATTTAGTTTGGTTTGCTCTTTGTTGTTGAAGTGTGCGGCGTCACCATGCCTAGATCAAAATAGCTCTCTGAGGCCTTCAGAAAGAAGGTTATAGATGCCTACGAGTCTGGGAAGGGATTTAAAAAGATCTCAAAACAATTTGAAATCAATCATTCGACTGTCCGGAAGATCATCTACAAGTGGAGAAGATTCCAAACAACTGCAAACTTGTTCAGGCCAGGCCGCCCCAGCAAGTTCAGCCCGAGAGCAGACCGCAAGATGCTGAAACAAGTCTCGAAGAACCCCAGAATGTCATCACGAGACCTACAGGTTGCTCTTGCCACTGTTGATGTCAAAGTGCACGAGTCTACCATTAGAAAGAGGCTGCACAAATTTGATCTACATGGGAGGTGTGCCAGGAGGAAACCTTTGCTGTCCAGAAAGAACATCAGGGCGAGACTAAAGTTTGCCAATGAACACCTCGGCAAAGACCAGCTCTTCTGGAACAATGTTCTCTGGACAGATGAGTCAAAGGTAGAGCTATTTGGCCACAGTACCAGAAGACATGTTTGGCGAAAACCAAAGACAGCATTTGATCACAAGAACCTGACACCAACTGGAAAGCATGGTGGTGGAAATATTATGGTTTGGGGCAGCTTTGGTGCATCAGGGCCTGGGCTTGTCGTTGGAGGTATTGACATATATAGGGTTGGTTTTCTAAGGCTGGGGCGCAGTGGCGTCGTCGCGTCCCCGGCATGAGGGTCGATTCTGAGGAAATCTTGTTTCATTGTGCACGCAAAAATTGACCGAGTTGTTCAAAATATGGACTTATAAAAAATTAGTCTCTTAACGCTGTAAACGCAGTGACGTCATCATGTCCCCGGCACGACTCGATTCCGAGGAAATTTTGGTTTTATGGTGCACGGCTCCATTTCACAACGAATTTGAATTCTGTGTACAGTTTTGCCACGAAAATGAGATCCCCGCATCGAGTGTGGTATCTTATTTGGTGAAATTCGGTCGATTTGAAGTGGTGAAAATAAAATGTGATCGTGGAAAATCGTAGCGAGGGGCCATTTTGAATCGGTTTTCAGTGAATCGGTTTTCGATTATGACACCGGGTTACTTGTGGTGGATAGGAACACCACTAGGTAAGTAAGGACAACCTTTATTTAGCAAAGATTTGGCAAAAATTGACCGACGAATTCAAAATATTAACTTATATCAAATAGGTCTTTTAAGGTGAAAACGCGATGACGTCACCACGTCACGCGGCACGAATGCGCGCCTGTGTCGTTGGAGGTATTGACTTCTATAGGGTTGGTTTTCTAAGGCTTATATCAAAATATTAACTTATATCAAATAAGTCTTTTAAGGTGAAAGCGCGATGACGTCACCACGTCACGCGGCACGAATGCGCGCCTGTGTCGTTGGAGGTATTGACTTTTATAGGGTTGGTTTTCTAAGGCTTATATCAAAATATTAACTTATATCAAATAAGTCTTTTAAGGTGAAAGCGCGATGACGTCACCACGTCACGAGGCACGAATGCGCGCCTGTGTCGTTGGAGGTATTGACTTATATAGGGTTGGTTTTCTAAGGCTGTAGGCCGCACCTCATTTTGTCGAATAAAGTGGTATTCCGGTGGTTCTGGTATTTGGGACCGCAGGGACGGAAAGTGCAGGTACGGGGTGCCAGTCACTCCCCAGCCGGCCCACTCTGAAGGTTCGGATCGGGACACCGGGATTCATTCCGGTCGCCCGGTCGGCCCGGAGGTGGGGGTGCGGGGCCTCTCACGGAACGTCAAAACAAACGGCCTGCCGGGGCCGCCCAAAAGTCGGGCGTGAGGGGCGCGTCCACTAATGGAACGCCTCTCGCTTCCCAGATCGAGGGCCACGTGGTCAGGAGAACCTCGTCCCTTCTGGTTGCCTTGCCGTCCCGCCATGAGCGCTGGTCAGGACGTACTTCAAACTAAGCTTAAGTGTCAAGTGTTAAGTTCCTCCTTGCCCTCGCAAGGGAAAGGCTAGGGTCAAGCTCTTCCAAATTTCCAAACACTAGAAATTGGACGTCTCAAATTAATTAATTAATTTGTTAATACATCTCAGTCGCCCGCGACCTCTCTAGCGCGGGTGTCGAACCAGTTCATTTCCGGTGCGGCCGGGCCGAGTATCGACCTGGCCATGGCCGAAGCCGTTGATTCCGCCGTAGCACGCTAACGCGTAGGCCCGCGCGTCCCTGGTCCGCCGGGGCTCCGCGGGTGTCCTACCGTGCCTGACGCCGCTATTCTCTCAACTTTCGGGAGTAGGCGCCGGTGCCCAGGGACCGATTTCGCTGTCTAAACATGGTAGCGCTAGGCCAGTGGGACCACCGGGACCCACGTGCACTCACAAGTTGTTCTGCGCGTGGGCGGCAGTATCAGACCGGGGCACCCAAACGCTCCCCGGCTAAAGTTCATCCTGATGCGCCCACATTGTGCGGACAAACCCCACCAAGTCGAGGGCTACGTGGTCAGGAGAACCTCATCCCTTCTGGTCACACTGTGCCTATCGGCCGGCCTCGAAGACCGAAATTGTGTCGGTTACCGATCCTTCGGGTTCGGAACTATGTCACGCATAGAATCCACTATGAATTCTTCATTGAACCAGAGGGTGCTTGAGGATAATGTGAGGCCATCTGTCAGATAGTTGAACCTCAACCGACGGTGGACCTCGCAACATGTCAATGACCCTAAACATACTGGTAAATCCACCAAGGAATGGCTGAAAAGAAAGAAATGGAGGGTTCTGGAATGGCCAAGTCAAAGCCCGGATCTAAATCCCATCGAGATGTTGTGGGGGGATTTGAAACGAGCTGTGCATGCAAGAAACCCCTCAAACATCGCACAGCTGAAATAATTCTGCATGGAGGAGTGGGCAAAAATTTCTCCCAGTCGATGTCAGAGACTGGTAGACAGTTATAAGAAACGCCTACTTGAGGTTGTTTCTGCCAAAGGGGGCAATACCACCTATTAGAGCCAAGGGTGTACTTACTTTTTCCACATGCGAAATTTGCATTTATGTTTATTTAAATTATACAATGGACTACAAAATGTAAATGTTTCATGATATTTGTTATATTATATCACCTTTATCTGTCAATATTGTTGAAATGAAGATCAAATAGCTGCATGTTGAAATATGTTGAAAAAGTCAAAACTTTACATGGGGTGTACTTACTTTTTCACGTGACTGTATATTAAAATAAGAGTTAAAATGGTGAAATTTTGCATTGTATTTATATATATACATATATATATATATATATATATATATATATATATACGTATATATATATATATATATATATATATATATATATATATATAAATAAATAAATAAATATATATATATATATATATATATGTATATATATATATATATATATATATATATATATATATATATATATATATATATATGTATATATATATATATATATATTTATTTTTATATATATATATATATATATATATATATATATATATATATATATATGAGTTAATATGGTGAAATTTTGCATTGTATTTATATGTATATATATTAAAATAAGAGTTAATATGGTGAAATTTTGCATTGTATTTATATATATATATATATTAAAATAAGAGTTAACATGGTGAAATTTTGCATTGTATATCTATATATATATATATATATATATATATATATATATATATATATATATATATATATATATATATATATATATATTAAAATAGAGTCCCACCAATTCTCTGTCCCGCAAATATTCCTACAGGTCGCACAAGATCTGCCTGCAACCCTCTTATGGTTAAACTGCCAAAATCAAGACTCGCTGCTCACCTTCACTCCTTCATCCCTCTTTTCTCCTGCCTCTGGAACAAACTCCCTCACTCTCTTGAATCCCACTCCACCCTCCAGGTCTTTAAAACTGCTGTTCACCACCATCTCTTATCTTCCCCCATCCAAAACCTTGATCTTTTCTATCCCCGCTACTTTCACCCCAATTCCACTTTTTTGAAATACCAACTTCTGTCCTGGAAGTCCTTGGTGTCCTTGTGTTTTATACTTCTCCCACCCCCCCCCCCCCCACCCCTCCCCACGCCTCCTCCCCCCAAGCCCTCTCCCTCCCACACATCTCCCTGCTCTCAAGTGTTTGTGTGCTTCCCCTTTTCTTGTCTTCCGCTCCCTCTTTTTATATATTTTGTTTGTCTGGTTGATTTGTTTGTGAAGTAAATGTCAGCTCTTTCACGAGCCTCGATTCAGTATACGAAAAAAAAGAAAAAAAAAAAGAGTTAATATGGTGAAAATTTGCATTGTATTTATTTTTATTTATATATATATATACAGTAGTGACCCCTAATTCCGAACGCCCCTCATCTCGAACTACTCTAATTCCGAACCGTAAATTCGAGAAAATTTTGTCCCTAATTCCGAATGTATTTCGAAAACCGAACCGCCAACATAGCGTTAGCGTCGTTCATATTTCCCGCCGCGAGCGTCGAGATTTTGAAGGCTTTGAAGAACCTATTGTGCCTGCTATTGTAGCATTGGGTCAGTCCATGGGCTTGGAGGTGAGTGAAGAGGATGTGGAGGAGTTAGTGGAGGATCACAACAAGGAACTCACCACAGAAGAACTTCAGCACCTCCACAAGATGCAGCAAGAAGAAGTGGCAGTGGAAATTTATTCAGAGGAGGAAGAGGGAGCTAGTGGTAACATTTCCAGTGCTGAAATTAAAGAACTGTGCTTCCATTGGTCTAAAACACAGGCCATTGTTGAAAGGTGGCACCCTAATAAAGCAGTGGTTAACAGGAGCATTAACTTGTTCGGTGACAATGTGATTGACCACTTCAGAAAAATTAAGAAAAGTCGCCAACACCAGGCAACTTTGGAGAGGTGGTTCTCTAAAGAAAGCAAGCCTAGTGAGCCCCAACCCTCTACACGTGGTGTTAAGAGACAAAGAGAGCAAACACCAGAAGCACAGTCATCTGATGTTAGCTTGGTAAGGTGCCTCACCTTCCAAGCAATAAAACCCTCTCCCTCCTTCCTCCTCTCCAGCTTCCACATGCACCATCAGAACTCTCCACTAAGGTAAATGCAGTTATTTTCATGTTAGTACATTTATTTCTTGTTATTATTATTATTATTATTATTTGATATTTAGGGCATTTACTCATCTTATTTTACCTTGAATCGTGTGTATTTGCAGTTAACAGTGTCTTGATAATGGATTTTTGGGGTTCAGGAACGGATTAATTCACTTTCCATTATTTCTAATGAGGAAAATAGTTTCTAATTCCGAACTTTTCCCAATCCGAACTTCCGCTGGAACGAATTAAATTCGGATTTAGAGGTTCCACTGTATATATATATATATATATATATATATATATATATATATATATATATATATAAATAAGAGTTAATATGGTGAAATTTAACATTATATTTATATATATATATTAAAATAAGAGTTAATATGGTGAAATTTTGCATTGTATATATATACATATATATATATACTGTATATATATATATATATATATATATATATATATATATATATATATATATATATATACTGTATATATATATATATATATATATATATATATATATATATATATATATATATATATATATATATATATATACAGTGGTACCTCGGCTTACGAGTGCCCCAACGTACGAGTTTTTCGGGATACGAGCCGTCGCTCGGGCGGTTTGTTGCTTTGGGATACGAGCCGAGATCCGATGTACGAGCTCAAAAAATTTATTTTTTTGAATTTTCCGGTTGTGGCTTCCGGTTCCAGTCACGCGGTTATCTTGCCGTGAAAGCATCTCTGCTTGGATATAAAACACGCAATCGTCGAAATACATGAGCGAGGAATCTCCTTGCTCCAGCCGGTGACGTCATCGGCGGGGATCCCCGCCTCCAGAGTGGCTGGTCACGTGACCGCCAAAGCGTGTCGCGCGTGCGGGTATAATGAGCTACACCTGTGGATCACGTGACCACGGAAGCACGCCTCGCTTGAGAGGCATGGCTTTCGGTTTGCGTTTTGCTTTATAAGGCGCGATAAATGGGCTTTTGAGTGTTAGCGGTTCATGGCGTTGACGGTTCATGGCGGTTCATGGCGGTTCATGGCGTTGACGGTCAAAAACCCATTACATCAATTTTACCAGGCACTGTACAGTAAGTACAGTGGACACCAAATGCACGGTGGAAGGCTAGAAGTAGAAGATCGTCCAAGACAAGTGAGAATAAGCCATACTTTGGAGGAGATGACGTCATTCGCTGGTCCGATAACCAAAGATGTGGTATAAAAAACCAGGTGAGCTAACAATGAAGGAATTCGGCCAAGGCACCGGCACACAACGACCTACCTACATCGAAAGACTCAATGCCAATGGTGACAGAAGCCAAGACGGCCGGCTTAAACACCGCCGAAAGACCACGGTGTACCAACTTACGATGCAGAACATCTTGCACTTAATATGATGACAACAGGTGCCATCCTCTGACGTACCATTACAGGTACAGGTACAGTACACGTGAGCACAGAGCAAAAGTTCACTGAAACCGAGATTAAGAAAAAAGAAAAAACACCTCGTGGTCCGTGCTCGATATCCGAGTTTCAATCTTTTCAAACACATGATGCTCTCGGTCACGGTATCTCCTGCGAGCTGCTTCTCCTTCAACCACACAAACAACAACTTCTCCATATCTTCATGGATAGAGGTCCGGAGCTTTGAAATAATCGTAACGCCCTTGGCTGGCGTTATAGCCTTTATGGACTCCTTCTGCTTCAAAATCGTACATATCGTAGAAGGAGTACGATCGTACTGCCTCGCCAAGTCGACAACACGCACACCTCACCTGGCATGCTCTTCTCCTCTGCTTAATAAAACCAGTTTATTTCTTTACATTCTCTTGTATTATGTACAGTATATACGAGGTCGTGCTTGTTTATACATTATTTGTTATTTATAAAGTACATTTTTGTTATTTAAAAGCACCTAACAAAAAAAATTGGTGTTTTTTTTTTGAGGCTGGAACGGATTAATAGCATTTCAATGCATTTGAATGGGAAAATTTGCTTTGACTTACGAGCGATTTGGCTTACGAGCTCCGTCACGGAACGGATTAAACTCGTAAGCCGAGGTACCACTGTATATATATATATGTCGGAATGGGACTTAGAACTTGGGACTCAGAGGACTCAGAGAAAGGAGCAACGGATATATTTATTAGAACTCGTTTACACAAGCTTGCGGAAAACACAATGTCGCTTGAAGCTCACGAAATGACCAACACTACAACAAGGTGCTCTGAAGTAATTCGATTTAAACTTGCTATATATAAAGAATATTAGGGTGTGGCTTTAGCTCACAAGATACAGAGAAAGAATGGGCTCATTGGTCCCCCCACCATTAGTCCCAGCCTGTTGTTCAGTTAGTTAAAGGAAGTTCATCCAAGGCCACTCATGGGTTAGCTCAGATAAGGAGATGGTCAGCAATATGTGGCAACATGTTTACAACTTTCTGTATAGAGACTTGGGTTGGGGAAGTGCAAAGGGAGTGGACACTCATAAATGTGTCAACCTACAGGATATTGGCAAAGTCTTGTGGGAGGCTGAGAGATAGCAGCTGCAACCAAGGCCACAAAAGGGGAACAAGGGATTATGCCAATACAGGGCAAGAGCTCACAAGCACAGAACTCCTTATTAGGGTATTACACATCCTCAATGCACAAGAAAGGACTAAGTATTTTAAAAGAATACAGCAATCAGTCAAAACAAAACATATAATTGGTTATGCTTGGTAATTGGTAGAGCAGCAAGAATTAACAAAGGGGGAGGGGAATAACAGCTCCCCACATACCGCCCTTTTGGATCTAAGATACAACGTTATCTACGAGCCAATCAAAGGCCTTTATTTCAAACAAAGCAGAAACAAAACAAATCAGGAAAGTCATTCAACATATCACACGAAGGCAGCCCAATGAGCATGTAGTGCCCAAAGCACTCCACATCGCACCCAGCAGGATGATTCGCGTCTGTATGTGAGTATGCAATGTAAGTCCGTAAAGACAGGGTGAACAAATGGCGTGTACAAATCCTCCGAGAGTATTGAAATAGGCAGTGTAAAAGGTTCACTAAACATACCACGCGAATGCAGCCCAGTGAGCATGTCCCGCACCCAAAGTACCACACATCGCACTCAGCAGGATGATCCGCGGGTATGTGGGTGTATGTGGGTGTATGATGTAAGTCAGGTGTAGGTGGGTGTATGATGTGAGACCGTAGAGGCATGAAGATCGAATAGCGTGTCAGATCCACAACGAAGACCTCTGGTTCGGCCGGGGTCCACACCCAGGAGGATCTCCCGACCCACCCTTGGTCCACAGAGGTGCGGCCAGGACTCCCCCCCGACTGGAGCTTGCCCAAGCTTCCCCAGGTGAAATCCTTGTAGATCTTCAGCGCTCAATCGATATTCATGTTCATGAGGTCTCTTATATGCTGGTGATCTGGGGAAGACACAACGTCATCAGTATCAGGTGGCTTAAACCTATGGCCAAAAAACAAAGCATAACGGTCCAAAGGAGGGAGAGAAACTTCCTTTGGGTCAAAGTCGAAGTCGTCCGAGGCGATGCTGCTTCCACCGCCGTTATCCATGGACGAATCTTCAAGACAATCAGATTCGGAACTCAGAGTATCTCCCATGTTGAGTTCCTCACCATCCAGGCTCGGGTTTGCAGTTGGGTCCAAATCCAGAATTGGGTCAGTGACGTTTGACTCACTGTGAGCTTGTGAGACATAAAGGTGAGCTCGTGAAACATAAAGAGGCAAAGCCTGCATTGAGACATAAACATCAGTCGGGGACCCTTGCAAGTGACCCACATCATCATCGGAATCATCATCAGTAACATTATTCTCAGGTGGCTTAGGCCTGCGGCATAGGGGGCCAGCAACAGTCATAGCCTTACACATCGAGAAAAAACGAGAGGTCTCCCTTAGGTACTCGTTGGCGTCTGCATGCGACATGTTGGGGTCCAGAGTAATCGGCGTCCTGGCAGCCTGAAATGCTCTGAGGTCCACAACTGTGTAATCAAAATCATTATCGGTAACATCAACAACGGAAGAACAATCTTCAGAAGCGGAGATCTCATTGTCGCGGCCCAGTGACTCGTTCGGGTCGTCGTTCCAGGATCCGCGATCTGCAGTCACGTCGACGGCCGGAGTGTCATCTGGACCCACGGTCAGCTTGTCGATCATAACCATGGCCTTTTCTGGTGTCGTCTTCAGTGTCCATCCTGTGGTAAACTTTCTCACACACGCAAGGACTAAAGCCTTGATTAGTACACAACAAACCACGATTCCAAGGACTATTGCCAAGGCGGTCAATATCCACTTTACTATCGTACCTGTCCATCCTTTAAACCAGTCAGTAAGCCACTGGTGGGAGGCTTCCCGATCCATTCGATCCTTTGTCAATATATGAGCACTTTCTCTTAACCTTATAATAGCAGCACTGACCCCTTGTGAAGGATCAGGAATAAAAGTACAACATTTACCCTTAATTATCCCACATACCCCTCCTCGTTCTGCCAGTAGCATATCTAACGCAACCCTATTTTGCATAACCATTGTACGCAGGTGGACAACCGTGTCCAACATTTCGTCATGTGCTGTAGCGGTGTCGTTGGCCACCCTTTCTAAGATTAACGCAATTTTGTCAATGCGGTAACTGTTCATGACCGTCCCAGCCCATGGGAAGAAGAAACTAACGGCTTTCTCCCAATCAGCGCCGTGTAAGGTGGTGGTGTCGTCGTCGTGCCAATAGGTGCTTCGTTGTGTCCTTATGAGTGCAGTGGTATTATGCAAGTGTTGTCGCATTTCCATCTCTGGGAAAACTGATCCTAAATAGCAAATTCCTCCCCAATTATCAGGTAAATACGGGTGAGCTTTATTCCCGCATACAAACATGGTCCCGTGCGGAGCCACTAAATGGGTGGTCATGCAAGTGAGAAGGCCTGGGAAAGTGTTTGTCCCGTTTTCCCCTTCCCATGCCAACTGGAGGTGTGTGAGGTTATGTAAGGGCGAGCTTGTAACATTCACTAACAGCCTGTGTTTCCCTTTCCTAGGGTCCGCGGGGAGGGTATTCCTACACACGGATTTGCCTACCATTACTTGGCCCTTTCCTTCTAAGCAGAGGGCCCCCCTTGCCGGCTTGACCCAAACCGGCGCCGGACGTTCCTCAAAGTGTCGGGACTGGATGGGGGGGGGGGAGTACTGAAAAACTCGTTTACACGCGGTTCCGTCAGAACCTTGGCTTGTCAGGGTTGTACTAATGCATTTGGTGTCTAGTGGCTTCGAGCACAAATCATTGAGTGATAGGGGTAACACTACCATTGGTATTCCTGCTGTGCTGGTGCGGGGAAGGTGCATACACATCCAACACCGTGTCCTATTCTGTACTGTGGCCATATGCCGTGCGACCTTCCAGTATGTGTTCTCCTCTGGCTCCCTTCTTACTTCCTGGGCAGGAGGGGGTTTAATGACGTAGGCGGCGCAACTAGGCCGGAATTGGTGTTGGGTATCTCCAGTCTTTCTGTTCCTTCTAATCAGCGTGTGCGGGGGCCATATTCCACATTCAAGTATTATCGTGGTGTGTGGGCCGACGAGGGCATGCGACAGTAGGAGAGTAGTGTTGTCGATGCCCGTGCCCCATTGATATCCTGCGGCGGCGTGACTATTCACGGTCCCAGTAAACTTTCCATTTTGCACCTTTCTAATTTTAGTTAAGACTATGCGTGGGGTTGTCATGCGTGCCTGTGGTGTCCCATTGTGTACCACCATGGCTTCCATCCATCTTACAGATAACCACTTGAAATTTGTCTCCAACTCACAGCAATGTACTGCTATCCCCTGTCCCCAGGGAGCCGTTATGTATTTGACGGGGTAAAGTTCAAATAACGTGTAGTTGTCGTGTCCTGGGTATTTGGGGAGATCCTCTCTCAGTGGGTTAAACTGCAGAAGCCTATCTTTGGCAGGGTTTGTTAGGCCGCTGCCCAGAATTCCCATCATCATGACCATCATCGCCGCCCTTAGGAGACTGTAGTGCCCTAAACGGTGCATTGTCTTCAGCAGTGTGAGGTGCGGTGTCTTGTGTGGCTTGTGGTGCGGGAATGGACAACTTACAATGGGTGGCGTGGATCCACGAAGGTTTACCCTCGCAGAAGACTGCCGTCGGTGTGACCAGTAGCACCTGGAATGGTCCCTTCCACCGTGGCTCCAAAGCAGCTTTGCGGGTGAAGTGCTTTACGAGCACCCAGTCGCCGGCTTGGAAGTCGTGGATGGCGTGGCCTATTGGTTCAGGCAGCGCCTCTCGTACTCGAGCATGGATGCTGCATGCCACATTGGACAAGCCTATGCAAAATCTCAAAAGCATGTCATCCATCACCGGCAAAGCAAGGGTGGACATGTCCGTTGGTGCTGAGACGGGCAAGCTCATAGGGCGTCCCATTAATATTTTGTGGGGGGAAAGGCCCGTAGTGCGACCCGGGGTGGAACGGATGCTCATCAATGCAAGCGGGAGAGCCTCCGGCCACTTCAAGCCTGTGTCTGCGCAAAGTTTCGCTAGTTTATCTTTTAAAGTCTTATTCGTTCGTTCCACAAGTCCCGATGACTGTGGGTGGTAAACGCAATGGAAGGACTGTTTCACGCCCAATGCCTTCAGGATGCCCATGACCACCTGCGCCGTGAAATGGGCCCCTTGATCTGACGAAATTATCTGGGGGATGCCAAATCGGCACATAAAATCCCACACGAGGCGCTTCACTACTGTCGGGGCATCGGACTTGACGCATGGGTAGGCTTCGACCCATTTGGTGAATGTATCTACGATCACCAACACGTAGCGAAATGACATGCTTGGTTCCAATTCCGTGAAATCGAACTCGATATTTGCGAACGGCCCACTTGGCGGGGGCCATCCCCCATCATGTGCATGTCTCGGCGGCGCCCCTCTATTGTGTTGCTGGCAGACCACGCACGATCGGCACACTTCGGATACAATCCGTGACAGTCCTGGTGCCGCCCAAGTGTAGTTTATCTGTCCCATCACCCCCCTCTGGCACACATGACCATTTTGATGTGCCATGCGTGCCAGCCAAGGCAGTAAGGCCTGGGGTGCTATAGGTTTCTCGTCAAGGGTCCACATTTCCCCTGGCCCAGGGCGTATCGCCCCTCGTTTGAGCCAGTCCTCATGTTCGGCCGTCGGTGCAGCGTTTTGCAAGTTTATGATATCGTCCTTAGTTGGTGTGGCGGGTGGTCCCACAGTCGGTATGTCAGCAATCTGTGCGGATGTCGCCTTTGCTCGTGTCACCATCGGCATGTTGCGTTCTATCTGTTGGTTGGCGGCCTTTCCTGCCGCCTCGTCCGCCCTTGCATTGCCCCGGGCAACGTCAGTGTCCGCCCTTTGGTGGCCACGACATTTAATTACCGCGATACCGCGGGGAAGTAAAATGCTTCGGAGGAGCCCTTCTACCAACGCGCCATTCTTTATCACTGAACCGGCAGATGTGAGGAAACCTCTCATGTTCCAGATGGCCCCTTTGTCGTGGACTACGCCGTGAGCATAGGCCGAATCTGTGTAAATGTTGACGGCAAGGCCTTCCGCCAAGCTGCACGCTCTGGTCAAGGCGCACAGCTCCGCCTGCTGTGCGGAAAATGTAGGTGGAAGACGCCCGCTTTCTACCGTCTCGCTATCCGAGCACACAGCGTACCCAGACAACAGGGACCCGTCCCATGCGCGCCTAGCTGATCCATCGACATAATATGTACAATCGGGGTAGTCTAGGGGATTGTCCTTTAAATCCGATCGCACCGTGGAGACTAGCTGCACTACGTCGGCGCACACATGGGGTTCGCCCTCCTCAGGGGTGGGCATCAGTGAGGCTGGGGTGAGTGTCGTGCAACGTTCGATCGTGATGTTGGCTGCAGTGATCAGTGCGGATTCGTATTGCAATAATCTAGTGTTAGACAAATGCTGTGTGCTTCGCTGTAACAACAGCGAAGTGACGCAATGCGGTACCCGTAGCGTTACTGGGTGTCCCATAACAATGTCCGCTGTTCTTTCTACTGTGTACCTGGCCGCTGCCACGGCTTGCAGGCACACCGGAAACCCTCGTTCGACTGGGTCTAACTTTTTACTAAAGTAGGCCACCGGCCGCTCCTTATCCCCATGGGTCTGTGTCAAGACTGACTGGGCGAAACCTCCCACGGCGTGAGTGTAAAGGGTAAATGGTTTCGCATAATCCGGGAGTCCCAATGACGGTGCCGTGACCAATGCCTTTTTCAGCCCTACGAAACATCGCTTCAATTCATCCGTCCATACCAATTCGTCCGGGGCGTTTGATTTGGTCGCCTCGTACAGTGGCTTAGCCAGCAGCGCAAAATCAAGGATCCAAGTGCGGCAGTATCCTGTCATACCTAGGAAGCGCAGCATTTGCCGTTGCGAGCATGGGCGAGGCATCTCCATGATAGCGGTCACCCGTCCGGCATCCAATTCCCGTTTCCCATGCGAAATGGCGTGTCCCAAGTAAGTTACAACCTTCCGCACAAATTGAAGTTTTGGTCTGCCTACTTTGTGGCCTTTGGCCGCCAAGGCCTTTAATAGGGCCATGGAATCCTTTTTGCACGCCTCCTTAGAAGGGGAGCAAATCAACAAATCGTCAATGTACTGCAACAACACTGACCCTCCCTTCAATTCCACATCCGCCAGGTCGCGGTGCAGCGCCCGGGAAAACAGAGTGGGGCTATCTGAAAACCCCTGAGGTAGTACTGTCCAAGTATACTGTCGCCCCCTATGGGTGAAAGCGAACAAGTATTGTGACTCAGCCGCGATGGGCACAGAGAAAAACGCAGAACAAAGGTCAATAACTGTGAAGTATGTTGCGTCCGGCGGAATTGACATCATAAGGGTCTCTCCATTCGGCACTAGTGGGTGTATGCCTTGTATCACCTTGTTCACCTCCCTTAAATCCTGTACAAACCTCCATTTATCTTTTGTCGGATTTTTTACTGGCAGAATTGGTGTATTACATGGGCTGTTAGTTTCCACGATAATTTTCTGCTCCACCAGGGATTGAATTACTGGTGCTATGCCTACGTCGGCCTCGGGTCGTAATTTATACTGTTTTACGTTTGGCAAGCGCATCCCCGGCTGCACTGATATCACTAAAGGTTCGGCGTCTCGCATCCGTCCAACCTCGTCGTCGCTCCGTGGCCATAAATCGTCTGGCACCTCCGCCAGGAGGTAGTCTGACTCACCCGGGTCCGTTAGAACCGCTCGCATGGCATAGTTGCCCTTAGGGGGCAACTCTGCCTCTTCGAACACTCCATCCCTCAGTTGTGTCTTAATGTCAATCGAGAACCCTTCACCGTTATTGAGCCGTCTCACAGTCCAGCGGCCCCTCTTAAACCAATAACCTTGTAAGGGAACTTCCTGTCCCACCATCCAACCTACACTTTCCGGCGGCCACCCCTTGGCAGTAGTGAGGGTAACATGGGTGGCCGCTCCTTCGGGGTATTGGGTCAACGCACGCTGACTCGCGGATAGGATTACCTCGATACCTATCCCCTCACGGCCGAGCCATATCCGTGATAAGTGTAGAGGCGTGCGCTCGCCCAGCTTTTCCTTAACCTTCTCTCGATAATCCTCGTCCTCGCGCTTTGCATCATAATACGCCGTGCAATGGGGTGGATTATCCTTTAAGTGTTTTATCGAAATTTGGTGCAGTTGTAGCCAATCTCGCAGAACTGGACTGTCCAAACACACATTATCTATGATATGCGTCCAAGTAGCCAGAGCCCCTTCGTCCAAGCGCCACCAATACGCGGTGGGGCCGGGACGAGACAATGCCATCATCAATGAGTCGTGTTTAGATTCCGCGACATCTACGAAAACTCCCTGTTCTGTACATGAAATTTGACAGCCCAATCGGCACAATAAGTCCCGTCCCAGCAAATTTGTTGGGGCGGTAGTGGTCATCAAGAAAGCATGTTTAGCCTCCAGCGGGCCGCATGTTACTCACACTTCCTCCGAAATAGGAAGCGCTTGGGGTAAGCCCGAAACGCCCATTATTTGAACGTTCCTCGCCGTGGGGCGCAAAGATGGCAATTGCCCCTCGTTAATTGTACTGCGGGTCGCGCCTGTATCGACAAGAAACTCTAATTGTCGTCCGTCCACGTCCAGCGTCAAGGTCGGTTCCTCTGCCGGTGTCATGGTCAAAAGAGGACACTCCTTAGGCGACCCGCTGGCATCCCGTCAATAGGCCCCTCTATTGTCCTGGGGCGGAAACCCCTTACGAGCACTTGGGCAATCACGTCTCCAGTGTCCCATTTGCTTGCAATAGAAGCACGGTTCCTGCGGAACCGGCGGTGCGGAGGGCATAGGTCGTCCCTCTACGGCACCCCTTCCGCCCAGCCGTCGGTCTGGCAGCCCCCACTGTGACTGGTTTACTTGTTGCCATTGCGGCGGACCCCGAGGCGGGGCCCAGGTCCCCCTCACTCCATTCTGCATCCCACTATTGGGGGGTGGTCCAGGGGTTTGGAGAAGGGGTCTTGGTGGATACCAAATTTGGGGAGGGGGCCCTGGTACGGTCCAAGTTTGAGGGTTTTGAGGAGGAGGGGGAAGAGGGGGTGGTATTGTCCATTGTTGTCTTATCTCGTCCATGTTAATTCGTCCATGGTCTTGGTCGGTACAACCGTCGCAGTCGTTGCCTTCATGGTGGACCCACTCTCCGTTGGGGGATTGGCCCCTATAGAAAGGCCAACCCCCCCTCCCGGGGTCCTCATAACCCCGGACGGGCCCCCACTTCTGGCACTGATCGCGTATGTGGCTCTGACTCCGATCCCCCTTTTTATTTTGATTAAGTTGAGCCCGTTTCTCCTGGACATACATTTGCAATATTTCCTCCTTAATATCCTTCTTCTCCTCTAAGGAGGAGCCCGGGCATTGTTCCAGCTTGTCGCATAAATCGTTGGTTGTCATTCCCTTCCAGCCGAAAAGGACGGACTGTACCTGTTTCTTTAATGCCAGCCGAAGCCCCTCGATTAGATATTGGTTTACCAATGGTTGGGGTAGCCCTATCAGCTGCATCGGACCCAGTCCTCCCCAGCGTGTGATGGCCTTTTCCAACCTTTCCCGGTAATCTCCAATTGATTCTCCTGTCTTTTGTTTTATGGCCCCGATTTTTCCCCAGTCCGGACCTCCTGCTGGCAACAGCGCCAGCTCGATGGATTCTAGCAGCCGGACCTTCAGTTCCTCCCATTGTACTTGTGTTATCTGGCCCGCTCCTGCTGCCCTTGGATCCTCAATCGGCCACTGTGCTCTTTGTCTAGCCCTTTCCCATACCTTGGGTGGGAGCACGGATACTCCCATATGGGTTATGTCTCGATAGTCGCACTCGCCAACTAAAAACCAATTCGACATGGTTGGCACTATCTGTCGTGGGTCATCGATAAGCAAATGTTGAATCCTTTCCCGCATTACTGTTAAAGCGGATTCTTTCCATGGTACCCTTTCTCGAACCCCCTGACCTTGAGCATTAACTCCAATAACTTGTAAGGGGCACAATGTTTTCCTTCCTGTTATTTCCTGACATTCCAATGGGGTAGTTTGTGAGGTCTCGTTCCCATTACAGCCTACCAGTGAGGGGTATAACCCATCCTGTCCTATCGGTGGTGGGAACCCTACAATATCGGTCCCGTTATT
Organism: Myxine glutinosa; assembly: GCF_964187855.1. Lineage (NCBI taxonomy): Eukaryota > Metazoa > Chordata > Myxini > Myxiniformes > Myxinidae > Myxine > Myxine glutinosa. The sequence goes on from NC_136262.1 coordinate 21,647,255, forward strand.
TATCCCGTTAGCCCCGAGCTGTGCAAACAGATTTCCCTGGCTCGGATGGTTCTGGGGGGTAACGACCTTCGTGCCGTGGGGTGTCGGCCCCTGGGGTAACTGGGGCGCGATGGTAGCGGGGTTGCAGGGAGGTGGTGGCGGGAGCGCAGAAAGGATAGGTGGCACCTGAAACCCCGGGACAGGGCTTAGGTCTGGGGCTGGGGAGGGTAGATTGGTTACTACCTCCCCTACCGCGGGGTCTGGATTTTCAACGAGCGGCATCAGTCGCGCGTTGGCCTGCCTCTCTATTTCTTTAACCGCTTCATCCTGCAATTTATTCGCCTGTTTCCTCAGGCCCTTGAGTTTTGATACCTCACCGGCCAGGCTGGCCTGTATCGACCTTGCGTGTCGCTTCATCGCTTCTTCCTTCCACCAACCAAAGACTTTCCAATAGTCAGGCGGGAAGTGTTTCATGTCCTGTTCTAACTTTTCTAATGCCCCATACAACGCGTCCAATTTTTCCAGCGCAAAAGACCCTCCTTCGGGCCACGGTTCACCTAGATCCTTAGTCAGCGCAACCCATGACTTCCCTGGTCTCGCAGCGTCATAGCCATACCTCCTAAACATGAAAAATGCTGTGGTATTTCTGAGAGGTTCACCTGCCTTTACAGTCTTATTACCCATCCTAGGAAAATTTAGTTTACCGACGTAGCCTTGTACCCGTGAGGTTCGCCCGCCTCGCGAGGTACGGCCGTCTACCTAACTCCTGAGAGGCCGACGTAGCCTTGTACCCGTGAGGTTCGCCCGCCTCGCGAGGTACGGCCGTCAACCTAACTCCTGAGAGGCTCGCCCGCCTTCACAGCTGTCTAACCTATCCTTCCTTTACTTTCCTGGCGTCCTACACCCTTATAATACTTCTAACCTTACTTATGATTCCAATGTCTCCCGGATAGGCCTCGGATTGGGACGCCGCCCTTATCCTTACCCTCACAACCCAGAGATCTATTACCCCTTACCCTCGGGCGCCCAACGTGGGGCACTTTCCTTTACGTAACGTTACCCTGACGAGTCCATAAACAGTCAGTTGCTCCGGGACCCAAGCGGTCCGTATTTAAATTTAGGTTCGTGGATCAGGTTCGAGCAGGAAACGGAACAAACGGCACCCGAGCAAGAGAGTGGGTTACAATTTGGACTGACCCCAAGGCTATAAAGGAAAAAACAAAAGAAAACCACAGCTCACCTGACCCGGATCAATTGCCAGCTGGTCTCACCACTCACTTGCCTGGGACCGCGTCCCGGACTGCACAGACTGATCCCACCGCTGCCACCATTTGTCGGAATGGGACTTAGAACTTGGGACTCAGAGGACTCAGAGAAAGGAGCAACGGATATATTTATTAGAACTCGTTTACACAAGCTTGCGGAAAACACAATGTCGCTTGAAGCTCACGAAATGACCAACACTACAACAAGGTGCTCTGAAGTAATTCGATTTAAACTTGCTATATATAAAGAATATTAGGGTGTGGCTTTAGCTCACAAGATACAGAGAAAGAATGGGCTCATTGGTCCCCCCACCATTAGTCCCATCCTGTTGTTCAGTTAGTTAAAGGAAGTTCATCCAAGGCCACTCATGGGTTAGCTCAGATAAGGAGATGGTCAGCAATATGTGGCAACATGTTTACAACTTTCTGTATAGAGACTTGGGTTGGGGAAGTACAAAGGGAGTGGACACTCATAAATGTGTCAACCTACAGGATATTGGCAAAGTCTTGTGGGAGGCTGAGAGATAGCAGCTGCAACCAAGGCCACAAAAGGGGAACAAGGGATTATGCCAATACAGGGTAAGAGCTCACAAGCACAGAACTCCTTATTAGGGTATTACACATCCTCAATGCACAAGAAAGGACTAAGTATTTTAAAAGAATACAGCAATCAGTCAAAACAAAACATATAATTGGTTATGCTTGGTAATTGGTAGAGCAGCAAGAATTAGCAAAGGGGGAGGGGAATAACAGCTCCCCACACATATATATATATATATATATATATATATATATATATATATATATATATATATATATATTAAAATAAGAGTTAATATGGTGAAATTTTGCATTGTATTTATCTCTATATTGTTGCGGTTTTGTGTTTTTACAAATAAAGGTTAATTTTCCCCCTCATAGTTTAGTCATACTACAACACGTAGCCTCGCGATTGTTCAGTTATTTCTTAGTAAATGTAAGCATAGTCCTTTTCCTGTGTTAGTTTTGCATATATAATGAGAGTTAGGTTTCCCTCCAATGCTTTATGCCGCCTCGATGCTTTGGTTTTTGGTGCAAATTAAAACGAGGCTGGCCTGACAAGTCGAGGCAAGCCGAAGGAAGACGGGAAAGGAGTGACGGTAAGCACGAGCCGCCAATCAGGGCTCGAGGGGAGTGGCTTACGACTGTGGCAAAGGCGTGGTTTGGAACATTCGATGTGGACTAAGGGCGTGGCAATATAACCCTTTGCACAAAGCCCCCACCCCAGTTATGGGAGAGGCGCTTGAGAGTTGAACAAGTTATGGGAGAGGCGCTTGAGAGTTGAACAAGTTATGGGAGAGGCACTTGAGAGTTGAACAAGTTATGGGAGAGGCGCTTGAGAGTTGAACAATTTCTGAGGAGCGGTGCGCTGAAAGAAGTGAAACGAGTTTCGAGGGGAGAGGCGCTTGAACAAGTTGAATGCTTGGTTGAGCTTGAGGCAGATCCTCCGTACTGAGTTACGCGAGAGAAAGCGCGCCATTGATTAATAGCGCTGTGAGAAACCGCCTGCCTGCTCTGCCTTTATTCGAGAGACGCGCTGCAAGGATCCCTCCCGCCTACCTGCTTGCCTTCATCGAGGGATGTGCTGTGACCGCAGAGGGCCACTCCAGGCGAGCTGTTCCTGGACGACCAAGCCGGCGCATGCAGCGCATGAACATTTCCCCCTGTGAGTGTGAATGGGCCCGTGTCTGGGAAAAATAAGCTAAGACTGCTTGAGTGCCTGCTCTGTGTCTCTGTTTCTACCGAATCATTGTAAATAATAATTAAATCGTGTTATTCCTTTGATTCTACCGCTTTTGTGTTTTCCATCATTGACTTAGCGTGGTCCGAATAATTATCCCTCTAATCGGGTTCCAATACAAGATAACTGCATGGACCACGTGGTACGTCATCCGCTCGGACGTACTTATATTACGTGTGGTTCGTGCGAGACTCGATCCCCGCTTGCGCGGAGACGTGAGTACTTAGGTACGTGCGAACACCATACCGAAACCCTTATTTCGCGTCTGCCCGGGAGTGGCGATTCAAATTTTGCGGTTGCGACGACCCAAAAAGAACAAGGGGCTTAATCTCCCCTTGGTAAGGGCAGGAGGGTCGTGCGAAACCATAACATTTGGTGTCAGGAGTGGGATTTGGAACCCTGGAAAAAAATTTGGACACCAAATTGTACATATTGGCCATAACATTTGGTGTCCGGGAGTGGGATTGGACCTGGAGTGTGCTTCATGCACTCAAAATTACGAGCGGACGAAATTTAGTGTTAAGATCCAAATTGTATTCGTACCATGGCTGGCCAAGGTGGTCTAATGCTGGAAGGGGTAGAAAAGCAAAAATGAATGACCCAGGACCGAGAGGGACAGTTGGTAGTGGAGGAAGCAGAAAAGGGTGCGGCAGGTGGTAAAGACAATGGCGGCGCCTCGCACATGGCGGTAAAGGCCAAACCCGTTGTGCAAGTGAGTGTTAAAGATATGCAGTTATTCATGACGCAATTCATGGTGATGCTGAAAGAAGAGGGGGACAAAACAAGAAGGGCAATGAAAGAATGGGGTAAAGACATGAACGAAACGTTTGATCAAATGAATAGGGATATAGAAAAAGCGGGGGAGAACATTGGGCGCAGGTTGAGCGAGGAGGTCGCAATGGGGCACGACGAGGTGACGCGGTGTGAGGAACGCGTGGAGAGCGAGGTAGAGCGAGGGACAGCCAAGTTGACCGGGGATAATGAAATCGCGACGCGGGGTGTAGAAGAGCCGACGGTCGCCGAATTGGACAAAGAAATGTTATGGGCGCCGGCGGTCATCGAGCTAGAAAAAGAAATAATTGGGGTCGAAGAGACGGTAGAAAAAGTGAGAAAGTCGAGGGAGAAAGAGATGGGATATGTACAAAGTCTGCATTTACACCGTGATGCCATGCTTGCTAACCCCAATAAAGGTTTACAGGTGCTGGCGGAAAAGCCGGGAAAGGAGGACCCCGAGGTGAGTAGAAATAATGGCGCGAATGTGTGTGGCGCGAACGGGTTTTTGGCGTGCTTGGGACAGAGACGAAACCCGGGCGGTCGCGGAAGGTCCATTGTACGGTGTACGAGGGCGACTGGTGCGCGGTATGAGAGAGAGTGTGCGCCGAAGCGTGAGCGAGGAAAGTATGCGCCAGGGTGTGCGATGATTGGGTGTGTAACAGGAGAGTGCACACCCGTGGGTGTTACAGACTGTGTGCGGGAAGAGTGTGTAACGGAGTTTGTGAAAGGCGTGAGTGCGCCTAGATGTGCGGGTACGAGTATGGAGCGTGAGGAAAAATGCACACCTGAGTGTGTAAAAAAGAGTGTGCGGTAGCGGAGTGTATGGGAGGCGTGGGGACGCCTGGGTGTGCGAGCGCTGAGTGCGTCGTGAGTAGTGAGGACGCAGCTCATGCATCGACACTGACCGGGGTAGCATTTAGCGGGACGGGTAGCGAACGTGAGCCCCCGATGAGTTGTATGCAGCAGGGATCGATGCCGCGGCGGTTTCACAAGGACCGACGTGCACGACCCGTGCCGGCCCCCGCACTGTATGGTTGGTGCCGTGCCATGGCGGCAAAGGCGCTCGGCGAGGTTCAAGGGGAGGTAGGAGATTTCGGAGCCGCACACCTTGGTGGGTGCGGTGCTCTGACCGTGCGCGGTTGGGGCAACGTGCGTGGGACCGCGAGGCACCGCGCAGGGATGGGGCCCTGCACCTCGGCCCGTCCATACCTCCCCCTTTTGGATCGAAAATGCCGGACGGACATCCCATACAGGCGACCAACCACCCGAATGGATCGCACGGCCCTGCGAGGCCAAGCCATGACAGCGTATCTCCACAAGAAGAGGCTCGAGTGTAGTGGACTGATGAGAGTAGTGTACCCTATGTGAGGAATGGTAGTTTGACCATTCCTCATGCCAGGGCCCATGAGCATTAGTTTAGGGGAGTGGCAGTGATAGGCACATGGGGGTGCCAGCAATGGTTACCTCCATGGGGGCACCAAAGCTAGCCGAGGGAGGGCTAGGATAATTATAGGGAATTAGCAGACAGTAGAGACTGAGAATTAAGTAGTGACACTGTACTGTAGTAGTGTAGTGGGGACGTAGAGAGATTAGGTGGATGATAATGACAAGGGAGTGCATAGTGTAACGGGACGACGGGGAAGCACGAGTTTTAGGGGGAAACCAGGTAGATAGATGATGCTGTGTGCTTGGTGAGGAATTGTGTGAGGAGTTGTTGAGACAAATGGAATTGTGTTGGAGGTGTGTGAGCACAAGAGGTGTGCCAGATATTGGGTGTGTAAAAGTAGTAGTGTGAATTGACTTGCATGGTGTGCAAGACGAAAGATGTGGAAGTAATTTGTGTGTGAATAAGTGGTGTGGAATGCTTGGTGTGAGAATAAAAGGTGTGGAATGCATGGTGCGAAGGATTGAATGGGGGAAGAGTGGAACCCATTCGCGGAAGCCCGGGGGGGGTAGTGTAAAGCCAGGTAGAGGGCTTTAGGCAAAATTTGTATGGATATTGACACCTGTGGTGCGGGTAGTAGAAAGGTAGTGTTTTGTAGAGTGCATGAGTATGTGGAATCGCTGGGCATGTGGTTTAATTGGTGCGTATGGTTATTGGGGCAATCCGCCACTGGTAGTTTGTTGGCCAGGTGAGGCCGCAGGTAGGCTCTGGGAGCCGGTTAGGTTAGTTGTGAGTGGGGCCCGAGGATCCAAGGGAAGGACCCGGGTTGCCCAATGCCAAGGTGGGCATCAGGGGGTAAAGTGCCAGGAGGGGCCTTCCCCAGTTAGGGTAGTTGTGAGTGGGGCCCGAGGATCCCAGGAGAGGACCCGGGTTGCCCAATGCCAAGGTGGGCATCAGGGGGTAAAGTGCCAGGAGGGGCCTTCCCCAGTTAGGTAGTCGCAGGAGCAGGTAAGCTCGGGTGGCGACTTCAGTGGCGGAGGTGCGCAGGTAGGCAGACCTGCTGGTAGAGCCACACGACCCAGCCCTGAAATTGTGCAAAGGCACAGAGTGAAAATTTGAGGGAGAGAGACCCAAATTTCAGGGGCACCGCAGAGTGGACAATGGGAATTCGGGTTTTTAGAACCACATAGTTTAAAGAGGCCGATTGGCAGGGTATGACCCCGGGCAGTTTAAATGAGTTAATGGCAGTAGTGTAGTTAGGATGAGAAATCCCTTCGCACTATCCACACCAATCACCGAGGAGGACGAATCTCCACACCAAGGCTCTGTAAACTGTTTGAGTGGTAAGACGCATCACGACGTAGTGACATTGTGTTGTTCCATTCCTTCCTTCCTGGGAGGGATTTGGAGACGAATTTGGATTAGAGGGGGATATGGGAGACAAGACGTAGAGACGAATTTGTCAATACAAGGAGGGCTAGGGTAGTGTAAGCCGACAGTGGGGGGTACGGACGGCTCGGGACGAGCCTGCTCTGCTCGCTCTTCCACGCCCCTCGCATTGCATTACCTTGTTTTGCTGTGTGCCGTTGCGCCCTTTCTGCTTTGCTGGTCATGCTTTGTCTCTTCCCCCACCCCAGGACCATTTTGGAGGTGGAACTGTGCAGCACCATCGACCTGTGCAGCATCTTGCTGCACCTTGCTACATATGTGCAGTCGAACTGCACAGCACTTTGCTGCCCTATCCTTCTGCTGCACCCTTGTTACATCTGTGCAGCCAAAGGCGCAGCATTTGCTGCCATATAATAATAATAATAATTCATTTATTTTGTATAGCGCTTTTCCAGAAGCCCAAAGGCGCTTTGACAGAGTGGCAAACATAATGCATAAAATACATGAAAACAACAATTGCAAAAAAGACAAGAATCAATAGGGAAATATTTAAAGCAAAAGGAGGGAGAAGGAGAAGAGATAGTCAGGGGTTAAATGCTGTGGGTTGAATGTTGAATGCAGTGTTGAACAGGTGGGTCTTTAGTGATGTTTTGAATGTGGTGAGTGAGGAGGAGTCTCTGATGGTGTGAGGTAGTGAGTTCCAGAGGGTGGGCGCAGCGATGGAGAAGGCCCTGTCCCCCCAGGATCTGAATTTGGTCCGGATGGAGGGGGTCAGGAGGTTTGTACCAGCAGAGCGGAGGTTGCGGGTGGGAGTGTGTCTGGAGAGGAGGTCAGCCAGGTAGGATGGGGCCAGGTTATGGAGGGCTTTGTATGTCAAGAGGAGGATTTTGTACTGGATTCTCTGGGGGATGGGGAGCCAGTGAAGCTTGTAAAGGACGGGGGTGATGTGGTCACGGGTCCGGGAATGGGTGAGTAGACGGGCAGCGGAGTTCTGAATGTATTGGAGTTTATTGGTGATTTTTGAGGGTGAACCATAGAGGAGGCTATTGCAGTAGTCCAGACGGGAGGTGATGAAGGCGTGGATGAGGGTTTCTGCAGCCGTGGAGGAGAGGGATGAGCGGAGACGGGCAATGTTTTTCAGGTGAAAGAAGGCTGACTTTGTGATCTGTTTAGTGTATTTGTCGAAGGAAAGGGTTTGGTCAAAGATGACGCCAAGATTCCGGATGTGAGGGGAGGTGGATACTGGGATACCGTCGATGTTGAGGGCAAAGTTATGGGTGGATTTTGTGAGCGTTTTTGGGCCAATGATGATTATTTCAGATTTATCACAGTTAAGCTTGAGGAAGTTGATTTGAAGCCAGGATTTTATTTCAGTGATGCAGTTTGTCAGGATAGAGTGGGTGTCGGTGGAGACGAACTTGGTGGAGATGAAAAGCTGGATGTCATCGGCGAAGCAGTGGAATTGGAGACCATGACGGCGGATTAAGTGACCGAGCGGGGACAGGTAAAGGATGAAGAGGAGGGGGCCAAGAACTGAACCTTGGGGGACACCTTGGGGGAGGGGAGCAGTGGGGGATTTGCAGTTATTGATGGAGATGAACTGGCATCTGTCATAGAGGTATGATTTAATCCAAGAGAGGGCAGTGCCGGTAACGTTAAAGGTGGATTCAAGTCGGGTGAGGAGGATAGTGTGATCGATGGTGTCAAAGGCAGCGCTGAGGTCGAGGAGGACGAGAATGTTGAGGTTGCCAGCGTCAGAGGAGAGGAGAAGGTCGTTGGTGATTTTGAGGAGAGCAGTTTCAGTACTGTGGTTGGACCGGAATCCGGATTGGAATGTTTCCTTTTGCTATAACTTTGCTGCACGTGTGCAGCACTTTGCTGCCACAAACACTTTGCTGCACCTTATACACTTATGGGCCACAAGTCTTGTGGCCTTACACCTCTGCTGTGCAGCACTTTGCTGAAAAAAACCATCTTGCACTTCGGACCACTTGTTTTGAGTAGCATTAATGTCATGCAGTCGGACCACATAAGGTTGGACCTGCCTGGCAAAGAAATGAAATAACATTTTTTTTGTTGTGCATTTTTATTATGGTGTGCTAGGGACGAGAAGATTTGTAAGTTAGATAGCCCTGAAGATCAAAAATGGCCTGTATGCTGGTCCGGGGGCTAGCCAGTTTTATAGGCACACAGAAGAAGCAAGAAGCAAGATGCAAGAAGCAAGCAGCAAGTGTCATGAATTATGAGTGTGTGTTGTGTTTTTGCTGTGCTTTCTCTACCCTCCAATCTTCTCTTCCAAAAAGGACAGGTCCTGGGTCATAGAATTGTAAATAAACTAGGGCATGCCCGTACTATATATAAGCTAGGACGTGCCCGTACGTGGGTGCCCGTTCCTTGCAAAAAAAAAAAAACTGCAAAAAAAAAAAAAACTGCAAAAAAAAAACAATGGTTTGGTCCATTCGCAACGACCACAGAACCCCCCCCCCCCTCTATTTACATGAATGGTTTGGTCCATTCGCAAAGCCAAAGCGAACGACCACAGAACCCCCCCCCCCTCTATTTACATGAATGGTTTGGTCCATTCGCAAAGCCAAAGCGAACGACCACAGAACCCCCCCCCCCCCTCTATTTACATGAATGGTTTGGTCCATTCGCAACGGCAAAGCGAACGGCGAACGGCTAAATCGCCATAGCTCGGTAAGTACTTGTCCGATTAATTTCAAACCTTGAAAAGGCACATCCTCGGGTCCCCAGCAATATACCTGGCAAGTTTCAAGTATATCGGACCGGTAGTTGTCGAGAAACAGCGGTCACAGACAAACGTACAGACGTACAGACGTACAGAGATTACTGGAATTATAGATAGATTAAGTTTCTGTGCTTGTAAATATAAAAATGCTGCCCACCGGCTATGTGTTTAGTTTGACAAATTCCGGATTTCGGGTAGTTGTGGGCGTGAATCTGTTAGCTAGCTACTCAACGCAATAGGGGGGACATATTTAGTGTTTTAAAACTGTCGCATACACGGGTTAGAGTAAATGTTAGGGGGTAACCACACCTAGATGTCACATATAAAAGTAAAAGTAATTTTGCATGTCATTCTCAAAACCGGTCGTTCCAGTTGTTGGTTTCGACTCAGGGATGAGTCTGACGAGGGAGAGGGGTAGTGTTGCGGTTTTGTGTTTTTACAAATAAAGGTTAATTTCCCCCCTCATAGTTTAGTCACACTACAACACGTAGCCTTGCGACAGTTCAGTTATTTCTTAGTAAATGTAAGCATAGTCCTTTTCCTGTGTTAGTTTTGCGTTGAGTAGAATAATGAGAGTTAGGTTTCCCTCCAATGCTTTATGCTGCCTCGATGCTTTGGTTTTGGCGCAAATTACCACGAGGCTGGCCTGACAAATCGAGGCAAGCCGGAGGAAGGCGGGGAAGGAGTGACGGTAAGCACTAGCCGCCAATCATGGCTCGAGGGGAGTGGCTTACAACTGTGGCAAAGGTGTGGTTTGGAACATTTGATGCGGACTAAGGGCGTGGCAATATAACCCTTTGCACAAAGCCCCCACCCCAGTTATGGGAGAGGCGCTTGAGAGTTGAACAAGTTATGGGAGAGGCGCTTGAGAGTTGAACAATTTATGGGAGAGGCGCTTGAGAGTTGAACAAGTTCTGAGGAGAGGTGCACTGAAAGAAGTGAAACGAGTTTCGAGGGGAGAGGCGCTTGAACAAGTTGAATGCTCGGTTGAGCTTGAGGCAGATCCTCCCTACTGAGTTACGCCAGAGAAAGTGCGCCGTTGATTAATAGCGCTGTGAGAAACCGCCTGCCTGTTCTGCCTTTGTTCGAGAGACGCGCTGCAAGGATCCCTCCCGCCTACCTGCTTGCCTTCATCGAGGGACGTGCTGTGACGGCAGAGGGCCACGCCGGGCGAGCTGTTCCTGGACGACCAAGCCGGCGCATGCAGCGCATGAACATTTCCTTTCTTCATTTCCCCCTGTGAGTGTGAACGGGCCCGTGTCTGGGGAATAAGCTAAGACTGCTTAAGTGCCTGCGCTGTGTCTCTGTTTCTACCGAATCATTATAAATAATAATTAAATCGTGTTATTCCTTTGATTCTACCACTTTTGTGTTTTCAATCATTGACTTAGCATGGTACGAATAATTATCGCTCTAATCGGGTTCCAATACAAGATAACTGCACGGACCACGTTGTACGTCATCTGCTCGGACGTACTCAAATTACGCGTGGTTCGTGCGAGACTTGACCCCGCTTCCGCGGCAGCGTGAGTAATTAGGTACGTGCGAACATCGTCCCGAAACCCTGTCTCGCGTCTGCCCGGGAGTGGCGATTCAAATCTCGCGGTTGCGACGACCCAAAAAGAACAAGGGGCTTAATCTCCCCTTGGTAAGGGCAGGAGGGTCGCGCGAAACCGTAACAATATATATTAAAATAAGAGTTAATCTGGTGAAATTTTGCATTGTATTTATATATACAGTATATACAGTGCGTATCAAAAAAAAGGTAATCCGAATTCAAGGGGTTAATATGCAAAGGTTATTTAGTTTGACAATTTACATGTGGTTTACCAATTATGAGGAGATCCTCAGCTTTCCATAGATGCCTTTCATGCATCATTGCTGTCACACATGACCGAGTCCATGTTCATTGAAAATGACAAGTTCAAATCGCATTTCTTCAAGTTTGGCTAATCGGTGCAAGACAGTTTTAAATGGACGCATTACTTGTCGACTACCAAGTTGATTATGTAAAATTGTTAAGCTGGTCTGGTAATCGTCGGTTGCGTCATCATTTGCTTAAGATGGGTATTTAAGATGGGCCTACAGTGTATGGGTTTAGAGACAGTCTGAGTCATTGAAAAGATCTTCAATGTAATGTAATGTAATGTTCAATAATGCTGAGGCTAATATAGCCAACAACTGGTCGTTTTTCTATGCTTTATCCTTTTTCAATGCTGAGGCTAATGTAGACAACATATGGTCGTTTTTCCATGCTTTATCCTTTTTCAATGCTGATGCTAATATAGCCAACATATGGTCGTTTTTCCATGCTTTATCCTTTTTCAATGCTGACGCTAATATAGCCAACATATGGTCGTTTTTCCATGCTTTATCCTTTTTAAATGCTGATGCTAATATAGCCAACATATGGTCGTTTTTCCATGCTTTATCCTTTTTCAATGCTGACGCTAATATAGCCAACATATGGTCGTTTGTCCATGCTTTATCCTTTTTAAATGCTGAGGCTAATATAGCCAACATATGGTCGTTTGTCCATGCTTTATCCTTTTTCAATGCTGACGCTAATATAGCCAACATATGGTCGTTTGTCCATGCTTTATCCTTTTTAAATGCTGAGGCTAATATAGCCAACATATGGTTGTTTGTCCATGCTTTATCTTTTTTAAATGCTGAGGCTAATATAGCCAACATATGGTCGTTTTCCATGCTTTATCTTTTTTAAATGCTGAGGCTAATATAGCCAACATATGGTCGTTTTACCATGCTTTATCCTTTTTCAATGCTGACGCTAATATAGCCAACATATGGTCGTTTTTCCATGCTTTATCCTTTTTCAATGCTGAGGCTAATATAGCCAACATATGGTCGTTTTCCATGCTTTATCCTTTTTCAATGCCGAGGCTAATGTAGCCAACATATGGTTGTTTGTCCATGCTTTATCCTTTTTAAATGCTGAGGCTAATATAGCCAACATATGGTCGTTTTTCCATGCTTTATCCTTTTTCAATGCCGAGGCTAATGTAGTCAACATATGGTCGTTTTTCCATGCTTTATCCTTTTTCAATGCTGACGCTAATATCGCCAACATATGGTCGTTTTTCTATGCTTTATCATTTTTAAATGCTGAGGCTAATGTAGCCAACATATGGTCGTTTTTCCATGGTTTATCCTTTTTTAATGCTGAGGCTAATATAGCCAACATATGGTCGTTTATGCTTTGTCCTTTTTAAATGCTGATGCTAATATAGCCAACATATGGTCCTTTTTCCATGCTTTATCCTTTTTTTAATGCTGAGCCTAATATAGCCAACATATGGTCGTTTATGCTTTGTCCTTTTTAAATGCTGAGGCTAATATAGCCAACATATGGTCGTTTGTCCATGCTTTATCCTTTTTAATGCTGAGGCTAATATAGCCAACATATGGTCGTTTATGCTTTGTCCTTTTTAAATGCTGAGGCTAATATAGCCAACATATGGTCGTTTGTCCACGCTTTATCCTTTTTAAATGCTGAGGCTAATATAGCCAACATATGGTCGTTTATGCTTTGTCCTTTTTAAATGCTGAGGCTAATATAGCCAACATATGGTCGTTTATGCTTTGTCCTTTTTAAATGCTGAGGCTAATATAGCCAACATATGGTCGTTTGTCCATGCTTTATCCTTTTTAATTCTGAGGCTAATATAGCCAACATATGGTCGTTTATGCTTTGTCCTTTTTAAATGCTGAGGCTAATATAGCCAACATATGGCCGTTTGTCCATGCTTTATCCTTTTTAATGCTGAGGCTAATATAGCCAACATATGGTCGTTTATGCTTTATCCTTTTTAATGCTGAGGCTAATATAGCCAACATATGGTCGTTTATGCTTTGTCCTTTTTAAATGCTGAGGCTAATATAGCCAACATATGGTCGTTTTCCATGCTTTATCTTTTTTAAATGCTGAGGCTAATATAGCCAACATATGGTCGTTTGTCCATGCTTTATCTTTTTTAAATGCTGAGGCTAATATAGCCAACATATGGTCGTTTGTCCATGCTTTATCTTTTTTAAATGCTGAGGCTAATATAGCCAACATATGGTCGGTTGTCCATGCTTTATCTTTTTTAAATGCTGAGGCTAATATAGCCAACATATGGTCGTTTGTCCATGCTTTATCTTTTTTAAATGCTGATGCTAATATAGCCAACATATGGTCGTTTATGCTTTGTCCTTTTTAAATGCTGAGGCTAATATAGCCAACATATGGTCCTTTTTCCATGCTTTATCCTTTTTTTAATGCTGAGGCTAATATAGCCAACATATGGTCGTTTATGCTTTGTCCTTTTTAAATGCTGAGGCTAATATAGCCAACATATGGTCGTTTGTCCATGCTTTATCCTTTTTAATGCTGAGGCTAATATAGCCAACATATGGTCGTTTATGCTTTGTCCTTTTTAAATGCTGAGGCTAATATAGCCAACATATGGTCGTTTGTCCACGCTTTATCCTTTTTAAATGCTGAGGCTAATATAGCCAACATATGGTCGTTTGTCCATGCTTTCTCCTTTTTAATTCTGAGGCTAATATAGCCAACATATGGTCGTTTATGCTTTGTCCTTTTTAAATGCTGAGGCTAATATAGCCAACATATGGTCGTTTGTCCATGCTTTATCCTTTTTAATGCTGAGGCTAATACAGCCAACATATGGTCGTTTATGCTTTATCCTTTTTAATGCTGAGGCTAATATAGCCAACATATGGTCGTTTATGCTTTGTCCTTTTTAAATGCTGAGGCTAATATAGCCAACATATGGTCGTTTTCCATGCTTTATCTTTTTTAAATGCTGAGGCTAATATAGCCAACATATGGTCGTTTGTCCATGCTTTATCTTTTTTAAATGCCGAGGCTAATATAGCCAACATATGGTCGTTTGTCCATGCTTTATCTTTTTTAAATGCTGAGGCTAATATAGCCAACATATGGTCGTTTGTCCATGCTTTATCTTTTTTAAATGCTGAGGCTAATATAGCCAACATATGGTCGTTTGTCCATGCTTTATCTTTTTTAAATGCTGATGCTAATATAGCCAACATATGGTCGTTTGTCCATGCTTTATCTTTTTTAAATGCTGAGGCTAATATAGCCAACATATGGTCGTTTTTCCATGCTTTATCCTTTTTCAATGCTGAGGCTAATATAGCCAACATATGGTCGTTTGTCCATGCTTTATCTTTTTTAAATGCTGACCATGAAGGAAAAGAAGCAGCACATACCGTTCGTATGACTCGGTCGGGATTACGAACGTTCGACTATCCCAGACCCACATCAGACTCCATCCTTACACCACACAGCATGGTCACATGGTAGTTGATGTTCTTGAAATGTAACAAGGTGTTTTCCTAAAGCACCCAATACATCTGTCAGGCGAGTTCATACGTCAGCAGCCCGTTTTACAAACTCTTGTGAGAGTTGCAATGTTTCCCAAACTTACACAAAGTTTTAAAACTGTCGTCGTGATGAATAAACACACATGTTCTGTATTCTCAAATTATCCACGGATGAAAACTTTTAACTTAAATTGTTTTGGGAATCGTTTTCTTTTTAATCCTAGAATCAAAGAAAAAACACCATTTGACACATTACCACTCCTATAGTCATTCATTTATTCATTCTCGGCGGTTTGGCTTTGGGAATGTGCCGAATGAAGGTTTCGTCGAGTGAGAGGAACAACCTGGTTAAAAACCAATAAACCTTCTGATGATGGGAATGAGGGGAGGTCGGCCTGGCAGGCCAAGAGTCAAGACCACGTGTGTTTTCATACTAAAGGAGGAAGTTTTCTCGGTCCTCATTCACTCACTCATTCATTCATTCACTCATTCAGTCACTCACCCACTCCACCATTCACTCACTCACTCAACCACGCCATCATTCACTCACTCACTCAACCACTCCATCATTCACTCACTCACTCAACCACTCCATCATTCACTCACTCATTCATTCACTCACCCACACCATCATTCATTACTCATTCATTCACTCACCCACACCATCATTCATTACTAATTCATTCACTCATTCATTCACTCACCCACACCATCATTCATTACTCATTCATTCACTCACTCAGTCACTCACCCACTCCATCATTCACTCACTCACTCAACCACTCCATCATTCAACCACTCCATCATTCACTCACTCACTCAACCACTCCATCATTCACTCACTCATTCATTCACTCATTCATTCACTCACCCACTCCATCATTCACTCACTCTCATTCATTCGCTCACTCACCACTCACTCATTTACTCACTCACTCTTATTCACTCTCTTTCAGTCACTCATTCATTACTCATTCACTCACTGACCCACAAACACTGCTCGATCGCATATGCTCACAGGACCAAAGTCAAGGTGAGCTAAAAACCGTTGACATTGTGATACAAGCATGAAATTTGGCAGGTAGGGTTAGGTTCTTATGTAGATAGGTACTCTTTAAATTCTCAGTCGATTAGCCAACTCGAAAATCAACATGGCGGCCATTTTTTCAAAATGGTCGCCAAAATTGCTAAGATGTGCCATAAACTTTTTAATACTGAATTTCGGATGTACGAGCATCAATATAAAAATGACAGAACTACAGATTATCTGTAGGAAATCGTTAAAATTATAAATTTCTCTTATGTTGAACGATCTCGATGCCTCCGTTTCAAACAGGTGAACCTGAAACAGGTGAAACAGGTAAAATCTTCTTCAGAATGTCACGTGGCCCTGAGTTTGGCAATGATGAATGAAACGAAGGCCAGGTAAGGAATGTTCTTCGAAATTTCCATTGATTAGTTGAAAACAAACAAATGGTATAATTTCACCTTTTCATTGAACTCACTGACAGAGTTCTTTGTCAGACTCACTGACACTGGGTGTGAAGAGAATGACAGAGATCTGTAATCTGGTGGTTAAAGAAGGCCGCATTCCAGTGGATTGGGAACTGAGTACCCTCGTCCCTCTATACAAGGGGAAAGGTGACCCTCTGGAGTGTGGCTCGTACCGAGCGATAAAGTTATTGGAGCATGGAATGAAGGTATTGGAAAGGGTGTTGGAGAGGAGGATAAGGAAGAAAGTGAAGATCGACGAAATGCAGTTTGGATTTATACCAGGAAGAGGAACGACAGACGCGCACTTTATTGTGAGGCATTTGCAGGAGAAGTACATGGAGAAGAGGAAGAGGTTGTTTCTTGAGTTTGTTGATCTGGAGAAAGCATTCGATAGGGTTCCATGCGAAGTATTGACATGGGCATTGAGGAGGTTAGGAGTGGAGGAATGGTTGATCAGAGTAGTGATGGTAATGTACAAAAGAGCGCGCACAGCTGTAAGGACGAAGGACGGGAACAGTGGTGAGTTTGAGGTGAAGGTGGGAGTGCATCAGGGGTCGGTACTAAGTCCACCACTATTAGTAGCTGTGATGGAGGTGCTGGCTCGGAACGTAAAGGAGGGTTTCCCGTGGGAGTTGTTGAATGCAGATGATCTGGTGTTGATTGCAGAAAGTATGGATGGACTGAAGGAAAAGATGAACAAGTGGAAGGAATGTATGGAGACAAAAGGTCTGAAGGTGAATATCGGAAAGACGAAGGTGATGGCAAGTGGTAAAGCATGTGGTGAGGTGGAAAGAACAGGGAAGTGGCCATGTGCTGTGTGCAGGAAGGGTGTCGGAGTGAACTCCATTCAATGTACAATGTGCGCTGAGTGGGTTCATCAAATATGTAGCGGTCTGAGAGGGTCATTAACCAGTGTGGCAACTACATTCAAATGTAAGGTGTGCACAGAGGGAGCTGCAGATGGAGGAAATGTTGAGTTGGATCTTGGAGACGGCGTGAAGCTGGAAGGTGTGAAAACATTTTGCTACCTCGGAGACATGCTGAATGGAGAAGGTGGATCAGACTCGGCAACGGTTGCTAGAGTGAGATGTGCATGGAAGAAGTTTTGGGAACTGAGTGGCGTGCTGATGATGAGGGGAGTGTCGTTGAAGCTGAAGGGAAAGGTGTATGCTGCACGTGTCAGAAGTGTTATGATTTATGGGAGCGAGACATGGGTAATGAACGTAGAGCAGCAACGAAGGCTGGAAAGGGTGGAAATGCGAATGGTTCTACGGATGTGCGGAGTATCGTTGAGAGAGAGGAAGACAAATGATGAATTGCGAAAGATGATGGGAATAGAGCCTGTGATTGATGCTGTGAAGAGGAACAGGTTGAGATGGTTTGGTCATGTGTTGAGGAAGGATGAAAGTGACTGGTTGAGAAGAGTAATGGAAATGAATGTAGAAGGAAGTAGAGGACGGGGAAGACCGAGAAAGACTTGGCTAAAGATGGTGGAAGAAGAAATGCGGGCAAGGGGGTTAACAAGGAGAGATGCAGAAAATAGGGCAAGATGGAGAAGATTGTCATGGGGACCGCAAGGCTAACCCCCGCTCTCGCAGGGAAAATGGCCTTAAAATGCATGTTGTTGTATTGAACCAAGTTGAAAGTTAATTTATTTTATTTTCTAGGGCAGGTTGAAATTTCAGAGTGCGAACTCTGACCCCACACCTTCACAACTTGTTGTCTTGGCCGTTTTAAACCGAAATCGTTACAGTTACACAATGCACGTTCCCGGGCACGTCGAAGTGCTCCGCGTGGACGTCCTTAATGGTGTGTGCCCAAAGGCAGGTTCAATGCTGGCAAAGAAGAAGAAGATGTCTATGAGGAGGAAGAAGAAGCACTCATCTTCAGACACATTGGACTGGCTCGGCAGCTACTTGGCTTTTGGGCACAATACTGGACAGGTCGCCACTCAGACACAGGATCCTCGAACGGCTCATTCATCCCAGTAATCCGGTACTCATTTATACCGACCTCGGAGAATGACAGGGTGAGTCAACCAACCGGTAGTAATTCAACGGGTTGACTTGGGCTCAAACTCGGGACCCTGAAATCTTAAGCCACCACAAATCTTCAATGCTGTCAATTAGCATTCAGGAAAATGATTGCACTGGGTAGGGTGCCATTGCCTTCTCGTCGGTATAATGAGGAATTCATTTAGGGCACCTGAGGAATTCGCCATTTCTTCCGAGAAAGGCAGTGTGGAATCTTCAACGTCCCCCCAAGGATGCTAGCAGATGGGACAGCCAGCTTAATGTTCCTCCGAGACACACGGTGCTGTAACTGTGACGTATCAATCCGATATGGAATCTCAGTAGGAAGATGAAATGGTAACACTCCAAGGGGTAATTTTATGATTGGGGGAGCCCCAAGTGCCGCCATGAAGATGGAGTTCCTTAATGGAGGAAAAAAAATCGAATGGAAAAACTATACAATAAATACGTTATTAACTCCGTTTTCACCCCTGTGTTTTCAACAGCGTTTGTTTACTTGGCAAAAAAAAGGTCAAATTAGGCCAAAGGTCAACCACTTTTTTCAAATTTCTAAAATCCTCAATTTTCATCTGATTGACTTGAAATTTGAAAATGATTTTCATTTTAGTTAACTGAATTCAACCACCAACTATTTTTGAGATCAACATAGACCAAAAGGTCAACATAGACCAAAAGGTCAACATAGGCCAAAAGGTCAACCACCTTTTTGAGATTTCTAAAATCCTCAATTTTCATCCGATTGACTTGAAATTTGAATAGGATTTTCATATCAGCAAACTGAATTCAACCACCAACTATTTTTGAGATCAACATCGACCAAAAGGTCAACATAGACCAAAAGGTCAACCACTTTTTTGAGATTTCTAAAATCCTCAATTTTCATCCGATTGACTTGAAATTTGAATAGGATTTTCATATCAGCTAGCTGAATTCAACCACCAACTATTTTTTGATCAACATAAGTCATAAGGTCAACATGGGCCAAAGGTCAACCAATTTTGTCAAATTTCTATAATTCTCAATTTTCATCCGATTGACTTGAAATTTGAAAAGGATTTACATATCAGCTAACTGAATTCAAGCACCAACTATTTTTGAGGTCAACATAGACCGAAAGGTCAACCACTTTTTTGAGATTTCTAAAATCCTCAATTTTCATCCAATGGACTTGAAATTTGAATAGGATTTTCATTTCAGTTAACTGAATTCAACCACCAACTATTTTTAAGATCAACATCGACCAAAAGGTCAACATAGACCAAAAGGTCAACCACTTTTTTGAGATTTCTAAAATCCTCAATTTTCATCCGATTGACTTGAAATTTGAATAGGATTTTCAAATCAGCTAACTGAATTCAACCACCAACTATTTTTTTTTGATCAACATAAGTCATAAGGTCAACATGGGCCAAAGGTCAACCAATTTTTTCGAATTTCTATAATTCTCAATTTTCATCCGATTGACTTGAAATTTGAAAAGGATTTTCATATCAGGTTAGTGAAACCAACCACCAACTATTTTTGAGGTCAACATAGGCCAAATTTCTAAAATTGTCAATTTTCATCCGATTAACTTAAACTTTGAATAGGATTTGCATATCAGCTAACTGAATTCAACCACTAATTTTATTTGTCAGGTCAAAAGGATGCTCTACCGAGTGCCATTCTACTTTGTTCTCTTTTGGCAGGTGTTGCTCTATGAGTGATTTTTCATTTGTTTGTTTATTGTGATGAAAATTGAAAAAATTCATCATATGTCGGTCTGTCTCATTTATTTAGTTGTCTGTGAGTGCGATAACTCGCAAACGCTTTCAGATACCTTCATCAAACTTTACCAGAGGATTTTGAAGGACAACAGTGACGTTGTTAATGTTTTTTGGACTACCTGTCTATAGGTCAAAGGTCAAGGTTCTCTCATTTCACTGGGCAATATCTCAGCCATCCTTTGAGCAAGAAAGCTCAAATTTTGGCACAATAGTGAGCACGGCTTTGACAAAAACAGTATTTGTGGTTTTTTGATTAATCAATTAATTGATTAATTACTTAATTATTATCGACTTATTAAGTACTTATTTATTTCCTTTCTCAGCAGGGCAATATCTCAGGCACCTTTTTGAGGTGGGAAGCTGATATTTGGACACGACAATGACCAAGTAATTTCACTATAAAGGGTATTTTTGATTTATTGATTAATCAATTATTTAATTTTTCGATTAATTACTTAATTTTCAAAAATTTACAGATTCGGATGAAACACTGGTGGTTTAGGTATGCTATTAGCCAATTGATTAATAAATTAATTTTTTCCGTGATTATTTATTTATTTCAATTATGCAATTGAACAATCAATTATTGATTCTCTCAATTTCCGTCATACCTGTCAATCAATTATTGATTCTCTCGATTTCCGTCATACCTGTCAGGCCTGAGTCGTTTTCAGCCTTCTTGTCTGTTTGTTTGTGAACAGGATATCTCAAAAACTTGCAGACGGATTCGGACGAAATTTGGTGGAGCGGTTGGGAATGTGACATGGATGAATTAATTGGATTTTGATGAAGATCCGAATCTGGATCCGGACAAGAGAAAATATTTTTAAATTTAATTCCTAGGTGATTCTTCACCATTGAGTGATATGGCCAAAAGCGATATATAGCACGATATTTCAAAAAGTTGAGACAAGTTGTGACAAAACTTGGTGAATTAGTTGAGTAAGTGTCAATAATAAGCCGATTCGATTTTCGTTCATGTCTGAATCCAGATCCGACCTATCAGTGGGATACAAAACGTTAATTGTTTAACGTGGCAGAGGTATGCTCTCTACTGAGTGCCGGTCTAGTTTGGCCTTGTCATTGTCACGTTATGACTTGACTCGACATATAGTTCGCCGTCACTCAGTTTTCGCAGAAGAACCCAATAAAAGAGGTGCTCCGCCGCCTATGCTTACTGCCCATTAAATTAATGGTGTAAAGCAATTTACAAGCAGCAGCAAATTGCCGTTACTAATTGCAAACCATTGATTGAATCCGAGGAAGTGACGGAGAGCATCAATTACTGCCTTTTTGGGCCAAACGAGGATACAGCCGGCTGTAAATAGAGCAGTTTAGAAAATGAACTAACTTTTCT
The DNA here is from genome assembly GCF_964187855.1 of Myxine glutinosa. Taxonomy (NCBI): domain Eukaryota; kingdom Metazoa; phylum Chordata; class Myxini; order Myxiniformes; family Myxinidae; genus Myxine; species Myxine glutinosa. The sequence continues at coordinate 21,668,598 of NC_136262.1, forward strand.
TTTCTCTGCATAACGGGCTCACAATCTCAATCTATATCTCTCTCTCTCTCTCTCGCCCCCCCCTCTCTCTCGCACCCCCCTCTCTCTCTCTCTCTCTCGCCCCCCCCTCTCTCTCTCTCGCCCCCCTCTCTCTCTCTCGCCCCCTCTCTCTCTCTCTCTCTCGCCCCCCCTCTCTCTCTCTCTCTCGCCCCCTCTCTCTCTCTCTCTCTCTCTCGCCCCCCTCTCTCTCTCTCTCTCTCTCTCTCTCTCTCTCGCCCCCTCTCTCTCTCTCTCTCGCCCCCCCTCTCTCTCTCTCTCGCCCCCTCTCTCTCTCGCCCCCCTCTCTCTCTCATTCGCCCCCCTCTCTCTCTCTCTCTCGCCCCCCTCTCTCTCTCTCTCTCGCCCCCCCCTCTCTCTCTCTTTCTCTCTCTCGCCCCCTCTCTCTCTCTCTCGCCCCCTCTCTCTCTCTCTCGCCCCCTCTCTCTCGCCCCCCTCTCTCTCTCTCTCTCGCCCCCTCTCTCTCTCATTCGCCCCCCCTCTCTCTCTCTCTCTCGCCCCCCTCTCTCTCTCTCTCTCTCGCCCCCTCTCTCTCTCACCCCCTCTCTCTCTCTCTCTCTCTCTCTCCCGCCCCCTCTCTCTCTCTCACCCCCTCTCTGTCTCTCTCGCCCCCCCTCTCTCTCTTTCTTGCCCCCTCTCTTTCTCTCTGCCCCCCTCTCTCTCTGGCCCTGTCTCTCTCTCTCTCTTGCTCTCTCTCTCTCCATATATATATATCTATCTATCTCTTGCGCTCTGTCTCTCTCTGTATATATATAGATATATATATATATCTTTCGCTCTCTCCATTTGGAATGTTTTGTACTAAAGAGAATGTGCGCTACTGTGTTAGGTACATCTATACACTCTTGGTACTTTAATCCCGTTGAAACCACATTTGAACAAAGTTGAATGAAAATCAATTTTATTTTTAAATCTGTGTATTTTATATCGATCGCACAACTTTGCAAACGCATTGAATCTCATATACAAGAGTGCTTGTTCTATGAGCACGACGTGGGCCAATCAAGGGCACCGGTTACCATATATTTCCCCAGAGAATAGCAAACATGCTTGAATAGAATTGGGATTTTGCTTTTCACTCCAAAAGTTGCACGCACACCTCCCTCTCCGTGGAAAAAGAAATCAACCTACAAGTTACAAAAGAAAGAACGAAAAAGATTAGGGAAAAAGGGGAATGGTTGGTTATATTAGCTCGAGTGTAGATGGGTGATGAATACTGAGGTTGATGCAGCACAGGCATGATGGGCCAAATGACCAAGTTTCTTGCGTACATGATGTCGATACAATCATTGTGCAACATATACACCTGATATAAACAAACTATAAATGGTACATGAAAGCATAATCGGTAAAGTGTTTACTCAATGCAGTTCAAAGTTGTAGGTTTCAACGTCACCTCCTATTTCATAGTACATGGTAAAATCCAATTATTTAAAAGTTGATGTAAACATTCCCCAGTTGCTGTTGTGGAATTTCATTAATTGTATTTGTGATCGTAGCCCTAAGAATGTGGTTTTGTTGAGTTTACCCCCGCCCCGCTTCCCATGCCTCCTCCCCCCCAAGCCCTCTCCCTCCCACAGATCTCCCGATGTCGATGTCCCTGTTCTCTGCTGTTGTACTTGTGTGCTTCGCTCTCTCTCCCCACCTTGTCTCCCACTCCCCTTATTATATGTTTTGTGTGTCTGTTTTTTTTTTTTTGTGATTAATGTTAGCTCTTACACGAGCCTTGATCTTGTATACAAAAACAACAACAAAAACAACAACAGTTTTACATTGCCTCATAAAATGTAGTCCAGTGGGGACAGGTCAGGCAAACGAGGTGGGCAAGCACTTGATCCATGTCTACTGATCCCCTTGTTTTGGGAAGAGATCACTCAAGAATGGTCGTACGGTTGATGCATAATGGCAGGTATCCCACTCTTGCTGGTACAACGTGACATGTGAAAGATTTTATGGTCGTTCAGGAAACAGATGCAGTAATTGTTGGCTTTACCACTGACGAAGAAGTTGCTTCATCAGAAAATGCGAAGTCGTCAAGAAATCCACGGAAATTGTGCATTTAACATCAATAATAACACGAACAAAAAATGGTGAATTATGCTTTCAGGTTCCATTTACAGTTTGTCTCTATAATGTGAACATCAAACGTTTTAAAAGTTAAAAGTTGCACAAGGATTTGATGGACACCCTATACTGTATATATATATATATTGTCATCAGTGACTCCACTCTCGAAGTTGAATAAAGTAAGAAACAAGATAAAGCATTCAAAAGCCCAAAGTCTTGCTGGAGTATATAGATTACAGTAGATCTGAAAACGAAAGGTTTATAGATCTGCACAAACACTCATATACATACATACACACACACATACACACATTCTCGTACACATACACTCTCATACACGTTCACACATGCACACACGCACACAGACACACATACACATATACACACACATGCACACAGACACATACACACGCACACACATACACATGTATACACACTCTCGTGCACATACATTCTCATACACATTCACACACACACATACACATGCACACACACATACACATGCACACACACACACACACATACACATGCACACACATATACACACATGCACACACATACACATGCACACACATACACACACAGACACATACACACGCACACACATACACATGTATACACACTCTCGTGCACATACATTCTCATACACATTCACACACACACATACACATGCACACACACATACACACACACACACACACATACACATGCACACACATATACACACATGCACACACATACACATGCACACACATACACACACAGACACATACACACGCACACAGACGCAGACACATACACACACTCTCGTACACACACACACACACACACACACAGACACACACACAAACGCACACATACACGCACACAGACACATACACACTGACACACTCTCATATACATTCACACACACACACACACACATACACACATATTTTGTCCACCGATGTCACCAACGCACAATCCTCTCTCGTTAACAAGGAGTCAGGTCTATCTTGGAGAACATTAGAAACATTTTATTCACATAAGAATACGTACATGGAAATGGTCGAGGAGTTACGTCACAGTGCCTGCTTCAATAAGTTTACATTGAATATGCAACCTATAGGACAGATGGGTTTATATTACGATTTATAATACACACGAACTTCGGAGGGTGGATATTCAATCGGTCCTAATTCCAACCTGTACGACTGCAGTGTGGCTGAAACACACCTGTATTCGTTTTACAATGCCGAGCATTCATGTCGTATGTACAAGTGCAAATGTGGAAATCCGAAGGTGACATCTTTGGCAAAACGATGGTTGTGCTTCTTTTTTTTTTTAATTTAAAAAATATTTCTTTTCCGGCACACATTGACAAAAAAACCCCGAAAATCCTATATAAATATAAAGTATCGTGGCGTCGGTACAACATGGTAATGGCAGAGGTGCAGGGTAGAGGATTTACCATTGGAGATGCTTCCAAAAGCCTCCGCGACTGCATGCAACTTGCTATATGGTGCGTCACAAGGTAGGCTCCTCCCCTCGCCACGCCCACTTACCCTGTGCGCTCCCACCAACTATACCTACAGAACTTGGTAAATAAATAAATAAACACGCGCGGGGAGGGGGGGAGGGGCTCCAGCGAGTCGATGGCCCGTAATCGCGCACACCTTTTGTGTGCCGTCCCGCCAGTCTTCGTGGCTACCTTTTGTAACCCCGCTCTTCTTCGGGGGTCTCGACTGTTCGATGGCGCTGATTGAAAAGCGCTGGCGGGGTGGGGCTCCTTGACTGTCGACGCTAAGTGTCTGCGACATTTTAATCAGAGCTCTAATTCCTGCTCGGCCGGGCAAGTCAGTCGACGTCAATTGACTTGGACTCGTCTCCGGGCGTCTTGCATTCGTTAGGTGTCCGCTGGTGCCGGCTCAGCTGCGTCGCCTGCGTGAAACTCCGGTCACACTTTTCGCACCTGCGTGGGAAACAAGAGCACGAGTTGACAGCGACAGATCACCACCTAATCCTACATAATACATCGCGATATGATACTTAGTTTGTGAGTCTTAAAGTACTGACTACTTTATTATTAGTTAGTTTTATTTATTTATTTTTACACACTGTATATAGGGTAAATATAGTGAAACATTCCAACATGGTTGTTCATCGGGTGCAAAGGTAGTGGGGGGAAAGTAAATGTAATGCTTTTTCAGTGTAAAAAAAACAAAAATTCCAGTACCTTTTTCAGTGTAAAATTAAAACTTTTTTTTTTCCAGTGCACCTTTTTCAGTGTAAAATTAAACCTTTTTTTTCCAGTGTACCTTTTTCAGTGTAAAATTAAACCTTTTTTTTCCAGTGTACCTTTTCAGTGTAAAATTAAACCTTTTTTTCCAGTGTACCTTTTCAGTGTAAAATTAAACCTTTTTTTCCAGTGTACCTTTTCAGTGTAAAATTAAACCTTTTTTTCCCCAGTGTACCTTTTTCAGTGTAAAATTTAAACTTTTTTTTCCAGTGTACCTTTTCAGTGTAAAATTAAAACTTTTTTTTTCCAGTGTTCCTTTTTCAGTGTAAAATTAAACCTTTTTTTTCCAGTGTACCTTTTCAGTGTAAAATTAAACCTTTTTTTCCCCAGTGTACCTTTTTCAGTGTAAAATTAAAACTTTTTTTTTCCAGTGTACGTTTTTCAGTCCAAAATTAAACGTTTTTTTTTCCAGTGTACCTTTTTCAGTGTAAAATTAAAACTTTTTTCCCCCCAATGTACCTTTTTCAGTGTAAAAATTTTTTAGTGTAAAATGCAATGCCAGAGCTTCAAAGGAGCTCATAGCACCGCAAAGTCTCCAGGGGTGGTTGACCTGCTCGATACGTGATTAGAGCCAGGGAACGACATCAAAATGGGTGCTGTGGTATCACACCGTACGGGTGACCTCTGTCACCACTCCATCACTGCCTATCGGCCGAGCCAAGGAGATCGGCATTCGCGATTAACGCACTTAGGCCCTCTGTCCTCGCTCCGCGAGCGTGGTGATAAAAAGAACATTTGATATGGCGTGGCCTGTCTTCGCGCGGAGCAGAAACGTGTCGATGAACACGGTGATACCATGCCGGTACTACAGAAAAGCAATTAGCTCTCTGCCAGCGTTCATTTGCCACAACCTTAGTGACCACAACATAAACCGTCAGGTGGATTAAACGGCTGAATCTTGGATTCCAGCCCGGTGTCCCGAGATCGAATGCTGGCTCGACATCTCGACCCCCCCCCCCCCCCCAGTGCCCCCCACTCCCTTTGCACCCCACTCCCTTTGCACCCGATGAACTATCACCGGAACAAGACTGCGGATCCTGGGAGCTGGGGGGTAATGTCTGCATCTCTTACATCAGCGTTTAATCATGGTCTTGCAATTGGGGTAACAAAGAAACATTGAGGTTCGACCGTCTGGTGTTGGCTTAGCGGTTAGGGTGCTGGCTTGGGATCCTAGGATCCTGGGTTCGAATCCCGGTCGACTCAGCCTGTCATCCTTCTGAGGTCGGCAAATTGAGTACCAGTTCACTGGTAATTCCCTGTGTGTCGCAAGAGGCGACTAACAGGGTTGGCGGCAGGAAGGGCATCCGACCATAAAACATTGCCTCAAAAAGGGGACCATGGTGCCCAAAAAAGGCCAACCCCTACTCTGCGGGGAAAAATGGCCTCTAAAGGTGATTCGTCAGTGGGATTTTCTGGAAATCGCTCCAGTTCGATGTTTCAATCGTTTATCAACTCATATAATGGTTCCATTCTTAGATCACGCTGAAAACAAATGGTAGTTTCTGGTAAGGATTCTAAAAGGTGCACGGACACAGAAAATCATGTTTGGTTTAATCAATAGGTTTGGCTTTATGTAACTCTTAATCGGTGTTCCTCTCTTGAATAAATAGCTTGGAAGGAAGATTTTAATTTTTTTTGATATCCTTTTATGCTCGATTGGCCCCGCCCCCACAAAAATGGCGATTTGATTACGTCATACATCACGTGACCGGCCACGTCATCTCGAGGATACTTTTGCTGTGGGACTTGTGTTTACGTGCGGCCTACACATGCTCTAAACTCTGAAAACGTACTCAGAATGCAACTAGATGTATTATTGCTGGTTGCAGCAATTCGTCCAAAGATGGCGTGAGTATACGATGGTGTGAGTATACGATGGTGTGAGCACACGTTTTCCCATAAAATCCAGCTGTAAGGAAAATATGGATAGCCAAGGTAAAACTGACCGGAGAGTCAAGCGTCATTTTCAGCGTCCCGTCCCCAAGTCTTGGTTGGGGGTTAACTGGAGAAATGTTGATGGAATTTTAAAAATTTTAACGTCTTTGTTACAACAACCACTGACTTACCATTCCCATTCTATTCAATCACAAATTGGTGGAGTAAACGTTAAGCCTGGTGTTGGCTTAGCGGTTAGGGTTAGGGATCCTAGGACTTGGGATCCTAGGATCCTGGGTTCGTAATCCCGGTCGATCGCTGAATTAACGCCAGGGGGGGTTGACTCAGCCTGTCATCCTTCCGAGGTCGGCAAATTGAGTACCAGCTTGCTGGGATGAATGATCCCGGTGTGTACCCCGGTTTGGAATAGGTACAACGTATCCCTGCGCATCGTAAGAGGCAACTAAGGGTTGGTGCCAGGAAGGGCATCCGGCCATAAAAACATTGCCTCAAACAGGGAACCATGATTGTCATGGGGCCCGCAAGGCTAACCCCTGCTCTAGCGGGGAAATGGCCTCAAATCGATCATTCATTCATTCATTCAAACGTTAAGACATGATCATTAGATAGATATTGATTATATACAAGGAACTTGGACACAGAAGTAGGCCATTTGACCCACCATGCCTGTGCTTTCTCCACACTCTCCATTATTAGACTGATTAGAATATTAGACCAAGGTCTTGGGATTCCCAGGCATTCCCATGGCAAGTACCAACCCATGGGTGTGTTCTTTGGCTGTAAACAAACCCAGGGTCAGCTCACGAATTGAACCCATAATATATGGTGATTATAGTCAGGTTCACTATGTTTTTTCGTTCAAAATTTTTGGAGATTAGAAAAACTATACATTTTTGGAATATTCAGAGCATGAGGAATCCAAAAATTAATGTTGGCATTTGCGGAGACACCTTTGTGAAAATGACACTCAGGACAGTGATGAAGATCTGTAAAAGCATATTCCTGAACGGTATAGACCTAGTAGATCCTGTGTATAGGACTTTTGTTCAATCTGATACTACCAAGGCTGCTTTCGTGCTTTATAAACCCGTACCTATAACTTCAAAGGACTTGCAATATCATGTATTATGTAATACAGTTATATCACAAATATAAAGACAATGGATTTCAATTACCTTTGTTTGTTGCTTTTCTATAATCCTGAGCACTATTTTGAGGACTTTATTGGATTCCTACACCCAGAAAACATAGGATTAGCATATTTAATTAAGTTTCTCAGTTGACTAGAATCCGAGATAGCACAAAATATGTATTTTATGGCGGCCATTTTGAAAATCCAAAATGGCCGCCATGCAGGTGTCTGTGCAAATGCCAACATTGATTTTCGGATTCTCCATGCTCTGATGATTCCAAAAATGTACAGCTTTGCTAATCCCAAAATTTTGAACGAAATTATATTTGTTAACATAGTGAACCTGACTAGTAGTTGGCATACCTCAACCAACATCCCACTGATTTCATCTCTCGATCTACCCTCTGACGCAGACAGATCTCAATCTACCTTCACCTGCAAGACGAGCTTTTCATTCTTTTCTTTTTTTGGATACAAGATCGAGGCTCGTGTAAGAGCTAACATCAATCACAAAAAAAAACGACACACAGAACATACAATAAAGGGAGCGGGAGACAAGATGGGGAGAGAGCGGGGAGCACACAAGTACAACAGCAGAGAACAGGAACATCGGGAGATCTGTGGGAGGGAGAGGGCTTGGGGGGAGGAGGCATGTGAAGGGGGGTGAGGTGGGAGAGGTATAAAACACATAGACACTGCTAGAACTTCCAGGAAAGAAGTCGGAATTTCCAAAAAAAAAAATGTGAATTTGGGGTGAATTAACGGAGGTAGAAGAGATCAAGGTTTTGGATTCTATGTCAATTCTAATTAATTGAATTAATTCGATTCTAGATCAATTCTAATTAATTGAATTAATTAGATTCCAGATTTAATTCAAATTGATTTTATTAATTAATAATAATTAAATTAATTTAATTCAATTTTTTATTTTTTTTTTTTTTTTTTTGTTGTATACAAGGTCGAGGCTCGTGAAAGAGCGAACATTAATCACACAGAAAGACAAACCGACACATAAAACATATAACAGGGAGCGGTAGACAAGATGGGGAGAGAGGGGGAAGGACACAAACACAACATTTGAGAGCAGGGACCGAGAGACATGGAGACATCGAGAGATCTGAGAGAGGGCGAGGGCTTTGGGGGGGGGGGGGGCGTGGGAAGGGGGCGGTGGGAGAGGTATAAAACATATGGACACTGCCAGGACTTCCAGGAAAGAAGTTGGAATTTCAAACAAGGTGGATCTGGGGTGAATTAGCGGGGGTAGAAAAGATCAAGGTTTTGGATGGGGGAAGATAAGAGATGGTGGTGAACAGCTGTTTTAAAGACCTGGAGGGAGGAGTGGGATTGAAGGGAGTGAGGGAGTTTGTTCCAGAGGCGGGAGAAAAGAGGAATGAAAGAGTGAAGGTGAGCAGAGAGCCGAGATTTCGGCAGTTTAACCATCAGAGGGTTGCTGGCAGATCTTGTGCGACCTGTAGGAATATTTGGGGGACAGAGCACAGAGAGAGCTGGGGGTGCAAGGCCGGAGAGGAGTCGGTAGAAGACAGAAAGACCACCTACCTGCCTGCGGTGAGTGAGTGAAAGGCCCTCAGAGATAGCTTCATCGCGGGAGATTCCAATAATTCTGAAAGCTTTGGTTTCAACAGCGTGAAGCCGAGCTAGGTGTGAGGCAGGAGCACCGGCCCATAGGGGAGAACAGTATTCCATTGAGCTGCGGATGAAAGCCTTGTATGTGGTGAGGAGCTCAGGTGTGCCGAGGAAGGACTTCGCACGACGGAGGATGCCCAGTCGGCGACTGGCTTTGGAGGCCAGCTTGGAAATGTGGTTTTCCCAAGAAAGATCATGGCAGATAGTGAGACCCAAAATCTTGAGCGACAGAACTTCTTGGAGAGGATTGTTGAGAAAGTAGATGGGAGGGTTGTCCAGTCGATCTTTTCGGAGAGACATAGTAAGAGTGTGAGATTTGTCAGGATTGAAAGACATGTTCCACTTGTTTGACCAGTCTGTGATTTTGTCCAGGTCTTCAGAGAGTGAGGAGGCAGCAGACTGCCGATCTGAGGGAAGAGGAATGGAGCGGCAGAGAGTGGAGTCATCAGCAAAGAGATAGAGAGGATTTACGAGAGAGTCAGAGAGATCATTGATGAAGACCAGAAAAAGCACGGGGCCCAGAACACTGCCTTGGGGAACTCCAGCCTGAACAGGAAGAGGAGATGAGAGAAACCCATTCAGGGCCACACGTTGACGACGACTAGAGAGGAAGTCCGCCAGCCATGCGTGGAGATTTCCATGGATACCAAAGGAGGAGAGTTTGGTGAGCAGAGCGGGGTGCCAGACCGTGTCGAAGGCACGTGATATGTCTAGATTCAAATTGATTTAAGAGATCAATTCTACCTTTGAACCCAGGCTTAGATTGCAGACGATCGAGCATAAACTCCATGCTGTGGATCCTAAGCGGATTTTTTCACTGCGCAGGTATATGAGGTAATATTGTTGAGGTTTTGAGATTGTACATATAACATCATTAAAGGTTAAAGGTTTGGCCCCCCCATAGTTAGTCCACAAGCAACATGTAGGCCCACTTAGAATTAGTTATGTCATAGTATGTGTAAGAGTAGGCCATTTCGCTAGTGACATCTGCGTTGTGTAAAGAAATGAGCTTAGGTCCTTTCATTTTGCGACCACCCTCTAATTACATCATGGGTAAACTCGATCCCATGCCCCATTTGGCATCCCTCAAGTTTGTTACGCTTTGGCTACCAGCAGCGTCCGCTGCCCTTGGTTTTGCTCGAAACTAGTCGGGTACCACGAGGTAGGCCTAAGAAGAGGGAGGAGCGCGAGGGTCGGGGTGTGGCCGCGACAAGCAGCACGTCAGAGGCGGTGACGGTAAGAGCTATCAGCCAACCAGGGCTCCGAGGGCATGGCGCGATAGGGCGTGGTAAGAGGCGTCTAGCAAGTGCTGGAAGGTTCACTGGGCAAGGCTATATAAGCGAGTGCACAAAGCCCTTGAACAGGACTGAGCGAACTGGCTGATATGAGGACTTGATGAGGACTGGTGCGACAAGACTTGCAAGGAGGACTGAGAGGACTCGCATGCATACGGAGTTATGAGAAGGGAGAGGCAGGCGCTCGAGTTGAGAGAGAACTGTGTTGGAGAGAACTGATCCGGAGCACTCGTGTGAGGAGAACTCAGAGGACCGGTGTGCACACGACAGTGTCGAGAGCCCTTGATTGAGAAGCGCATATTGAACTATTTCCTTATTACGTACGCGGCTGCAGCCGCAAGTGCAACCGCCAAAGCCAGCCCTACCGTTCGCCCTGTAATAATCCCGTGTGCGAAAACGACACGTGGAGAGCTCCTGCCGTCTTTATCCATCTTCTTCGCGGTGCAAGTTGGGGACCGGAGGAAGAGCTGCCCGGACGCCATCTCTGGACCATCGACCTGTTCGTCGGCAACCCCGTGTGAGTGTGTCTGAGAGTGAACGGGCCCGTTTGTCCAGGGAATAAGTAAGACTGTTTAAGGCTGCACTGTGTTTTCTTCTTCTTCTGATTATTGTACAATGTATAAATAAATTCTGTTCTTCCTTTCTTCCAAATTCGACCGTTTCAGTGATTTCCCTCCATTGGGTAAGTGTGGCACGATTACGAACCGCTTGGATCGGGTTTAGTCATTGCTAACGGCTCGGGTCACGGGTTCGCTACCGCTCGGCGTATCCACCAACACCCGTGATTCGGGCGGGGCGTATTTCCTCGTTTCTGGACAGCGTTAGTACTTAGGTAATAGCGAATTCTTAGTCCTAAAACCCTATTTAACGCTGTCTGGGAAGGACGCCATAGGTCCCGGGTCCCGTCGGCTAGTCGAAGACAAGTGGACTAATCCCCCCTTGGTAAGGGGAAAAGGCCGGCGCTGAGATCCGCAACAATATTTTTGCAGGAATATCAGGCAAAAAAAAAGTTTTCTCAACTTCAGGCGTAATAAGACATAACCACTCCCAATATGTATGATGTGCAGCACCCACCCTCCCACTATTCTCAGCCACAGTAATCTAACGGTTAACAGGTGTGAGATTGATGCCATGAGGAAGTTTTATAGAACAGCAGTGGAACATGTATCAGGATGACAATGAGGAAGAACATTTTACATGCTGGGGAGTAATGGCTCAGCAAGGAAGCTATAATTGCCAGACTGAACAAAATGGTCCCATAATCAATGTGATCAGTGCGTAAATGTCAATGTGCAAAGGAGACGAAGGGCACGAGTAAAGGAATGGCAGTGCCAGAAACATACGAGTTCTCACTTGAATGGCTTCTCGCCAGTGTGCGTACGGATGTGGTTGTTGAGCGTGGTGGCGCCAGCGAAGGCCCGGCCGCAGTATCCACACTTGAACGGGCGATCACTGGAGTGAGTGACCACGTGGTTGCGCAGCTCGGACGGCTGCGAGAAGGACTGCGCACAATGGCCGCATTGGTACGGCCTACGCGGCCCGCCACCGGGCCCAGAACACGCACAGTAGTGGGGGAGAGAAGCATGGGGGCGAGGTAAAGGGCCTTGCACTTGATTTGTCAAGCCGTTCAAGGACACACGATGTCTAACGATCCAAACTTTCTGTACGCAGCACCTGTAACTTTATCGCTTTTCCCAAAATTAAACTCAATTGCCTCTATTTTCAATGCCTTTCCATATTCAATGGTTCAAATTAGACCTGAAATCTCGTTTATATCTATATATAACTAAGTTTGTACATAATCTTGAGAAGCAATCATCACCAATCGTCTGTAGATTTTAACAGGCCTGATGTTTTTGTTGATCATAAATTTCATCATTTATTTTGCTGGTCCACCGCCTGGTGTTGGCTTAGTGGTTAGGGTGCGGCTTGGGATCCTAGGATCCTGGGTTCGAATCCCGGTCGTTCGCTGGGGGGGTTGACTCAGCCTGTCATCCTTCCGAGTTCAGCAAATTGAGTACCAGCTCACTGGTAATTCCCTGTGTGTCACAAGAGGCGACAAACAGGGTTGGCGGCAGGAAGGGCATCTGGCTATAAAACATTGCTCCAAAAAAAGGGGACCACGGTGCCCAAAAAAAGTCCAACCCCTGCTCCGCAGGGAAAAATGGCCTCTTAAGGTGGTTCCATTTTGCTGGTCCACCCTATGTTCTCTCACTTGCTGCCAACTTGATTTTTGGAATACGAAGCACGTGATCATACATGTTGCTTACAACGCTAAAAACACAAATTCCATGAAAAATGGTTTTATCAATTGTCATACAAGTACTTTGCCTTTCATAAACAAAAGTCCACGTCAAATTTGAACCACCTACGGAAGGCCGCTGTAACCAACCTACAGATAGTTAAACTCGAAATCAACTAAGTATAGTTTCTGAGTTTCTGTGATGTCATATCCCACCAAGACAGATTACCTCTCATGGTAACATTGCTGAGAGTAGTCATTGGGCCTGTGGGGTTACATGCAAGTACTACAACGGCACTCGGTAGAGAGCATTCCTCCGCCAGGCTGAACAGTCTATGTTTTGTATCCAACCGATAGGCCGGATCTCGATTCGGACCTGAACCGAAATCGAATCGGCTTGTTCTTGTCGCCAAACCAACTCATCCACCAAGTTTTGTCATAAGATGTCCACAAATTTTAGAAATATCATGCTATGTATCACTTTTGGCTCTATATCTCTATGGTGAAGAATCACTTGAAAATTAAATAATTCTTTGATCCGGATCCATATTCGGATCTTCACCAAAATCAAATTGATTCGTCCTTGTCACAAACACAACTGTCCACCAAGTTTTGTCTGAATCTACCCACAACTTTTTGAGATATCGTACTATATATCGGTTTTAGCCCCATTTCTCAATGGTGAAGATTAACTTTTAAAATCCTCATATTCAGATGCGGATCCAGATCTTCACCAAAATCAAATCATTTCGTCCTTGTCACATCCCCAACCTGTCCACCAAATTTCGTCTGAATCCGTCCACGAGTTTTTGAGATATCATGTTCACAAACAAACAAACAAACAAACAAACAGACATAGGTGAAAACTCGTTTACTTCTTATTCTCAGCTAAGCAAACTCGTTTACTCATCTTCATTCCCCAATATCTAAGAATGTTTCGAAAAGGCAAGACGATGAAAAGGTTCCGATGAAATAAGTCAGTTGGATTTCAAAAGCTTCGTACACTGTTTCTAATGGCCATCCCACTTTGAAATTGTGGCCCCTGTCGGGCAGACCAGAAATTCATGGATCGGTCCATCAGACTAACATTTTGGACTAAAAATGCAACTACGGTGAATTTCCCAGTAATTTATGTGGAGTTTGCTTTCTCTTGTCCAAGATTTGATGCAGAACTCAGACATGACGTCACATTCGTTTCACAGCCAATCGTGGACAAGCCCTGCCGGCCCATTTCGAAATTAATTGGTATTAACGGAAAAGCACTTGCTACACTTAATGGAGGTAAACTGAAAAAAATCCAAAGTAATCAGATCTAGTAATTATCATTTTTTGAAATTTGTTGAATTTAAAAGACAGAATTGATTTTTTTTTTTTTGAGGAAGTTCAACTCTCTAGCGAATCTATTACCATGCTTGTATTTTCTCGGTCTAGTTAATGAGTTTCTTTTTCTGTTGAATTGGATCAGACTAAAACGAATGATTGGCACAATAGGAGCAAGGGGTGTAGTATCGAGGAGCGTATTGCCCTTCAGAGAATTAATTAATCCAGCTTTCCTTATATCACCGGATAAGCTAAAAATTACTGCAATATCTTCCGCAAGAGTGGTCCATTAGGTTTGTACTGAGCAACCATCTCACCTAATAAGCGCTCTTCCTGGTTTTCACAACCAGTGAAGGCTCTATGAATGATAAACCTCCAATGATATATTAGCTCTAATATCACATTGCAATTTACTACTTTATACTAGGTTTTACCAAAAAAAAAATCTTAAATGGCAAATTTGAAATCGGCCTTTTTACAAGATTCTGCAACCCGGGTTAGTTTTAACACACCTTGGTGACCCCGCCCCTCAATACCTGTCTGGGTTCTGTGGACACACATGCATCTGGAGGAGGATGCGCTGCGTGAAGGACTTGAAGCATTGTCCACATTTCCACAGATGCCAATCACTAAACTCTACCCCAAGCTGGCTGGTGGATGTCGGACTTGCTAACACCTTCTGCCCACCTCCACTTCCACCACCACCGACTCCTCCACCAATACCCAAGCTACTCCCACCAGCGTGGGCAACTCCAGCTCCACCGTTGAAGCTGGCACTCCCATGATCACCAGAGAGAATACCACGTGTAGTACCGGCGCTAGGTCGATGGACAGCTGGAGGAGGAAGCCGACAGGACTTGCCAAATGGAACTTCTAGTTGAGACACCATTTCCATAACGGTGGTTGGGGCATTGGCTGTGGGTGAAAAAGAAGAGATGTTGTTGTTATGGTTTCATGAGTTTAATCTTCCTGGTTGTCCATATTGTGTCAGTTTGAGTCACGTTTTTCAACTGATATTTGGATGGTCATCCTATCGGGCAGGCAGTGTATAAGCTGAAGGAATTCTTCAGATCTCACTAGAAGTGACGGTTATTGTAGCGAGGAATCTCCCATTAAACTGCTTGTCAGCCTGTCCCCCGCACAGCAGGAGACGGGGTTTTGCACTCACTTCTGTGTGACTGGGCCATAACATTTTTTTTTCCAATTGAGTTTTGTCATCAACTGTTCAACAAAGCTTTACGATGAAAATATGGAGAAGACAAATTAATAACTTGGTCAAAAGGTCAAAGGTCTTCGTCACATTTAATCACCAACTTTCATTCAATAGACGTGAAATTTTAGAAATTTGCATATTGGGTCACTGAATTTGGTTTACCAATCAAAAGCTATAAGCCGATTGTTTTTTTTAGATCAAAGGTCAAATATCAAGGTTGCATAAAATATCAAATATCACGTGCCTTCGATACGGTCTGGCACAGCTCTGCTCACCAAACTCTCCTCCTATGGTATCCATGGAAATCTCCACGCATTGCTGGTGAACTTCCTCTCTGGTCGTAGTCAACGTGTGGCCCTGAATGGATTTCTCTCATCTCCTCTTCCTGTTCAGGCTGGAGTTCCCTCGGGCAATGTTCTGGGCCCTGTGCTTTTTCTGGTCTTCATCAATGAGCTCTCCGACTCTCTGGGAAATCCTCTCTATCTCTTTGCTGATGACTCCGCTCTCTGCCGCTCCATTCCTCATCCCTCAGATCGGCAGTCTGCAGCCTCCTCACTCTCTGCAGGCCTGGACAAAATCACAGACTGGTCAAACAAGTGGAACATGTCTTTCAATCCTGACAAATCTCACACTCTTACTATGTCTCTCCGAAAAGACCATCTGCACAACCCTCCCATCTACTTTCTGCATAATCCTCTCCAAGAAGTTCTGTCACTCAAGCTTTTGGATCTCACTATCTGCCATGATCTTCCCTCGGAAAACCACATTTCCAATCTGGCCTCCAAAGCCAGTCACCGACTGGGCATCCTCCGTCGTGCGAAGTCCTTCCTTGGCACACCTGAGCTCCTCACCACATACAGTCACATGAAAAAGTAAGTACACCCCATGTAAAGTTTTGACTTTTTCAACATATTTCAACATTCAGCTATTTGATCTTCATTTCAACAATATTGACAGATAAAAGGGATATAATATAACAAATATCATGAAACATTTACATTTTGTAGTCCATTGTATAATTTAAATAAACATAAATGCAAATTTCGCATGTGGAAAAAGTAAGTACACCCCTACATTTATCACTACTTCAAATACCTAAAATTAGAATCAGGTGCACCAGCTCAGGTGCAAATGATTAGAACATCGTTAGAGAGGATCTTGGAGGAACCTGTCTTATTTAAACCTCAGACATTTCGTTTGGTTTGCTCTTTGTTGTTGAAGTGTGCGTCGTCACAATGCCGAGATCAAAAGAGCTCTCTGAGGCCTTCAGAAAGAAGGTTATAGATGCCTACGAATCTGGGAAGGAATTTAAAAAGATCTCCAAACAATTTGAAATCAATCATTCGCCTGTCCGGAAGATCATCGACAAGTGCCAACTTGTTCAGGCCAGGCCGCCCCAGCAAGTTCAGCCCGAGAGCAGACTGCAAGATGCTGAAAGAAGTCTCGAAGAACCCCAGAATGTCATCACGGGACCTACATGTAGTTCTTGCCACTGTTGATGTCAAAGTGCACGAGTCTACCATTAGAAAGAAGCTGCACAAATTTGATCTACATGGGAGGTGTGCCAGGAGGAAACATTTGCTGTCCAGAAAGAACATCAGGGCAAGACTAAAGTTTGCCAATGAACACCTAGGCAAAGACCAGCACTTCTGGAACAAAGTGCTCGAGACAGATGAGTCAAAGGTAGAGCTATTTGGCCACAGTACCAGAAGACATGTTTGGCGAAAACCAAGGACAGCCTTTCACCACAAGAACCTGATACCAACTGTAAAGCATGGTGGTGGAAATGGTTTGGTTTGGGGCAGCTTTGCTGCACCAGGGCCTGGGCAGCTCACCATCATAGAATCCACTATGAATTCTTCATTGTACCAGAGGGTGCTTGAGGATAATGTGAGGCCATCTGTCGGAGAGTTGAAGCTCAACCAAAGGTGGACCTTGCAACATGACAATGACCCTAAACATACCGGTAAATCCACAAAGGAATGGCTGAAAAGAAAGAAATGGAGGGTTCTGGAATGGCCAAGTCAAAGCCCAGATCTAAATCCCATCGAGATGTTGTGGGGGGATTTGAAACGAGCTGTGCATGCAAGAAACCCCTCAAACATCGCACAGCTGAAATAATTCTGCATGGAGGAGTGGGAAAAAATTTCTCGCAGTCGATGTCAAAGACTGGTAGACAGTTATAAGAAACGCTGACTTGAGGTTGTTTCTGCCAAAGGGGGCAATAACACCTATTAGAGCCAAGGGTGTTCTTACTTTTTCCACATGCGAAATTTGCATTTATGTTTATTTAAATTATACAATGGACTACAAAATGTAAATGTTTCATGATATTTGTTATATTATATCACCTTTATCTATCAATATTGTTGAAATGAAGATCAAATAGCTGTGTGTTGAAATATGTTGAAAAAGTCAAAACTTTACATGGGGTGTACTTACTTTTTCACGTGACTGTACAAGGCTTTCATCCGCAGCTCAATGGAATACTGCTCTCCCCTCTGGGCCGGTGATCCTGCCTCACACCTAGCTCGGCTTCACGCTGTTGAAACCAAAGCTTTCAGCATCATTGGAATCTCCTGCGATGATGGTAACTCACTCAAATGACAAAATTCAAATGGTAAATTTAAATATCAGGTCAATTGGATGAAAATTGATGATTTTAGGTGACACTGACTTTTAACCTTTTGACCTTTTGGCAAAAGTTTGAATTCGTCTTCTCCATACTATCATAATAAAACGTTTGGTGAAAATTTGGTGACATTAGCTCAAATGGTTAAAAACGTTATGAAACACACACACACACACACACACACACACACACACACACACACACACAAAGAGTGGTTGCAAAACCCTGTCTCCTGCTACGCATGGGAATGACAGTTCAGACAAAAGGTAGAGGTTTCTGCAATGAGAAGGTAGTGCAGTCTTTTGCCACAGCTTATTTGCGAGATGTCAGCGATGCACCTTTACAATGTTCATCCAGTAACTCCATCCCACGGAGGAAAGGTAAAGTCCATGTAGTCACCGTACCTGATCCTATATGGATTAAGACCAGTCCGTCATCAATTACCGGCACCACAAGCAAATTCCAAATCCCTGTCCTAACCTAAAGGGGGCACTGCATCAGCGGCACAGCCACGCCCTCAACCAATGATGCTACCCTGCAGCCTTGTTGTGAATATGAAAGAAGAAGAAGATCTGATTCCTAACTCCCTTCGTAAATTTGAAGAATAATTGTTTTCGATCCTTGTATTTCACATTTTAAAAGCTGTGCAACCTCTAAAAGTGCTGATTTTATTTTCTCGAATTTAACTTCCACTAAATCAATTTACAATTCCCATGTACATTTTCATCCCCATTCCCTCCCCATTATGTACAACACACATGTGCAGGGAAAAAAAAAAAATCTTTGGCTTATCTGACACCATAAAAAGTAAGCGATTAAACAGCGGTCCAAATGAAAATCATCTTCTCTGGAGTTTGACTCCTTCACCGCTCTGTCGCACGTATGTATAAGCTACTACACTAGTACTATGGTACATTACAAGCAGAATTCATGATTATCAAGATAAATTACCCACCATAAGTCAATAAGCCATGGTGGGTAGGAAGCACACATAGGAAGCACACATTATGCCAGCCATAGATGTATTTTAGGAACACACGTCATCAGGAAATGAAGGGGTTAAACTACCATTACAAAGTTCAACTGGTAGGCCGGATTACATCCACTGATAGCCCGGATCTGGATCCGGACCTGAACAAAAATATAATCGGCTTGTTCTTGCCACCTAACCAACTCACCCACCAAGTTTTGTCATGATCCGTCCACAACATTTTGAAATATTATGTTATATATCAATTTTTGGCCCCATCTACCAATGTTGAAAAGTCACTTTAAAATCATCGGATCCAGATCTTCACCAAAATCGAATCGGAACACCCAACCTGTCCAACACGTTTCGTCCGAATCTGTCCGTAACTTTTTGAGATATCCTACTATGTATCGTTTTTGGCCATATCTCCCAATGGTGAAGAATCACATAAAATTAAATAATTCTCATATCCGAATCCACATTCAGATCTTCACCAAAATCGAATCGGATCGTCCTTGTCAGACACCCAACCTGTCCAACACGTTTCGTCCGAATCTGTCCGTAACTTTTTGAGATATCCTACTATGTATCGTTTTTGGCCATATCTCCCAATGGTGAAGAATCACATAAAATTAAATAATTCTCATATCCGAATCCATATTCAGATCTTCACCAAAATCGAATCGAATCGTCCTTGCCAGACACCCAACCTGTCCAAAAGGTTTCGTCCGAATCTGTCCGTAACTTTTTGAGATATCCTACTATGTATCGTTTTTGGCCCTATCTCCCAATGGTGAAGAATCACATAAAATTAAATAATTCTCATATCCGAATCCATATTCAGATCTTCACCAAAATCGAATCGAATCGTCCTTGTCAGACACCCAACCTGTCCAAAAAGTTTCGTCCGAATCTGTCCGTAACATTTTGAGATATCCTACTATGTATCGTTTTTGGCCCTATCTCCCAATGGTGAAGAATCACATACAATTAAATAATTCTCAAATCCGAATCCACATTCAGATCTTCACCAAAATCGAATCGAATCGTCCTTGTCAGACACCCAACCTGTCCAACAAGTTTCGTCCGAATTTGTCCGTAACTTTTTGAGATATCCTGCTATGTATTGCTTTTGGCCCTATCCCCCAATGGTGAAGAATCATATAAAATTAAATAATTCTCATATACGAATTCATTTTCAGATCTTCACCAAAATCGAATCGAATCGTTATCGTCAGACACCCAACCTGTCCACCAAGTTTCGTCCGAATCTGTCCGTAACTTTTTGAGATATCCTGCTATGTATCGTTTTTGGCCCTATCTCTCAATGGTGAAGAATCACATAAAATTAAACAACTCCCATATCCGAATCCATACTCAATGGTGAAGAATCACATAAAATTAAACAACTCCCATATCCGAATCCATACTCAATGGTGAAGAATCACATAAAATTAAACAACTCCCATATCCGAATCCATACTCAATGGTGAAGAATCACATAAAATTAAACAACTCCCATATCCGAATCCATACTCAATGGTGAAGAATCACATAAAATTAAACAACTCCCATATCCGAATCCATACTCAGATCTTCACCAAAATCGAATCGAATCGTCCTTGTCAGACACCCAACCTGTCCACCAAGATTCGTCCGAATTTGTCCGTAACTTTTTGAGATATCCTACGATGTATCGTTTTTGGCCCTATCTCCCAATGGTGAAGAATCACATAAAATTATATAATTCTCATATCCGAATCCATATTCAGATCTTCACCAAAATCGAATCGAATCGTCCTTGTCAGACACCCAACCTGTCCAACAAGTTTCGTCAGAATTTGTCCGTAACTTTTTGAGATATCCTACTCTGTATCGTTTTTGGCCCAATCTCCCAATGGTGAAGAATCACACAAAATTAAATAATTCTCATATCCGAATCCATATTCAGATCTTCACCAAAATCGAATCGAATCGTCCTGGTCAGACACCCAACCTATCCAACAAGTTTCGTCCGAATTTGTCGGTAACTTTTTGATATATCCTGCTATGTATCGATTTTGGCCCCATCTCCCAATGGTGAAGAATCACATAAAATTAAATAATTCTCATATCCGAATCCATATTCAGATCTTCACCAAAATCGAATCGAATCGTCCTTGACATACACCCAACCTGTCCACCAAGCTTCGTCCAAATCTGCCCGTAACTTTTTGAGATATCCTGCTATGTATCGTTTTGGCCCTATCTCTCAATGGTGAAGAATCGCTTAAAATTTCTTGGATCCGGATCTTCACTAAAATCT
This sequence comes from Myxine glutinosa, assembly GCF_964187855.1. Classification (NCBI taxonomy): domain Eukaryota; kingdom Metazoa; phylum Chordata; class Myxini; order Myxiniformes; family Myxinidae; genus Myxine; species Myxine glutinosa. Next base: position 21,689,628 of record NC_136262.1, read on the forward strand.
AATCAATTTGACCTTGTCACACACCCAACCTGTCCACCAAATTTCAGCAATATCAGTCCACAAGTTTTGCAATATCTTGTTCACAGATAGACAGACAGACAGACAGGGGTGAAAACGTAACCTCTGTCCTCTTTCGGTGTCGCAGCTAAAGATAAGATGAGCTATCAGAACTCTCATCAATTTCTGCACTGTCATTCTCAAAACCTTCTGTACTCAATGCAAACGACACCTCCAAATGTCACCCTCATTTTCCCCCTTGAAACCCACCTCCCTTCCAAACTCACTGCGACTGTCCTGCGGAGTGTAATGAATGGGAATTCCCAGGAAGGACGTGTAACCGTCGTCGTACCACACCAGAAGCTCCGAGCCCCGCGGGATGTCCAGACAGACCCGGTAGAACACGCATGACCTGACCAGGCCGCATGGAAGGAAACGCTCCATAAACATGAGACCCTTCAGTTAAGTTTTTAATTGAGCTTTTCCAAACAACCGCTCGATGTGTGCGGCTTTGTATGTACGGTACATTGGGACGGTGCGCACCTCCAGCTACTTTACCCACAATGAGCCACTTCATCCACCCGAATTAGCCTAGTGTTGGCTTAGCGGTTTGGGTGCCGGCTTGGGATCCTAGGATCCTGGGGTCGAATCCCGGTCGATCGCTGAATTAACACCAGGGTGGTTGACTCAGCCTGTCATCCTTCCGAGGTCCGCAAATTGAGTACCTGTTCACTGGTAATTCCCTGTGTGTCGCAAGAGGCGACTAACAGGGTTGGTGGCAGGAAGGGCATCTGCCCGTAAAACATTGCTCCAAAAAAATGGGACCACGGTGCACGAAAAAGGCCAACCCCTGCTCTGCGGGGGAAAATGGCCTCCAAAGGTGTTTTTTTTCATCCATCAGAATTATTAACCAAAGCAATTCTGATTCTGATGATTCTGAATACAGAGCGCCGATGCTGCCGAAGCAGTTTCTTGGCAAGGAGTATACAGGGTGGAAGTTGTCCTTGCCTTCCCAACAGTAGTTATGGCAGGAATTTGTAGTTTGTTAATTTTGTTATCTTCGCAGAGGACACCGTGGGATCTTTAACGTCCACCAACTAATTCCGGCAGACGGGACGCCCGGTTTAACGTCCACCTAGAGACGGCACACACCTTGATGAATAACCCTGCCTGTGAAACCCCTGGGTGGCAGTTTATAGCCGGGTCGGGATTCAAACCCAGGATAGGCAGCTTAGAGGTGCGTACCTTTCAAAAAGCGTCGACCATTTTGTGCCAGCACTCTTCCGAATTCTAAATTCCTGGTATAATCTACAGGTGCAATGCATCAGTGTCAAAGCTCTAACTCGAAGATTTGGCAAATGTGCAATCAAATGCAGGTCAAATATGCACGCGTTCACATCAATACAGAGTCGTAGGCCAAAGAATTTCCAACCACCAAAACAATCGCCTTCCAGGTCTAAAACCTGATATTGGCTCATCTTTCATCGTCGGTTCACCGCTCAAGGGCCCCATTGGCCACATTGCGGTTATATAGACCAGGAAGAGTACGAATGAGCAGAGGTGGTCAGCTCGACCGCTTTGGAATTCGGTCAGTAGTTGTTAGGGTTAGGGTTGTTGTTAGGGTTAGCGTTAGGGTTAGGGTTAGGGTTAGGGTTGGGGTTTGCATTAGGGTTAAGCCACATATCGCCAATTTCACGGCCACATATCGAATCGTAGTTGCTCCTACCGACTCTCAGAGCTGTTAGGATTAGGGTTAGGGTTGTTGTTAGGGTTAGGGTTAGGGTTAGGATAAGGGTTTGCGTTTGGGTTAAGCCACATATCGCCAATTTAACGGCCACATATCGAATCGTAGTTGCTCCTACCGACTCTCAGAGCTGTTAGGATTAGGGTTAGGGTTGTTGTTAGGGTTAGGGTTAGGGTTAGGATAAGGGTTTGCGTTTGGGTTAAGCCACATATCGCCAATTTCACGGCCACATATCGAATCGTAGTTGCTCCTACCGATTCTCAGAGCTGCTTATCGAGCGCGTCGTGGGTTCATGGAGTGCGCTGCAGAGAAAACCTCATTGCATGCTTCAGTTGGCTTTGGAAATCCTCAAAGAAAATGAATTATCTGACGATGTTACAAACGATTAGCCAATACAATAACGACGTGTTAATTTGAGGGATCAAGTGGTCAATATTGCCGTTTGGTGAAACACCTGAGGAATCCCAGGAGGTTTTCCTAAAACTTGGACTTGACTTGGAGATGGAAAGCCTTTACTCATTTATTTATTTTTTGACCGTCGTTGATTTACGTGACCGTCCATGGGAAAAGAAATGGCAACACGAACAGTTCAGTATCGAATGGAATGCTTGAGGAGACGTCCCAGTTCGTGCAGCTCATCTGCTCTTCTTGAAACGCTGTTTTGTGTCTGCCTCGTTTAGATTTACCCCAGCAGAGGTCATTGGCACTGAAGTAAACAAAGTAAGAAAATCTTGAAGCTGAAATGCTCCATCCTGGGTTCTTATCGACTCGCAGTTCAAACCTAAAGTTCGTTGAAGAATCCAAAAGGCCAATCACCTCGTCCACCCCCCACACACACACGGCCCTCGCAGGCCTGCAAAAGCCTCTGGAATCCATGTCTCACGCTCGTCAATGAGCTTATGAAGAGCGAAGCGAGGTTGATTCGGCCACCCGGTGCGACGAGATTTCGGGGAAACTCCTTTAAACCAGCGCTAAGCGTCTTCAATATCCGCAACACGTCACATCAAGCAAAACTAGACCAGTCTCTTGAGGGACGCTGCAGCGGAATTGCTCGGTATCATGGTTTCACGGATCGAGAGAATGGACGCAATAATCGTCGTGCTGCTCTCGCACTTTTATACACAACGGCATTCCTGCGTGCTCGGTCAGGAATTTCTCAATCGACGTCAGCCACAATTGAAGGAAAACCGAAGATTTGATCTTGTAATAGGATGAAACAGCCATGCTTATCCCAATAGGAATCTCAGGATAAGGACGACTCGTTTTTGCAGCTTTTTCACATTACAGCTGTCTGGTTATGGGTTAATTGCTGGCAGAGTGTAATTCCAATCTAAAAATGTCGTCCCAGTGGGTGACGTTAGCCAGGGCTGGGCGAGGGAATTTGCCGCACAAAGCACGGAAAGCCGTCTATCCTTTGTGGAATCATTTGCACGTACTGTACATGGTGATGTGAGATATAATTGGATGTGCACAATGTATTCTTAATTAATACACAATTGCACTCTGTTTTAAGTGCAAATCAAACAATGACATCTTGATTCCAAGTGACGTGCAATAATGTGATTACGCAGTCAATTCTTGTTAAGGTGAATATATATATATACAATATACATATATATATATATATATATATATATACATACATATAGATAGAATATATAGATGGCATACAGTCACGTGAAAAAGTAAGTACACCCCATGTAAAGTTTTGACTTTTTCAACATATTTCAACATACAGATATTTGATCTTCATTTCAACAATATCGATAGATAAAGGTGATATAATATAACAAATATCATGAAACATTTACATTTTGTAGTCCATTGTATAATTTAAACAAACATAAATGCAAATTTCGCATGTGGAAAAAGTAAGTACACCCCTACATTTGTCACTACTTCAAATACCTAAAATTAGAATCAGGTGCACCAGCTCAGGTGCAAATGATTAGAACATCGTTAGAGAGGATCTTGGAGGAACCTGTCTTATTTAAACCTCAGACATTTAGTTTGGTTTGCTCTTTGTTGTTGAAGTGTGCGGCGTCACCATGCCTAGATCAAAAGAGCTCTCTGACACCGTCAGAAAGGAGGTTATAGATGCCTATGAGTCTGGGAAGGGATTTAAAAAGATCTCCAAACAATTTGAAATCAATCATTCCACTGTCCGGAAGATCATCAACAAGTGGAGTAGATTCCAAACAACTGCCCACTTGTTCAGGCCAGGCCGCCCCAGCAAGTTCAGCCCGAGAGCAGACCGCCAGATGCTGAAAGAAGTCTCGAAGAACCCCAGAATGTCATCACGGGACCTACAGGTAGCTCTTGCCACTGTTGATGTCAAAGTGCACGAGTCTACCATTAGAAAGAGGCTGCACAAATTTGATCTACATGGGAGGTGTGCCAGGAGAAAACCTTTGCTGTCCAGAAAGAACATCAGGGCAAGACTAAAATTTGCCAATGAACACCTTGGCAAAGACCAGCACTTCTGGAACAATGTGTCTGGACAGATGAGTCAAAAGGTAGAGCTATTTGGCCGCAGTACCAGAAGACATGTTTGGTGAAAACCAAAGACAGCATTTGACCACAAGAACCTGATACCAAATGTAAAGCATGGTGGTGGAAATATTATGGTGTGGGGCAGCTTTGCTCCATCAGGGCCTGGGCAGCTCACCATCATAGAATCCACTATGAATTCTTAATTGTACTAGAGGGTGCTTGAGGATAATGTGAGGCCATCTGTCGGAAAGTTGAAGCTCAACTGAAGGTGGACCTTGCAACATGACAATGACCCGAAACACACCAGTAAATCCACCAAGGAATGGCTGAAAAGAAAGAAATGGAGGGTTCTGGAATGGCCAAGTCAAAGCCCGGATCTAAATCCCATCGAGATGTGGGGGGATTTGAAACGAGCTGTGCATGCAAGAAACCCCTCAAACATCGCACAGCTGAAATAATTCTGCATGGAGGAGTGGGCAACAATTTCTCCCAGTCGATGTCAGAGACTGGTAGACAGTTATAAGAAACGCCTACTTGAGGTTGTTTCTGCCAAAGGGGGCAATACCACCTATTAGAGCCAAGGGTCTACTTACTTTTTCCACATGCGAAATTTGCATTTATGTTTATTTAAATTATACAATGGACTACAAAATGTAAATGTTCCATGATATTTGTTATATTATATCACCTTTATCTGTCAATATTGTTGAAATGAAGATCAAATAGCTGTATGTTGAAATATGTTGAAAAAGTCAAAACTTTACATGGGGTGTACTTACTTTTTCACGTGACTGTATATAGATGGCATATATATATATGGCATATATAGATGGCATGTATAGATGGCATGTATAGATGGCATGTATAGATGGCATGTATAGATGGCATGTATAGATGGCATGTATAGATGGCATGTATAGATGGCATGTATAGATGGCATGTATAGATGGCATGTATAGATGGCATGTATAGATGGCATGTATAGATGGCATGTATAGATGGCATGTATAGATGGCATGTATAGATGGCATGTATAGATGGCATGTATAGATGGCATGTATAGATGGCATGTATAGATGGCATGTATAGATGGCATGTATAGATGGCATATATAGATGGTATATATGGATGGCATGTATATATATATATATATATATATATATATATATATATGTTCTGTGTCCTTTTCAACTCATCAACTATTCAGCTGAGTGAGAGCCGACTATTAACATTTAAATTAACATGAAAGGTATATCACGGGATCTTGAACAAACTTCAGTTCACACAATTTGCCAACACTTCACACTTCCCTTTGAAGAAGGGAGCGCTCCACCTCTTACACCAGGCCGCACTCGTAGCCGGATCGGATTCTGCCGGAAGGTGGAGGCAGGAGTAGACGGCTCAAAGATGAGCACACAAAGATGTCGGTATCATAGGATGGGTGGGGGAGGGGCTGCGGGAGGTGGGGGGTCGGGAGGGGAAGGGGAGTTCCAGAGCATCTCATGATGTTTCCATGATGGCAGCTGTTGGATTTATCAGCTACGGTGCTGATAGCCGGTCCTTTTGTTTGCGTTTGGTACTAACTTTTGCAGTATGCATGTCCCTTATCTCCATCACAAGGCGCGCCTTCTAAACACGCAAGTTATCATGATGGATGCTTGCTGGAGAGTTTGTGTTGTGACAGAGAAGAACGGAAAAAAATTTGTTTATAAAGAAAATAACGTCCTTTGGAATGATTTATGGAAACTTGTTATTATAGGAATTGATTATTTATTGCTTCTGTTCATCTGTCTGGTGCTATCGCCATTGTGCGCTTATTTATCTGTGATTGAAATAACAAAATGTGGTCTTTTGTTTGATACATCCGTAACATCCTTTGGAATATGGAACGATCGCGTGAAGCAAGCCGTGAATGAAGCATTTGCATCAACCTCGCTTCGTGAACACTTTTGGCGAAGCCGGCGATCCCTCCCAACGGAATGAAGACCTCGTCCTGCTGTTGAAGGATAGTGTCGATCTGCGTGGGCGGACAGGTAGAACAACGGATGGAATCTACATGACGTTGATCGAGGTATGCTAACCGCCACGGGAAGCAAGGAGAAGCTGATGCTTCAGGGCGCTAACCCTTCTTCGGAGCAAAATATCCTGTTGGACCCTCTTGCCCTGCCGAAGAGTTGAGGAACAGAACGTGAACTTCTACTTGCTTTCTGTGGTGGATAGCATATCTCAATAAATGTCCTGTTGGTTTAATCCATTAATCACTCCTCACAGAACGAATGTAGCACATTTTCCACCACCATGATAGTCGGCATTGCTGCTTAGCTTTGCTCCAAATGTTACTTCCGAGTTCAAAATCACAATACATGACCGGGGAAGAACCGGGTCCATGACCGGGTCCAGCAAAAAAGATCATATATATTTCGAATTACTCCAACATGCAGAATGAAAAATCACTCATAGAGCGACACTTGGCAAAAGAGAACAAAGTAGAATTGCACTCAGTAGAGCATCCTTTCGACCTCAAAAATAATTTGTGGTTGAATTCTGTGACCTGATGTGCAAATCTTCTTCAAATTTCAAGTCAATCGGATGAAAATTGAGGATTTTAGAAATTTGGCCTATGTTGACCGTTTGGCCTATGTTGACCTCAAATATACTTGGTGGTTGAATTCAGTGACCAGATATGCAAGTCCTCTTTAAATTTCAAGTCAATCGGCTGAAAATTGAGGATTTTAGAAATCTGGCCTATGTTGACCTTTTGGCTTATGTTGACCTCAAATATACTTGGTGGTTGAATTCAGTGACCAGATATGCAAGTCCTCTTCAAATTTCAAGTCAATCGGCTGAAAATTGAGGATTTTAGAAATTTGGCCTATGTTGACCTTTTGGCCTATGTTGACCTCAAATATACTTGGTGGTTGAATTCAGTGACCAGAAATGCAAGTCCTCTTCAAATTTCAGGTCAATCGGATGAAAATTGAGGATTTTAGAAATTTGGCCTATGTTGACCTTTTGGCCTATGTTGACCTCAAATACACTTGGTGGTTGAATTCAGTGACCAGATATGCAAGTCCTCTTCAAATTTCAAGTCAATCGGATGAAAATTGAGGATTTAAAAATTTGGCCGATGTTGACCTCAAATATACTTGGTGGTTAAATTCAGTGACCAGATATGCAAGTCCTCTTCAAATTTCAGGTCAATCGGATGAAAATTGAGGATTTTAGAAATTTGGCCTATGTTGACCTTTTGGCCTATGTTGACTTCAAATATACTTGGTGGTTCAATTCAGTGACCAGATATGCAACTCCTCTTCAAATTTCAAGTCAATCGGATGAAAATTGAGGATTTTAGATATTTGGCCGATGTTGACCTCAAATATACTTGGTGGTTGAATTCAGTGACCAGATATGCAAGTCCTCTTCATATTTCAAGTCAATCAGATGAAAATTGAGGATTTTAGAAATTTGGCCTATGTTGACCTTTTGGCCTATGTTGACTTCAAATATACTTGGTGGTTCAATTCAGTGACCAGATATGCAAGTCCTCTTCAAATTTCAAGTCAATCGGATGAAAATTGAGGATTTTAGAAATTTGGCCGATGTTGACCTCAAATATACTTGACCAGATATGCAAGTCCTCTTCATATTTCAAGTCAATCAGATGAAAATTGAGGATTTTAGAAATTTGGCCTATGTTGACCTTTTGGCCTATGTTGACTTCAAATATACTTGGTGGTTCAATTCAGTGACCAGATATGCAAGTCCTCTTCAAATTTCAAGTCAATCGGATGAAAATTGAGGATTTTAGAAATTTAGCCGATGTTGACCTCAAATATACTTGGTGGTTGAATTCAGTGACCAGATATGCAAGTCCTCTTCATATTTCAAGTCAATCGGATGAAAATTGAGGATTTTAGAAATCTGGCCGATGTTGACCTTTTGGCCTATGTTGACTTCAAATATACTTGGTGGTTCAATTCAGTGACCAGATATGCAAGTCCTCTTCAAATTTCAAGTCAATCGGATGAAAATTGAGGATTTTAGAAATTTGGCCGATGTTGACCTCAAATATACTTGGTGGTTGAATTCAGTGACCAGATATGCAAGTCCTCTTCATATTTCAAGTCAATCAGATGAAAATTGAGGATTTTAGAAATTTGGCCTATGTTGACCTTTTGGCCTATGTTGACTTCAAATATACTTGGTGGTTCAATTCAGTGACCAGATATGCAAGTCCTCTTCATATTTCAAATCAATCGGATGAAAATTGAGGATTTTAGAAATTTGGCCGATGTTGACCTCAAATATACTTGGTGGTTGAATTCAGTGACCAGATATGCAAGTCCTCTTCATATTTCAAGTCAATCGGATGAAAATTGAGGATTTTAGAAATCTGGCCGATGTTGACCTCAAATATACTTGGTGGTTGAATTCAGTGACCAGATATGCAAGTCATCTTCATATTTCAAGTCAATCAGATGAAAATTTAGGATTTAAGAAATTTGGCCTATGTTGACCTTTTGGCCTATGTTGACTTCAAATATACTTGGTGGTTCAATTCAGTGACCATATATGCAAGTCGTCTTCAAATTTTAAGTCAATCGGATGAAAATCGACAATTTTAGAAATTTGACCTATGTTGACCTTTTGACCTCAAAAATAAATAAGATTCTGTTGGACCATAAACTCCACCATTTGGTGAAGTTTCGTGAAGATCGGTTTAAAATTGTGACTTGTAGGCAAGTACAAGTGAGTGGACAGACAAACACACACACACAAACCGGAGTGATCAACATACTTGTCAAGAAAAAAAATTGCCAAGCAAAAAGCATACGCGTAGCAGACAAATGTGAGATGACGTGTGTATTGTAGTTGGACCTCGGTGATACAATAGCACCACGAAACATACGCTACTGTGGAAGTGAATGATCAGCCTTAAAGGACAGAAAATCATGACCAACAATGGGGGCCTAACCTTTGAGGATACGATAGCTACGTAAGAGGTATTGGTGAAACTGATCGCACCTGTATTGCACAAGAGCCAAGTTCTGCTCTCCGCGGTGCCGGGCACATCGGATGTATCGCATCCAGCCGCAGCGCTCGGGCTCACTCCCATCAACGAAGTGCAGGAGGGTACCGTCCGCATCGAATACCTGCGTGGTGCCAGAAGTGGATAAAACATGGCCGTCACAAGGCGCAAATGCTGATCGTCACTGCATTGGACGGTGCGAGCACTAACGGAAGCATTACAGAACGTGGTGGTCTTTGTGTTGGTAGGGGTTCTCATAGAATTACCTTTCAACCACGACACCTAGGGGAAAGCAAGAAAACAACAACAAATGGTGGGGATCGCATTCGAGATTACATGAGATTACATTGTTGCAGTTTTTTTTTACCCCCGGGGAGAAAGAAACACACACACACACATAGAATAAATCTACTTTTTCATAGTATTCTGTTTGGCTTTGAAGTACAGTATCGTGTATTGATGTAAGCAAATATGCATTGTGACTGCAGTGAGAAATACCATACGTGCATTTTCTTATTCTACATTATTTTCTACACCCATTTGTCGCATCACATGTCACAACTCAAGTACTTTCTCCGCTGAAGTTCCGCAATGAGGCCGTGCCTTCTGCTCCTAAACCTCCTCGCAATTGTTGCGGAAACCGCCTCAAACCAGTTTGGTGAAGATTGAGGTCCAGAGCATCACCGATAGATCCATCTAGATTCTAGATCCATCACCGATAAGTTAACAGCGTGCCAAAAACCCGAAGCCAATCTCAAGATGCCACCGGAGGGCGAAGCGCTAACACACCAATTAGGTACGAGGGGAGGATACTCCCACAGGTGCATATCCTCCTATGGGAATGTGGGGGGCGGGACTTGAGCGAAGAGGGTAGAGGAATCCCCATAAAAGGTGGCGCATACAGTCCACAAAAGCTTCTTTTCAGAAACCAGAGCTTGTAGATTATTTTGAGCTTCTCACTTCTTTTTCGTCCACACATGAAAGTTCCTTGTGGTTATTTAGTGGGTTTCCTATCTATCTTTGCTTTTGCTTTGCTTATTCATTCTCGCTTTTCTCTTTCGCTGCCTTTCACTATTCTGCTCACCTTTCCTTTCATTCTCATGCCTTTATTTTATCATTCGCACACATGCTTCACCTCTCGTCCTTGCCCATCTTCACAATGAGTCCGGTCGCTACACTTGTGCCGCCCGGTTAAATCACCGGCCCCACTTTGCCTCGCACACTTCCGGGCATTTCCCACCACAACGCTAACATCAGGTTCGCATCACTCATGACCCATCGCTGAGCGTATGGAGATGGAGGGGTGTTGGTGTGAATATTCTTGTGTGTATATGTATGTATGTATGTATATATATATATATATATATATATATATATATATATATATATATATATATATATATATATATATATATATATATACTTGCATATATAAGAAATTTCCTGCTTTGCAGATACGTGCATGTTTTAATACTCATACACGCTTGAACGCATTTCATGTCTTGACTTATTACCTCCTCCACCTAAATTGGGTGGAGGTTGTTTTCACCCCTGTCTGTCTGTTTGTTTGTGAGAAGGATATCTCAAAAGGTTGAGGATGGATTTGGACGAAATTTTTTGGACAATTTGGCTGTCTGACAAGGATAAAGTGACTCGATTTTGGTGAGGATCTGGATCCGGATATTTGAATGTTTAAAGTGATTCTTCATCATTGAGAGATGGGGCCAAAAACGATACAGCCTATAGCATAACATTTGAAAAAGTTGTGGACGAGTTAAGACAAAGCTAGGTTGGTTAGGTGACACAACAATTGGTCCCGCTCGGCCAACTAATTAAGATCTGTTGCGTGTTCACCGGCACATTCGTCGCTCATTTCTCGGTCTTCTTTGTATGGTAACACAAAATTGGGCGTGCGATCCAGCGGGAAATTCTGGAGCGACTGGCTATCGTGGTCTTTTATCAGTAATCTGCAGCAATAATGCAACAATATAATCTCCTCTTGGAAGTTTCCGGAAGTGACGGCCATCACAATATCATACAATATAGAATCCGTCTTGTGTGTTTATTTGACTTGTATGCACTCCTCCTCCACTGAGTGAAATCTACTGATTGTACTTGGGGTGTGCCCAGGAAGGTTTTAGGCATTTTAAAAAATTCATAGTCATGGGGTTCAGCAGGGGGGTGGGGGGGCAACAGGATTTTAGAATTTGTTCAGGGTGCCATCGATAGCTCGCCTACTCTTCATGCAGGACACCCGTGGGATCTTTAACATCCACCAACTAATGCTGGCAGATGGGCATCCAGTTTAATGTCTATCTGAGGGATGGCACACACAATGATGCCTCGCCCTGCCCGTGAAACACCAGGGTGACAGTTTGTAGCTGGGCTGAGATTCAAACCTTAAGCCAGACAGCTCAGACATGAGTATGCATACATCTCGGCTACACTGCCAGCCCCTGTACTTTAATGTGATTTACAAGGACAATCTTACTATAATTCACCAAATGTCCGTCCATCCATTCGAAGGTACTGCAAAAAAGGCTGAACCGATCGCAACTATATTTTGGGTGGGTATTCCTGGGACCCCTGGGAGTAAAATAGGCTGTATTGTTTTTCCAATTTTTCCAAGTTTTCCAATTTTCCAGTTTTTCCAAACATGATGGAATAATATTTACCGATATGAACAGTGATGTGGCTTTGTTGAAATTCTACGTACCAGGAGAGAGTAGATCGACTCCTGACGAACTCTTCCTATATAAATGTGTGGCTCCGAAGTAACACGGCAGCGTGTGCAAAGCGACTGAGAAACAGGTGTAGCGGCCGCTTCCGTGTTACAGATTCGGCACGCACTCTTCACACATAAACGTGCGACTGAGAAAGACGTGTAGCGGCCGCTTCCGTTTTACAGATTCGGCGTGCACTCTTCACACATAAACGTGCGACTGAGAAAGATGTGTAGCGGCCACTTCGGTGTTACAGATTTGGCGCGCACTCTTCACACATAAACGTGCGACTGAGAAACAGGTGTAGCGGCCGCTTCCGTGTTACAGATTTGGCGCGCACTCTTCACACATAAACGTGCGACTGAGAAAGACGTGTAGCGGCCGCTTCCGTGTTACAGAATTCAATCTTTTTTCAAAATGGGTGCCATGTACTGTTTAGATTTTGATGAGTTGCGTGTGATATGATTCAACGGATGGTTATATGAATCATTGAAAATTTTTTAAAACCCTTCAATTTCTGATATTTTGCCTTTTCATTTGGGCCTCCCAATTGAAGCCCAGCTCGTAGGGTGGGTACCGTTGCTAGTAACAGACAATGGCCAAACACAGATAGCATATGCGATTTGAAGCTGTACCTTGAGTGAGCATCATGGGTCATCGATTAGGATGAGAACACGAAACAGGTCAACCTGGACAAGTAGTGCTAATGCAGTACATGAGAGAATTCTCACCCATAACCAAATCTCATGATCCTATTTCAAGCTGAACAAGTGATACAAACAAATGTATGAGTCACATAATCTGTACGTAACGAGATGTATGAACTACTCCAGTAAAGGTAGAGCAGATGTGATGTTGTCAAACGCTTCACGTAATGTTAACTTTTAAATCTTCTGTGTTTGGAGTCCCACAGAGCTGGGACATCCATTTGGGCCAGGACACAACCGAGGAAAAATTCCTTTAAGCAATTGTTTTGAGTTATTGTGCAGGAGACCTTTTTAAAAAGGTCTTCAGTGCCCGCATGGAACTGAGGGGGTGTTGCCCTTGGGTCTATACCATTACCGGATGGTACACCTACCTCCATGTTCTTTTCAATTGCACCATTTGAGAGACAAAGCAAACGTTCTATGAGGCCAAATGCATTACGTCCTGCAAAGTTGGAAACAGCTTGATCAGGACCTCTGCCTCAGCTCAATAATGTTCGAGCAATCGGAACAAATGTCCCCTATGCTTAAAGAAAAACGTTACGCAATTACGCTAACGTAATACAACACTGCACGTACATTCAATATCTGAAACACTTAACAAACAAAACCAAGAGGAAACCTTGCTACAAAGTGTGGTCATTTTGAGAAAGCGACGCAAATATAAACGGATCATTTAGGGGTTCAGAATCTAGGCCCTGATTGCAGAAATTTATACAGGAGGCCCGGTGAATGCAAGCTTCCTTTTTTCCCCTCAAAAGTGTAACTGTAGCGCATCGGAATGCAAACACTGCGAGGTTAATTTCCAGCTTGTAAGTGCAATAAGGTTAGAAACCCAGGTTCGCAACAACCTTATATCCCAGCTGCACGTAGGATCTGAATGGGAGCGTGGAGGGAGGGATTATGGGAAGAGGTCTTTCGTGCGGCAGGCAAAGGGAGTCCTAAAGAGGATGAAGAGGGGTGCAAGGTCATCGAGGGTGTGCACCCCACCGACCCTCCCCCCTCTGCAGCCCCGCATGGACACTCACGAGGCAGCCGAGGGACTTGATTAGGGCTAGAAAACTACTGGCACCTCATCCATCACCGGGGGGCTGTGGTTCGGGTCAGGTCAATCTTCCCGGGCCGTTTGGGGACGGGGAGGCCAGGAGGAAGGGCGCGCTGCCGTCATGGAGAGCCAACTGGGGGTTCAGGGTGCAGTGCTTCTGCCTCTTTGCGCAATGTCGGGATGAGCAACTGCCAATTGTGGCCTAGCCATATGGGGCTGTTTCAATAGGTGTAACACTACATTTAAAGGCTCAATTACCACTGCCTTTCATTCTACCACGGTTTGACTTCTATCTGTTCTATTTTTTTTCTCGTACATGTATTATTCTACTTTACCAAAGATTTGTTTTAAAATTCTGCATATTGTCATGGACAAGGAGGCAAAAATAAGGCAGTGGTACAATGTGAGTACTTATGCATTATGTGACTGAGCTTGGGTGGCTTCCTTATTGCATCATCACCTGGGAACAGCTAAACTGATAACAGTGGCCTTCCACCCCCTTTCCTCATAATATTGGGTCATTGGGGGTCTAATAATTTCATTTATAAAATGCATTTGATTGCATTTGCAACTTCCCCAGGCCCAATGGCCTACATATTCAGAGCACTTGCAAGCGATATATAAACGGGAAGATGAGACCAAAAAAACCAAACTTGAAATAGCGAAGTGAGAGAGTAAAATGATGCGAGTGGGAATTAAAAGGGCAACGTGACCGAGCTTTTGCAGCTCCAGAGCAAAGGTCTGTTGGTAATAAATTGCTGCACCATTTATACTTATATACCGGTACAAGCAAATATGGGCCAACCTGTACACTGCATAGGAGATAGGAATGAAATAGTAGATTGCAGATGGGGGATATATTTATTAAAGTATGGTTACTATAGGTATGGTTTTCCCCAGACCTGTCCTCCTTTTCAGTCCTTAAAATCTCCACCCGGCCTGGTTTTTAAAATATGTACAAATGTCTGCGTTTTGCCTTTTTTTGGTTGGCATTTTCAAAGGGATAAATTTGAAGATTTGGGATACTTTTTTTTTTTTCCCCTTATTTGAACGGTTAAACTATTTTTGTACATTTTCGTGAGGTGATAAAGTGTAGTTATGTAATATTTCGGCTCGTCCAGCTTGGTATAAGTCTACTACTCCATCATGGCGTCATGGATGTGTACGAACATCACGCATCCCCTTCCTGTCCAACTTCGCAGTGAGAGAGTTCAGTGGCATGCTCACTCAGTGTCTTTCCTGAGTCCGTACCACATACATTTGTTTGATTTTCTTCTTCGCAATGCCAAAAGGAAAGTGTAGAATCACTGCAGAACTAAAGACAAAATTCATGTATTTTCAAAGTGGTCGAGAAGAATGGGAAGATGAATGCTTGGTATGTAGAGCGGAACGTATGTCTCTGTAGCAAATAAAGGTGCTATTGATTTACAATCGCATGTGGGGTCGGACAAGCATAAGAAAGCAGTTTTAGGAAAGAGCTAATCATCCTCATTCACAAAATTGAATTGTGAATTACGAATAATTAAAATAATTCTAATATTTATTTTTGAGGCAACAACACTTTTCCTATTGATAGATACTCAATGCATGTGTGTGTGTGTGTGTGTGTGTGTGTGTGTGTGTGTGTGTGTGTGTGTGTGTGTGTGTGTGTGTGTGTGTGTGTGTGTATATATATATATATATATATATATATATATATATATATTATATACATATATATATAGTTACAGCCTCGGGTTTCAGGTGAACTACGCGGATTATCCTCACACTTACCGTGCCTAAGGCGACTGCACACAAATAACTTCATGACTTCGGGCCGCCTCAGGTTGCTAGTCAACCACGAGCACCAACCAGTTAACCATGTGTTCTAGTGTCCGCCATCTATTACCGTTTCATTTGAGGTCACATGGGCTCCTGGCCACCTGGCCAGAGAAAAATTATCCTTAAACCTTACCACTAATTAGCATTGCACCACCCCTCGTGTCGTATATATATATATATATATATATATATATATATATATATATATATATATATATATACATATATATATATATATATACATATATATATATATATATATATATACATATATATATATATATATACATATATATATATATATATATATACATATATATATATATATATACATATATATACATATATATATATATATATACATATATATATATATATATATATATATATATATATATATATATATATATATATATATATATATATACACATATAGCGGTTCCGAAATCGTGCCACAGGTACTCAATGGAAAGAAAGGACGGAGGTGATCGGATTAGGGAAAAACCAAGAAAGAACAAGGTGAATTTATTTACAACCAAAAAGAAGAGGAAAGGAAAGAATGTACAAAAAGAAGAAGAAGCAGGACACAGGGCAGGCTTAACTATACAGTCTTAACTTGCAACCCCAGACAAACATACACACTCACACGGGATGGTAGTGGGTAGGGTGGAAGGTCCAGGTAGATGATCCAGGCTCCAATCGACCCACGTCCAGGCTCCGGTTCCGCAGGCGAAACCCGGCAGGCAGCTCTGCGTATCGTTGGCGCGCGAGCAGACCTTACATATGGTGGGGGGGGGGGGGGGGGGGGGAAGTCCTTCACAAATGTGCGCTCTTGGATCAGTCCTTTCAACAAGCGCCTATACCCACAAGTTCGTTATCAGCCCTCTCTCCCAACGAGTCCGTTGTGCGCAGTTCTTTCGAAAGGAGTCCGTTTGCAAAGCGCGTATATCCTCCAGTCCTTCAATAACGACGGTCCCCTGCGCAGTCCGTATCAAAATGTGCTCGCTGGCCAGACCTCCACGCAGTCCTTTACAATCGAGCTCCCTCACGCAGTCCTGTAATCACGATGGTCCCCTGCGCAGTCCGTGAAAGGGCTTGGCGCTCACGCTTATATAACGCGCTTTCAGATCAATCCGCGCGCTTGGAAACCACGCCCGCCAGCGAGCTCACCTCAGCCCTGGTTGGCTGGTAAGGGCTTACCGGCTCCGCCTTTGATGGCTGGTTGACAGGGCCACACCTTGTCCTTGGCGCTCCGCCCCCTTCTTCCTCGAGCTTGACAGCGTGGTTAATGGCGGCGCCTGAGCGAACGCTAACCAAGGCGCGTAACAGAATTGGGAGAGAGAGGTTGGCAAAATGGCCGGAATGGATTGGGACCTATTCTTATTTAATTGATGCAACGCAGATTCAACTATTGGGAACACGGCCTTATCTGAAACACATAATAATGAAATAACTGGGATTTCTAAGGTGACCTACGTGTTGCTGTGGCCTAACTATGGGTGCTACCTTTGACCTTTTAACGATGAGAATTTTTTACAAGTATTTACACAAGTGAGGGTTCTAAAACCGCAACACTATATACATATACAGTGCCTATAGAAAGTGTACACCCCCTTTCAAATTCTTCACCTTTTGTTACCTTGTAGCCTGGAATTAAATTGCATTAAATCAGACTTTTTGCACCTTTATTTACACATCGTATCCCACAACTTCTGAGTGAAAGACAAATTCTACAAATTTCAGAAAATTATATTGACATCTTTCATCCATTCGATATTGTTTCATCTTCTTGCTTATAATCATAGACCGTTTCTACACCCGTGCATTACACCATTATGACTTTCACTAACATTTTGAACCTCACAAACGCCCCCTCGTCTCCAATGTCAAGTTTGGTCAAAATCCATCAAAGCTTGGAGTGAGCAAATAAACAAACCATTCCCACTTTATGGATGTACAGTCTACAGGGAAACTTCATCGAGATTCTAAAGAAAACCCTGATCGACCCCACCTGTTGTTGACGAGGAATACCCCTCGAAATGTTACTTCGTTCGGGAAGGATGTAATCAGTGTCCAAAACTGAAAACAGTTAAACAGAAGCTATTCTCTTCTATCCTGAATGTTCTTTCTTGTCGTCAATGTATGTGTGCCAGTGCCATTTTTTCCTTCATTGTCAATGTAGGCACCGATGACGTCATCATGCCAATATATCTGCTCTTGTGTTTCCATGACATAAAGAGCATAATTTTAGGAAATAAACAAGCTATTTTGAAATCCACAGAGGGATGGCGAGGTGTTATAAGCCTTTCGTATAATCCACTGCGTGTGTATCACCCACTCTGTCACATTTATTGTGTAATTCAAAGCTGCTGTTTATAAAACAACATCATAAAAATATTGTCATAAATCTGTCACCAATAACAGGAAAAGCAACATAACTTAGGCAGATTTAAACCCTAGTTAACTGGAATCTCAGTCCTATTGCAAAAAATAACATCTCAAGAGCACATTTCCACATATTCTCCTGGTTCCATGAATCCATCAAGCTCAATATCCTCATCCGATATATCTCGACATCAATGGAGTAAATCGGGTCATATCAATGCTGATTTTAGTTCCACGTTGGAGGCAAGATCCAATGTTAAGGTACAATTTATGGGCAGACAGGGTAGCTCTGGGTACAACACTCGTCTGAGATTTATTCCTGACTCGACTATAAACTATCATCCAGGTGTTTCTTCGGTCGGACCAATAGGTATGCTCTCCTGTGGAAGGAATATCCAGCCCACTGTCCTGTCTGCTAGGTTTTGATGGGTTTTTTTGTTGTTGTTTTTTTTTTTGTATACAAGATCGAGGCTCGTGTAAGAGCTAACATTAATCACAAAAAGACAAACTGACACATAAAACATATGATAAAGGGAGCGGGAGACAAGATGGGGAGAGAGAGGGAAGCACACAAGTACAACAGTAGAGAACAGGGACATCGGGAGATCTGTGGGAAGGAGAGGGCTTGGGGGAGGAGGCACGGGAAGGGGGGGGGGGAGCGCTGGGAGAGGTATAAAACACATGGACACTGCAAGGACTTCCAGGAAAGAAGTCGGTATTTCAAAAAAAAAGTGGATCTGGGGTGAATTAACGGGGGTAGAAAAGATCAAGGTTTTGGACGGGGGAAGATATGAGATGGTGGTGAACAGCTGTTTTAAAGACCTGGAGGGAGGAGTGGGATTGAAGAGGGTGATGGAGTTTGTTCCAGAGGCGGGAGAAAAGAGGATGGTGGAAGTGATTGTGGCCGTAGAAAAGAGTGGGCCAATGTGTGCCGGTGCCTTTGCCAGGTGTACTATTTTCAAGTAATCAGATGTGGAATTCTGCACGAACATGGGCAAAACGCAGATCTTGAGACAAGCTGAGATCTGCCAATTAAACTTACGCGAAATTTAAAAATACTCCAAATATTTCTGCATTCTGAGTTGAGGGTGCAATGTTTATTTTATAAAAAAGTGCAGATCTTTGATAAAAAAACATTACACATAATGATTCCAATTTGCCAACTCGTGTTCCACTAGCTCGTGGTAGTGTTCTCGGTCCCAACCACAAATAAATTCACAAAAACTGAAGAAACTATGAAATTAAAATGTTCCACAAAAATTAATGGTTGTGAGGACGACCCTCTTGGGACATTGTGAAAAAGTAAAGAAATAAGGCTAACATCCCCCACCATCATCATCACATCATCCACCATCATCATCACATCCCCCACCATCATATCATCATCACATCATCCACCATCATCATCACATCATCCACCATCATCATCACATCCCCCACCATCATCATCCACCATGATCCACCATCATCATCACATCCCCCACCATCATCATCACATCATCATCACATCATCATCACATCCCCCACCATCATCATCACATCATCCACCATCATCATCACATCCCCCACCATCATCATCACATCATCATCACATCATCATCACATCCCCCACCACGATCCACCATCATCATCACATCATCATCACATCATCATCACATCATCCACCATCATCATCACATCATCATCACATCATCCACCATCATCATCACATCATCCACCATCATCATCACATCATCCACCATCATCATCCCATCATCCACCATCATCATCCCATCATCATCATCACATCATCCACCATCATCATCACATCATCCACCATCATCATCACATCATCCCCCACCATGATCCACCATCATCATCACATCATTATCACATCATCATCCACCATCATCATCACATCCCCCACCACGATCCACCATCATCATCACATCATCTTCACATCATCCACCATCATCATCCCATCATCCACCATCATCATCACATCATCCACCATCATCATCATCACATCATCCACCATCATCATCATCACATCATCCACCATCATCATCACATCATCCACCATCATCTTCACATCATCATCACATCATCCACCATCATCACATCATCCACCATCATCCACCATCATCATCACATCATCCACCATCATCATCACATCATCCACCATCATCTTCACATCATCATCACATCATCCACCATCATCCACCATCATCATCACATCATCCACCATCATCCACCATCATCATCACATCATCCACCATCATCATCACATCATCCACCATCATCTTCACATTATCTTTATTACCCCCCATTAACCCCTCCTAACACAACCCTCTTAATTGCTTCAGTGTTTCCTCCACTCCTCTCTCTCTTCCATTCCTGTTTATTAGTTCCCTTTCCGGGTGTGTCCAATTGTTGCCCTGCTTCACATACCATTCACATACCGGTTAAAGTCAATTTAACCTTGGTGTTCCATGAGCCTCGATCTTGTAGAGAAAAAAAAGAGAAACACAACGCAATGCCGGTTACCCTTGTATTTTGCTTTCATCACCTTTGGATTGTGGGATAAAGAATTGCGGTTATCTCTTTACGGTTTATTAAATGGGTGGAAACATGTCTAAGTTGATGTGTTTGGTCGTTATCTCCGCACGTGGGTGGGTTTCAGGAGATGGAACGGAGACCTACCAGGTCTGAAAGTATCCACCTCTGTTGTGTGAATGTGTGTATGTGCGTGTGTGTGCGTGTGTGCGTGTATGTGTGTGTGTGTGTGTGTATGTATGTGCGTGTATGTGTGTGTGTGTGTCTGTGTGTGTATGTGTATATGTATGTGCGTGTGTGTGTATATGTGTGTGTGTGTGTGTGTGTGTGTATGTGTGTGTGTGTGTGTGTGTGTGTATATGTATGTGCGTGTGTGTGTGTGTGTATATGTATTATGTGTGTGTGTGTGTGTGTGTGTGTGTATGTATGTATGTGTGTGTGTGTGTGTGTGTGTGTATATGTATGTATGTGTGTGTGTGTGTGTGTGTGTGTGTATATGTATGTATGTGTGTGTGTGTGTATGTGTGTGTGTGTGTGTGTGTATGTGTGTGTGTGTGTGTGTGTGTGTGTGTGTGTGTGTATATATATGTGTGTGTGTGTGTGTGTGTGTGTGTGTGTGTATATATGTGTGTGTGTGTGTGTGTGTGTGTGTATGTATGTATGTGTGTGTGTGTGTGCGTGTGTGTGTGTATATGTGTGTGTGTGTGTGTATGTGTGTGTGTGTGTGTGTGTGTGTATGTATGTGTGTGTGTGTGTGTGTGTGTGTATATATGTGTGTGTGTGTGTGTGTGTGTGTGTGTGTGTGTGTGTGTGTGTGTGTGTGTGTGTGTGTGTATGTATGCATGTGTGTGTGCGTGTGTGTGTATATGTGTGTGTGTGTGTGTGTGTGTGTGTATGTATGTGTGTGTGTGTATGCAGATTAAGACATTTGGTTAAATCAAGACCAACGTTCACCTCTGTCTCATAATACGCTTAACAACCCAATGACGCAAAGTTTGACAATTTAATTAAGGTTCGGTCTACATTTCAATGAGCTAAGAGCAATAGAAACAAGAGATGCAGTTCGATACATTTTCGCACACCTTGAAACAAAGATACCAAGTGTGCTACATAGTTTCACATTTTATTGTAATGTACATGTACGAGCATACGTGTCAGTATGATATGTCAGTCACCTGTAGCGGAACATGACTTTACCGCACAATGTTTGCGGTGACTTGTACACGTTGCACCGTTTGTAGAAAATTTGTATTTCCTTGTACTAAATAATTCCATAATGTCTGCACACAAATGTACTAAACACAGTCAGATGTTCCCCCAAGAGGAAAATGAAACGTGCGCTTGGGATGGGCTTGTGGGCAAAGATGGGCTTGGGATGGGCTTGGGATGGGCTTGTGGGCAAAGATGGGCTTGGGATGGGCTTGTGGGCAAAGATGGGCTTGGGATGGGCTTGTGGGCAAAGATGGGCTTGGGATGGGCTTGTGGGCAAAGATGGGCTTGGGATGGGCTTGTGGGCAAAGATGGGCTTGGGATGGGCAAAGCAAGACGTCGTGCGTTACTCCCTCCGAGGTACCCGGTGGGCCCCAAGGTTGGACAACTCACCTGGGGTGATTAATCGCCGGGGTTTGGGCCCAGACTGGACCCGCTCCTGAAAGGTGATGCTAATTAAGTGACGGAGGACTAACCACGCATGACAGGCCGAGTACACACGACGCACATCGGGACAGACGTGTGCTCCATGCATCATCGTTCGGAGACTATAGTGGATCAGGTATAACCCGAGCAAGGCCTATGGTCCTCTTATGGTGCGAATTGGGACGTCTC
Source organism: Myxine glutinosa (assembly GCF_964187855.1). NCBI lineage: Eukaryota > Metazoa > Chordata > Myxini > Myxiniformes > Myxinidae > Myxine > Myxine glutinosa. Next base: position 21,711,928 of record NC_136262.1, read on the forward strand.
TCCTCACTGTCCTTTTTCCATCACAATGTGGAACTCAAACCTGGTACATTTTACGTTCAAAAGTCAATAAGGTGGGGTCTTGGTGCCACGATGGTTTTGGAGACCCATACGCTTGACACTCACAACGAGTCCTGGATCCGTCACCTTCCCTCCGTCATCGAGTGTGGACATTTGTGCTGAGAACCCATGGGAATGGAACCAACATCAGCGTTTTTGGTCCTATCTCCCAATGGTGAGGATGAAGAATCACTTAAATAAATTAAATAATTCTCATATCGGAATCCGCATTCAGATCTTCACCAAAATTGAATCGATTCTTCCATGTCACACACACAACCTGTCTGCCAAGTTTCGTCCAAATAAATCTATAACTTGTTGAGATATCCTGCTACGTATCGTTTTTGTTCCTATCTCCCAATGGTGAAGAATCACTTAAAGAAATTAAATAATTCTCATATCGGAATTCATATTCAGATCTTCACCAAAATTGAATCGATTCTTCCTAGTCACACACACAACCTGTCTGCCAAGTTTCGTCCAAATCAATCTATAACTTCTTGAGATATCCTGCTATGTATCGTTTTTGGTCCAATCTTCCAATGGTGAAGAATCACTGAAAAAATAAATAATTCTCATATCCGAATCCATATTCAGATCTTCACCAAAATTGAATCGATTCTTCCTTGTCACACACACAACCTGTCTGCCAAGATTCGTCCAAATAAATCTATAACTTGTTGAGATATCCTGCTATTTATCGTTTTTGGTCCTATCTCCCAATGGTGAAGATGAAGAATCACTTAAATAAATTTAATAATTCTCATATCGGAATCCGTATTCAGATCTTCACCAAAATTGAATCGATTCTTCCTTGTCACACACACAACCTGTCTGCCAAGTCTCGTCCAAATCAATCTATAACTTCTTGAGATATCCTGCTATGTATCGTTTTTGGTCCTATCTCCCAATGGTGAAGAATCACTTAAAGAAATTAAATAATTCTCATATCGGAATCCATATTCAGATCTTCACCAAAATCGAATCGATTCTTCCTTGTCACACACACAACCTGTCTGCCAAGTTTCGTCCAAATCAATCTATAACTTCTTGAGATATCCTGCTATGTATCGTTTTTGGTCCTATCTCCCAATGGTGAAGAATCACTGAAGAAATAAATAATTCTCATATCGGAATCCATATTCAGATCTTCACCAAAATTGAATCGATTCTTCCTAGTCACACACACAACCTGTCTGCCACGTTTCGTCCAAATCAATCTATAACGTCTTGAGATATCCTGCTATGTATCGTTTTTGGTCCTATCTCCCAATGGTGAAGAATCACTTATAGAAATTAAATAATTCTCATATCGGAATCCATATTCAGATCTTCACCAAAATCGAATCGATTCTTCCTTGTCACACACACAACCTGTCTGCCACGTTTCGTCCAAATCAATCTATAACTTCTTGAGATATCCTGCTATGTATCGTTTTTGGTCCTATCTCCCAATGGTGAAGAATCACTTAAAGAAATTAAATAATTCTCATATCGGAATCCATATTCACATCTTCACCAAAATCGAATCGATTCTTCCTTGTCACACACACAACCTGTCTGCCAAGTTTCGTCCAAATCAATCTACAACCTCTTGAGATATCCTGCTATGTATCGTTTTTGGTCCTATCTCCCAATGGTGAAGAATCACTTATAGAAATTAAATAATTCTCATATCGGAATCCATATTCAGATCTTCACCAAAATCGAATCGATTCTTCCTTGTCACACACACAACCTGTCTACCAAGTTTCGTCCAAATCCGTCCACAACGTTTTGAGATATCCTGCTATGTATCGTTTTTGGTCCAATCTTCCAATGGTGAAGAATCACTGAAGAAATAAATAATTCTCATATCCGAATCCATATTCAGATCTTCACCAAAATTGAATCGATTCTTCCTTGTCACACACACAACCTGTCTGCCAAGATTCGTCCAAATAAATCTATAACTTGTTGAGATATCCTGCTATTTATCGTTTTTGGTCCTATCTCCCAATGGTGAAGATGAAGAATCACTTAAATAAATTAAATAATTCTCATATCGGAATCCGTATTCAGATCTTCACCAAAATTGAATCGATTCTTCCTTGTCACACACACAACCTGTCTGCCAAGTCTCGTCCAAATCAATCTATAACTTCTTGAGATATCCTGCTATGTATCGTTTTTGGTCCTATCTCCCAATGGTGAAGAATCACTTAAAGAAATTAAATAATTCTCATATCGGAATCCATATTCAGATCTTCACCAAAATCGAATCGATTCTTCCTTGTCACACACACAACCTGTCTGCCAAGTTTCGTCCAAATCCGTCCACAACGTTTTGAGATATCCTGCTATGTATCGTTTTTGGCCCAATCTCCCAACGGTGAAGAATCAATTTAAAAATTATAGTAGCCGGATCCGAATCCGGATCTTCACCAAAATCGAATCATTTCGGCCTTGTGACATATGCTACCTCTCTACCAAATTTTGCCCGAATCTGTCCACAACTTTTTGATATATTTTGTTCACAAACAAACAAACGGACAAAGACAAGGGTGAAAACATAACCTCCATCCACCTTTGGTGGCAGAGGTAACTATGTGATAACATGGCCAGAGGAGGAAAACACTGTGGACTCTATTATCTGGTACTCCTCTGTTACAAAAATACAGTGCTAAAGGTAAATGAAACAGAAAATGTGATAAAAGTATAATTAGGATCACTAGCGTGACTCGGTGCGCTCCGCACCCCTCACCACACGTCGTTTCAGAGGGGTAGGCATCTTTGACCATTTCGGTGTCTTTTGGGTCTTCATGGTGTTTTGGGTTTTCAGGGCCATTTGGGTCTTCAGGGTCTTTTGGATCCCCTGGGCCTTTAAGGGTATTTTGGGTCTATGAGGTGTTTTGGGTCTTCAGGGTCTTTGGTGTCTTCAGAGGCTTTTGGGTCTTAAGGGTCTTATGTTTCCTCTGGGTCTTTAAGAGTCTTTGGGGTGTTTTGGTTATTTGGGGTATTTAAGGGTATTTTGGGTCTAAATGGTCTTTAAGAGCTTTTGGGGTCTTCAGGGTGTTTTGGGTCTTCAGGGTGTCTTGAGTCTTCAGGGTCTTTTGGGTATTCAGGGTCTTTTGGGTCTTCGGGGTCTTTTTGGGTCTTCGGGGTCTTTTGGTCTTCGGGGTGTTTTGGGTCTTTGGGGTGTTTTTGGGTCTTCAGGGTATTTTGGACCTTCAGGGGTCTTGGGGGAATTACAGGGTCGTCAAAGGTCTGAGGGGTCTCAACAGTCTTAATGCAATTAAGAGGGTTAATTAAGTGGGTGGTAAAAAATTTTGAAGAAGAAGAAGACGTTTTCGTCGCATATAAACATAACGACAAACATCACGACATACATAGCCATATACGTTTGCTCTATTATAATAAATATAAGATATCGACCATGATGATGATGAGTCTGATTGTGGGTGTGGGGTTCAACATACATGAGTACAAGATATGCAGGAGCTAACATATAACATGACCGGCAAGTGTCGAACTGGCACAATGCGACTCATAGACAAATTGGAAGCACGTGTCCTGTCGAACATGGCTCATGTAACCACACATGTGCTGACCGATCATTACGCCAGCCGAACAATGTCGGAGCTGCGGGCGATTCAGCTTCAGAAATTCGTCCCATGAGTTCCTGTCCAACGTTGGAAAACCCAAGCGGGATAATCACAGGTATCATATGCCAGCCTCACATGACTCGTATACAATGCGCCGTTTGAGAAAAGTTCCGCGAGAGCTTCGATCGGATATAATTTCCAGCCAACCGGAAACACTTAGAGGAAGAAGACGTGGACAAAATGGGTTCATGTATACTGAATGGTGAGGCTTATGGAATCCAAGTGGAAACTTTGTTACCATGGTGAATGAAGCATTTAAAATGCTGGAAAAGTTCCCATTGTGAAAAAGTTCCCAACACCCTTCCCACATCGACATGGAGACGAGCTACTTATGACGTCACAATATCTTGATTATGACGTCTGATGCTTTTGGAAAAAACAAAAATATACTGTGCGTACCAATCTGATCTGTTGTATCTGATATTTGGTGATACACACACAGTTTAGTGCAATGATACGAAGGCATTTGCAGTGTCTTTATGGTGTCACTCCGAGTGGAAATACGAAACGGATATAACATTTACTATAAAAAGCCAATTTGAAATGCCTCACAGAAAGTGTGCTATGTCTGGTTGTAAACATGGATTAGATGACATTGTATCTGTCTCTCGTGGAACTACAAAGTTTTGTAGATGCTCTGTCACCACTTTTTTAAAAATACATGTTTGCTGAAACAGTATAGCATTGACAGCACTGTGTTAGCGATGCGCAGTACTGGAGGATAAACTACATGTTTTAGGTACAAAAGTGTGACCGGCGGGCAGCATACAATAGATGGAAACATTGCATTGTTATATAAGATTATATTATACACTATATTATATATATACTATATACATATATATTATATTATTATATATATTATAATAATTATATATTATAATATTATTATATAAATTATAATAATAATAATAAATATATATATAATTAAATAATAATAATAATAATAATAATAAAATAATATAATAATAATATAATAAATAAATAAATAAAATAATAATAAATTAAATTAATTAATAGTATTATTCCACGGGCCTATTATCCCCTCGAATGTTCCACGGGCCTCCATTGGCCGCCTGGGGTCACGTGCCGTGACAGCCCCTTATTGGTCACCCTCGACCACTCCCTTCAGCTCCCATTGGCTGCAACTTATTGGCCACTCCCTTCAGCTCCCATTGGTTGCTCGCTGCTCTCCGGCCCACGCCCTCCAGCTCCTCCCTCGGGCCTGCAAGGCTTGTCCTCGGCCCATGACAGGGCATTTTAGGCTGCAATGAGGCCTACCATTATCCTGCCTGCCTCAACGCACATTAACACTGGGAAGGAGACTATACTTCACATTTAATAAGAAATAACTAACTAAGCGAGGCTACATGTTGTGGTGCAACTAACTATGGGGGGGGGGGGGGGGGGGTTGCCTTTATTCCCCAAACCGCAACAATATAATAAGTATATATATATATATATACAGTATATATATATATATATATATATATTTATATATATATATATATATATATATTGTTGTGGATATGAGAATTGAGTTTTTTTTATTGTATTGTTATAAATTATTGTTTAGTCTGAGCCCTCCTTGCTCCAGTGTGTATAAAGGTCAAAGGGCGTTCCGGTAGTTAATTCCATAAAGCATACATTGAAGGACACTATAATACCCTTGTTCAGTAGTTTATTTCCTTATTATGTGTATCACGGTAAGGCCTTGTCTTCCATTAAAATGACACTCCATTGCACCAAGTGAAATAGATAGATTCCTTTCATTCCCCATTCCCACTCCCAAAACTTCCATTGCCAAGCCTAAATTTCCAGCTACATCCCCTCCAAGTCTCCATTGCCAACTGCACTGGGCAGTTTGCCAGTTTGTTACAGCTGTGGGTTGTTTTCGCTCCAAAACCACCATTGAACATGTGCTCGGGTCGGGGAAGAAAGGCGTGCCCGCCCGTCGTCATCAAGGGCGGAGCCAGAGGGTCGCGCGACCAACCAGGGCCGAGGTGAGCACACCGATGGGCGTGTCCTGAAGGCCGGCGGCTTAATCGCCGGAGGCGCTATAAAGGCGCGCGCGCAAGAAGTTGGGAGGAGCTGAGTTGTTTGGTTTTGGTCAGAGCGGGGGTTGGTCGTCAGTGGTGGTCAGTGGTTGCGTTGAGTTGTCGGTGGTGAGGAGTGATTGGACTAAGCAAGAGAGAAAGAGTCCTGGAGTTAGTGAGAGAGGGAGAGAGAACCCGTCATGCCAGACCCCCCACCAGCAGTGTTGGCTTGGCTCCACCAAGCAGCTCCGACCCGTTACCCCGCGCACACGACAGGATCGGTGGCATCGGCGGCCGTCGAGGTCCAGCCCGACGTCCTGTGCGGGATCAAGCTCCAGCCAGCTCCGGACCTCCCTCTCCCTCCAGCCATCCACCTCCCGCCAGTCCTGCCTTTCCATCCTTTTGGTGTACGTGAGTTTGTTCTGTTTGTTTTGTCCCTGGGTAATTAATTAAGACTGCATAGATAAGCTAGTAATTTTCACTGTGTCTCTAAAATCTTCTGTATATTATTTTATTATCTTTCCTTCTCCTTGGTTTTTTTGAGCCTGTAAATAGTAATAAATAGTAATCGTATTTCAAACCTTTTTGCCTTCGTCTTCCTCTTCTTCACATCCGTGTCGTCTTTGTCTTTTCCCTCATTGAATAGCTGTGGCGCGATCTGGCCAACGTTCAGGGGATCGGGTGAGTCGGGAAAAACTGTTCGGCCGCGGTGCCTCCGCTCGGCAAACAACATCTTATCCGCGGACCGTAACTATATATATATATATATATATATATATATATATATATATATATATATATATATATATATATATATGTATACATATATATATAATATAATTATTATATAATATAATATATAATAATATAATAATATGATAATAATATAATAATAATAATAATATAATATTTAATTTAATATATATTATTATAATTATTATTGTTATTTTATTATTGTCTTATTATATTATTATTTATTATTATTATTTATTAATTAATTTATTATGCTTATTATATATATGCTTATTATATATATATTTATATTATATTGTTGCGGATCTCTAGCCCGTCGACGTACTGAGGGGGGATTAAGCCCTTCTCCCCCTCGAGCTTCGAGTCCACGAGGCCGCTACCCACTCTACACTCGGATCGTGGGGGGCGGATTGCTGAGCAATTCCAACCGCCAAACCCGCAGCGAGCGCGTGGAAGGGTTTCCGGTCAATAACCCGAGTACCTTCGATACACGCGCCGCCGCGAGGACAGGGGCTGGACCTCGCACGAGTCACGCTGGTCTGATACGCCCGAGCGGTTTGCGTAACTCGTGCCGTTAATTACTAGGAACCCGATCGAGCGGTTTTATCTCGTGCAATGCGAGGCCAATGGTGAAGAGACGAAAACAGCCAAGTTGGAAACAAGCACAGGTTTATTAACAAATGTACAATAGTGAGAGAAAAGGGACACAGAAGAGAAACTTAACCGTTCTTACTTACGTTTCCCAAACAAGGGCCTTCTGACTCGCTCGGGGAAGGGGAGGAAGAAGAAGACGCGCACAAAGCGCGGTCGCTTAGTGCAGCTCGCCCCGGACGGCTCGTTGGGCGTTCCCCTCGAGGATGTTCGTAGCAGGGACGTCGGCCTCAGTCGTGCACGAGCGGGAATCCACGCAGCGCGTCCCAAAGCCAGCGAGACGAAGCGCACGTGCAGCAAGTCCAGGCAGGGAGATCGTTGGAGTACAGGGCCAATGAGAGAGATCGTCCTGCGAGAGCCTGAATCTCAAGAGAACGAGGGCAAAAGAGAGACCAGAGCCAGGAAGAACGGTGGCAGCAGAGAGCGGGGGCAGAGAGAGTTCGGGGTCCAGGCCACAGAGAGAGCAGGGCAGAGAGAGAGACCAGAGCCAGGGAGAACGGGGGCAGCATAGAGTGGGGGCAGAGAGCGCTTGGGGTCCAGGCCACAGAGGGAGAGTTCAGGGGTCCAGGCCACAGAGAGAGAGGGGCAGAGAGCTCGGGGTCCAGGCCACAGAGAGAGCGCGGGCAGAGAGCGCTAGCTCGGGGGTCCGGGGCGGGTCTTATATCCCCCGGAGCCCCACTAGAATGTTCCACGGGCCTCCACTGGCCGCCGGGGGTCACGTGTCGTGATAAGCCCTCATCAGTTACTCCCCTTAGTCCTCATTGGCCACCGTTGCTGGCCACTCCCCTTTAGCTCCCATTGGCTGTTTGCTGCTTACCAGCCTCGCCCTCCGGCTCCTCCCTCGGGCCTCCTTGACTTGTCCCAGGCCCACCACATGGCATTCCAGGCCCAATGAGGCCTACCCTTACTTACCTGCCTCAACGCATACTAACACTGGGAAGGAGACTATACTTCACATTTAATAAGAAATAACTGGTTAAAGCGAGGCTACATGTTGTGGTGCAACTAACTAAAAGGGGGGGGTTGCCTTTATTTCCAAAACCACAACAATATATATTAAATATTATATTATATATATATATATATATATATATATATATATTGTGAGAAACCACCGGTGGAACCACCTTTGTTCTCACCCAAATGAGTGCCCCGCCCGCCACGTGACGTGACCTCCTTTGAGCCTCACGCGATGGGTGGAGGGTCAGAGAGCGCGGTCGCCATCTTATGCAACGGACGCGACTGGAAGGCTCCGAGTGGGAAATAGATAAAGGGATTTCCCTTAATCTTCACGACAGCCGCGTTGGGCTGATCGTTTACCGTTCTGTATTTTACGAGTGAGTAACTCCGGAAGAGAACGAGTGATTCCCGGATCTCGTGGATTGGAACCGTGAGTCAGATATTGCCTGCGTCGTGTTGGAGCTGCTGGCCGACCGTTCCTGCAGGCCTTGTGCGGTGTATTCCACTCTGTTACCCTCCGAGTCCCGGAGATCGTCGATTGGAACCGCGAGTGATCTTGCCTGCGTCCTGTTTGGAGCTTCTGGGGCCGACAGTTCCTGCAGGCTTTGTGCAGTGTATTCCATTCTGTTACCATTTATGGTTTTTGTGATCGAGCCAATAAAGCATCGTGCCTTACCCCTAGAAGGCCGATTAAAACACAATTGTGTTTATTGAGTTCTCTCTGTCCACTCCGTGGACTACTTGAAGCCCGGACATTAACGTCCGTATTCCGTGCTGGGAACCATTTCACAGCCGGGATCGCGACAAATGGGTTGCTCGTCCTAGGATCATTCAAGTAAGAGACATTCGAATTGAGACGGGAATTCTGCATCTGCATCTTCTTTGCATCTGCTCACCAGCGGACGCCGTCTTGGAGGAGCCTTCTCACCAGCGGACGCCGTCTTGGAGGAGCCTTCTCGCCAGCGGGCGCCGTCTTGGAGGAGCCTTCTCGCCGTGGGACGCTGTCTTGGGTGGTGCTTCACTGCCGAATAAGTGAATAGCTTCGGATCCCTCCAAACAACCGACAAAAAAAAAAAAAAAAAACGTGAGTATTTGTACGTGGTATTTTTCTCATTGGCAATTTGATGTGCGGTGGTGATATTGTGTAGTTCGTGTCGTATTTCCCCAACAGAGCGTTGTGTTTGAGCGTTGTGTTTTGTGCCTTGTCTTATGATAACTCGTAGCCAAGCTATGTCGACCAGAGAAGTGAGAGTTCAACCTGATCATGTTGACAGTCGCGTGGGTGGCGATGCGAGCGACGCAATCAGCCTTGACCCAGTCACTAAACCCGATATGTTAGGAAGCGATTCCATCATGACTAAATGCATGCGTTCGCCCTTCTGGACCGGGCTGACTCCGGTTCAACAACTTGACATGTATAACAGGGAGAATGACAGGGCAGAGGCAGAGCGTGCGGCAGCAGAGAGAGAGCGTGAGAGAGAGAGAGAGCGTGCGGCAGCAGCAGAGGCAGAGCGTGCTGCGGCAGCAGAGAGAGAGCATGCGGCAGCAGAGAGAGAGCGTGAGAGAGAGAGAGAGCGTGCGGCAGCAGCAGAAGCTGAACACGTCAGAGAGCATGAGTTGCGAATGTTGACTGAACGACCGCGGGCAGAGGGGTCTGCTGCAAGAGTCCCGGAAACTGTTCATGTTCGTTTGCCGGACTGGACGGGAGACACGAAGCCAGAAGCGTATCTGGAGATGGCGGAGAAGTTGTTGGCTGCCGGTGGCATTGATGAGAGCTTGTGGGTCGGCCATCTTGTGAGCCATCTATCTGAGAAGGCGAGGGAGGTATATGCGAGGATGGCAACCGAGGACGCAAACAAATACAGGGCATTGAAGGCCGAGATTTTGAACGCCTATGCGGTGTCCGCGTGTATTTATAGGAGAAATTTTTTCAGCTGGACTCGTCAGTCCAGTCAAACCTATGAGGAACATTCGCGGGCCTTGTTGGAACAGCTGCAGAGATGGTTCAAGGGGAGCAAGGTGGAGTTACCTCAAGCGGTTGCGGAACTCCTGGTGCGTTACCGTATCGATCAACAGCTTCCGCCTGACTTAGCATTGTTTCTTGTCGACAAAGACACTGTTTCCTTGGCAGACTGCGTCAACCTTATTGATAAACATGTTTTGGCGTGCAAAATGCTGCAAGTCACGCAGTCGCGTCGTAAGACGGAGGATCATGCGATCAAGACCGCCCCCCGTCTGCCCGGCGGCTGGATTGAGGGGAAGGGTTCTCCGAGGCCCTCCACTGGTGGCGGTCGCGAGCTGCAGGCCAGGGCACGGTCCTGGTGCGATTTCTGCAAACGCGTGGGGCACGGTGGAGACCGCTGCTTCTCTAATCCAGCTAGTCCGGCCTACCGAGGCAACCCTGCTGTTAAATCGGAGGAAGGTCAGTGGAGGTCATCAATTGAGCCCTCGCACCCGACGGTGGCATCGGTGACAGAGGTCACTGCCACCGAGGCTAATGCCATTCATCCGCTGTATCAGGATTATTCAGGGACAGCCTTAGTGGGTGGCCCTGATTCGAGGCTGAAGTTTAAGGCCCAATACCTTCGGGATACTGGGGCGACACTGTGTGTTCTCCGGGCGGGGGTAGTTCCGGCCTCTCAGATGCGTTATACCGGCGAGTATATCATCCTTCGGGGCATTAACCAGGTTCCTGGCCGGTATCCCCTTGCCCTCCTCGAGGTCCGGAGTGACATTTTTACAGGTCCAATGACCTGTGCGGTGGTACCCTACTACCCGGTACCCGGGGTCTCCTTGCTGATTGGCAATGATGCCATGGCCAGGGAGGAGTCATTGACTCTGACCTGTGGGGTGGTCACTAGATCCCAGAGTAAACAGGCGGAGGGAGTGGCGGAGTCCGACATATCGTCACTCTGGCCCGAGGAGCCTAGCGCCTCGACTCCAGTTCCCGACGGTGACGTTGCGTCAGCTGAAGCCCATCCGAGCCTCCCGTCAAGCCAACCTCAGGTGCCGTGCTCCTCAGGGACCGCTCCCGCCTGTAACACAGGGACCCCAGCTACGTGTTCGCCGGTCGGCGAATCCGGGGAGGAGAATCAGTCCTCCAAGGCGGTTAGCGACCTCAGTTCTGGGGCGGAAGTTACTCCCGCATTGCCTGCGGTAACCAGTTTAGTGGAGGATCAGCACCTCGATCCCACCCTTGCCATCCTCTGGGAAATGGGAGAAGACTCCGAGCCGGGACGAACAGGCTACTATGTGAATGGTGCAGGTGTGCTGATGCAGAAGTATTCCCCGAAGAACATGTCCTCCACCCAGACGTGGAAGGTCCGACACCGAGTTGTCGTACCGGGGAGGCATCGTCAGTCAGTCATGCAATTGGCCCATGACAATATTTCCTCGGGTCATGTCGGAGCTGCCAAGACCTTAGCCAAGGTCAAGAATCAGTTCATATGGCCCGCCATGTCGCGAGACATCAAGCGCTATTGCGCTAGCTGTCCCATTTGTCAACGACTCGGAAAAGGAGTGAAGGTTTTCAAGGCACCCCTAAAGCCCCTCCCCGTGGTCAGTCAGCCTTTCCAGTTTGTTGCCGCTGATTTTGTCGGACCTTTGCCCAAAACCAGTTCCGGGAAACGCTATTTGCTCACGGTCATATGTCAGGCTACCAAGTATGCAGAGGCTTATTCCTTGGAGCAAGCTGACTCCGCCCATGCCGTAGAGTCTCTCAAGGATTTGTTTAGTCGGCATGGCCTTCCGACTAAATTCCTTACGGATCGAGGCAGTGTGTTCTTGTCGGAAGTATTTGAAGGATTCCTGACCGAGCTAGGGGTTCAGCACCTGACCACCAGTCCGTACCGTCCTGAATGCAACGGCGCCTGTGAGCGGTTCAATGGGACTTTCAAATCGATGATCAAGGCGGTGACGGAGCAAGTAGGTGGTGAGTGGGATCAGGTGATCCCCTGGCTCTTGTTCGCGTACCGGAGTGCTCCACATCGGAGTACCGGGTATTCTCCTTTTTTCTTGTTGTATGGTAGAGAGCCCCGAGGGCCCTTGCACCTCCTGTTTGAACGTTGGGTGGAATCCCCGCCGTCCACTGAACGTTCCATACCGGACCACATCCACGAGACTTGCTCGAGGATATACGATGCCTTAAAGGCTGCCGGTATCAGCCTGGCGGATCAAGCCGTAGAGCGAAAGCTCCGTTACGACAGGAAGGCGAAGGCGGTGAGTTTCAAGGCTGGCGATCCGGTTTTGGTCCATCTGCCCCATGCCGGACGGCCCATGGTAACCTCTTATCAGGGGCCTTATCTTATCCGTGAGAAAGTCGGGAGCCATACTTACGTGGTGGACATGCCAGATAAGCGGATAAAAAAACGGATCACCCATGTCAACGCGTTGAAGCCATGGGTGGGGCGGCCGCACACGATCGCCCTAATAGGTGCCGCGGAGCACAGCCGCGACCTCTTAGGTGACGGAGGCAACGCAGGATGCCTCCCGGAGTATATTACTCCAACTCCCCTCGAGGTGTCCTATGACCCAACCCAATATTGGGTGGATCAAAGACCCGCGGAGGATCAGTTGCCGCAGTTGGAGACCTTGACTCAGCCACAGAGAAAAGATATGCAGGTGTTGTTTCGGGGCTATCCTAGTCTGTTCTCTGGCGGGATTGGAACCATGAAAGGTGTCCTCCATAACATCGACACCGGTGACCACCCGCCCATACGTCAATCATTCTACCGTGTGTCCCCGGCGAAAACTGCCGTCATGAGACAAGAAGTCTCCAAGATGTTGGATTTGCGTGTCTGTCGACCCAGCAACAGTGAGTGGGCCTCTCCGCTCATTTTAGTCAAGAAAGCCGACGCCACCTGGCGACCTTGCGTCGATTACCGTCGCCTCAACAACGTATCAAAAGGGGATTCGTACCCGCTACCCCGTCTTGACGACCTGGTTGATCGTCTAGGGACCGCGAGTTTCATCTCTGTCCTTGATGCCATGAAAGGCTACTGGCAAATCCAGCTCACAGATCGGGCGCGTGAGGTCAGTGCCTTCTGCACGTCGTTTGGCCACTTTGAGTTCATGGTTATGCCGTTTGGAGTCAGAGGTGGCCCGGCCACCTTCCAGCGAGCCATTAACCGGGTTCTCGCTGGGCTCGACGACTTCGCCGTGGCCTACATCGACGACATCGCCGTGTTCTCCCACACGTGGGAAGACCACGTTAAGCACCTCCAGGCCGTCTTTTCACGACTATCGGAGCATAACGTGACTCTCAACGCCGTCAAATGCCATATGGGGCGCGGCCGAGTGAAGTACCTCGGTTATGAAGTGGGCAGTGGGCAATTAGCTCCGGTCAAAGCCAAAGTGGAGGCCTTAGTGGATTTCCCGCCGCCCGCCACCAAAAAGGATCTTAGACGATTCTTGGGAGTCACCGGTTTCTACCGACGGTTCATTCCGCGGTTCTCGGAAATCGCTGCCCCCTTAACCAACCTTCTCCGTGGCAGTAAGAAGGGGTCCATATCTCTTCTGTGGACCTCAGAGTGCGACGCGGCGTTCGATGCACTGAAGAGAAGCCTTGCAAACCGACCGGTTCTAAAGGCACCCGATTTCTCCTTGCCGTTCCAAATTTTCACCGATGCATCCGATCTCGGGATCTCAGCTGTGCTCACGCAAAACGAGGATGAGGTTGCGAAACCCGTCATCTACTACTCTCGCAAACTGTTGCCCAGGGAGCGGAACTACAGTACCGTGGAGAAGGAGCTCCTCGCTATCATGGCGGCAATCCAGGTATTCGCTGTCTACATTGGCCATGGACCCATCACCATCTACAGCGACCACCACCCGCTCGGTTGGCTCAGCCACGCCAAAACCTCCAACCAGCGTATCCTGCGCTGGGCGCTTCTCCTCTCCGAATACGACCTCACAGTCAAACACGTGAAAGGAGTGGAGAACAGACTAGCTGACCTCCTTAGTCGCCATCTAGTAGATAAGGAGCCCCAAGGTTAAGCGGGGCCCACGGGCGGAGAGGGGATACCGATTTTGGTGTTCCTCTATTCCTCCCGAAAGAGACTTGCTCCTCGGTCCGTTTCCCTCCTGTAAACGTTTCCCCACCTTGAGTTGGCCCCCTTGCCTCTCTATTGTGCTTGTGTGAAGGGTAACTCTTGTGGGGTAGATATTAATGTGGTGTATGGTGTTTAATATTGTGTGTGAAAAAAAAAAAAAAAAAAAAAAAAAACTTGTTCATTGTTAACCTGCCTGTTAACGCCTGTTAACCTGTTAACGCCTGTTAACCTGTTGCCTGTTAATTGCCTGTGCGGTAATAATTGCGTTATTGTTGCGCTATTGCGTTGCGTATTTGCGTTGCGTGTATTGTTGCGTTGGTGCGTTATTGTTGTTAATAATTGTTACTAATTGTTAATTGCGTTAATTGCCTGTTAACGATTACCGCCATCATATTGCCATGTGATTTGCACCTACTACAAATGCTGGTTTCAAAACGCCGTCTATCCGACGGGGTTTTTACTTAGGGGGGGAGGACTGTGAGAAACCACCGGTGGAACCACCTTTGTTCTCACCCAAATGAGTGCCCCGCCCGCCACGTGACGTGACCTCCTTTGAGCCTCACGCGATGGGTGGAGGGTCAGAGAGCGCGGTCGCCATCTTATGCAACGGACGCGACTGGAAGGCTCCGAGTGGGAAATAGATAAAGGGATTTCCCTTAATCTTCACGACAGCCGCGTTGGGCTGATCGTTTACCGTTCTGTATTTTACGAGTGAGTAACTCCGGAAGAGAACGAGTGATTCCCGGATCTCGTGGATTGGAACCGTGAGTCAGATATTGCCTGCGTCGTGTTGGAGCTGCTGGCCGACCGTTCCTGCAGGCCTTGTGCGGTGTATTCCACTCTGTTACCCTCCGAGTCCCGGAGATCGTCGATTGGAACCGCGAGTGATCTTGCCTGCGTCCTGTTTGGAGCTTCTGGGGCCGACAGTTCCTGCAGGCTTTGTGCAGTGTATTCCATTCTGTTACCATTTATGGTTTTTGTGATCGAGCCAATAAAGCATCGTGCCTTACCCCTAGAAGGCCGATTAAAACACAATTGTGTTTATTGAGTTCTCTCTGTCCACTCCGTGGACTACTTGAAGCCCGGACATTAACGTCCGTATTCCGTGCTGGGAACCATTTCACAGCCGGGATCGCGACAATATATATATATATATATATATATATATATATATATATATATTGTTACAGACGTGGCTTAGATGTTATTTACCGAGCGGTTTTGGTATGACCACGTCTGCACAAGTTACCCGATTATACCCGAACGTCGACTAATCGCGCTACGCTAGATCAATGAAGGAAAAGACACACAGCTGGGATTCAAATGACACGACACCAGGGTTCAGTTCTCAAGACCTCCGGAGGAGGTTATATTGTTACGGAAGGTTAGATTACAAGGACGAGAGGTACAGCATAGAAAGACAAGCACTTAGACACACTCTTATATTATTCCCAACAGACGACAGATAAACGGGACAAAAGGCTGACTCACACGGGGTTTGATGGCTAGGAAAGGCAGGATCGATGGCTCCAGGTGCACCTGGGCTCAAAGGTCAGAATCGACTCGGTCCGGTCCAGAGATGCGGGGAGGTATTCAGCGCTCGGAGATGGTGACTTGTCTGCTCAAGCTGGGGGGCGCATCTGACGTCACGTCCGCTACGTGGCCGCGTATATCCGGCGGGGAGTGACACGCCCTCGGCTCGTTAGCTCCGCCTCGTGGAATCGGCACGTTGCTTCTCATTGGGTGCGTGCGGGGGGGTTACCGGCTCCGCCCTTGACGAGGGACTGACAAGGAGCCCCTTCGTGGTAACCCCGTGGAGCGCATGGTCCGGAGCGCATTTGTCAATGGCGGCTAACCGAGCCGGTGTGATGACGCACACTCCCCCCCCCGCGCAGCGTCGTTGTTGTTGTAATTGTTGTTGTAATTGTAGTTGTAGTTGTAGTTGTAGTTGTTGTTGTTGTTGTTGTTTGGGGAAGAAGATGGAAGGAGGTAAGGGAAGGTCCTAAACTCACTACTGGTGCCATATAATCACATTCTGGTGCAACGAAGAGTCAGAATTAATGGAAAGGAGTCCTTAACTGACATAGACTAAGAATAACTAGCAAGATGTCCGAAAGTTGTCTACGTGTGATGCGGTGGACCTGGGCACGACATTTAATGGGGGAAAAAGGGGAAGGTCGGCTCTACTGATTGTTGTTTACAGACAATGGGACTAGGGAATGGGGGATTGGGGATAGTTGGGGAGTATTGGGGAAATAGGGGAATATTTACAAGCGGATATGGAGGCCAAATTCCATATTCGCAACATTGCACCCTTCTCTACCCTCGGGGCGTCCCGACCCGATAAATTTTTACCTACTTTAGTGTGGCACGCAATGTAGTTCCCTCTACTATTAACTCTACCCTGAGTGCGACAGTTTTACAGATATTCACAAATGAGTAAATATGTCCCCCTGCGACGTTGCACCCTTCTCCTCACAGAAACACACCCACAGGATAACCGAATCCGGAAAGAATCCTCAAACTAAACATACAGCCGGTAGGGAGCATTATTTACACAAGACTACGCTGATATTTACACTACGATCCAGGACCTGTTTTTGGAGGAACACATGCAGATGTTATGCATAGAGAGAGCACGCATGCTAGCATCGATACACCAACCCACAAGTGCTCTGTGGCCTACGGCCTTTAATAATGTGCAGAGCACCCCTTCCAAGCATCAAGCACCACCCCATCACACAGTGAGCACCATCCGGTGCACCAATAAAGTGTCTATAAATCACCGGTGGTGTCGCAGCCGGCCGATGTTCTGCCGCTGGTCTTGCCTTCGTGTGGTGCACTTGGCCTTCTTGCCTCTTTCAAAAAATAAAGAAAGGCGCCAACCGCGTCCATTTCTATATTGTGGCCTTCAGTGGTGTCAACTAAAAGTGGTTCACCTGCATGGCATAGGTGCCACGTTGACCCATAGGTCCATCCACGGGTGGTGCTTGGCCGCAAAAGAGCTGCGGTCCATGGTGGGTGGCCACAAACATTGCGGTCCATATGGTGTATCGATCCAAGCAGCAAGCAGCGAAAGTGCAGGCCCACAACTGCGTAGCCAGCACCTCTCTCTCCTCTCTCTCTACCCCAAAGCCAGATCCTCGGAGGTGGGAGACAAAAGAAAAGACAAGTGAGTAAGGTGGTAAGGGCGCAAAAGTGCACGCAATGTAAGGTAATGCACACTGGGGGCACATGGGAACCAGGTGAGACAGGTACGTTCCTACCGTACGCTCCCCCCCCCCCACCAGGTAACCTACATGGCCCCTCCCTTACCCCTTACTGTATCCACAAAACACAACACTACCCATAAACATCTACTTTACAAATCAACAAACATCCCTACTGTCTTCCCCGTTCCTCCCATAAACCAAATTCGTCTTCTCTCCCTCCTAACCAATCAAATTTGCCATTTTCAACTTTCATCATAATTTGCCATCTCCAACTCAACATCATAATTTGCCATTACCAATTCATCATCAGTCCCTCCTAGGGAGGGAGAGATGGAATCACCCCAATGTCTCATCCACGTCGTGATGCGTCTCACAATCCACACAGCAATTTCATTTCCTGCAACAAAACAAAGAAAACACAGGTGTGGAGTCATCATCATCACCACAGGTAAGTGGCTGCGTATGGTGCGACAGGTTCATCAATCCTAACTATTTCCTAAGTGACTTTAACAACTTTACACTACCCGGGGTCTTTCTCCGGCCAAACCATTGGCCCTCTTACACTATGGGTTCTAAAAAACCAATTCCCATTGGCCAGACTGTGGTGCTCTTCAATTTGGGGTCTCACTCCCCCGATTCATCTCCCGGTGCCCTCGCACAATTTCTGGGCTGTGGCGTGTACCTCTCCCAGTGGGTCTACCCACCTGCACACCTCCACCACTGCAGTTGCCTCCGAGCTTACCTGCTCCTCACCCTAACCTAACTACCTGGGGAAGGCCCTCTGGCTCTCTCCCCACTCGGTGCCCTCTCTGGCACTGGGCTACCCGGGTCCGTCCTCCGGATCCTCGGGCCCCATCCACAACTCTACCGGCTCCCAGAGCCCACCTGCGGCCTCACCTGGCCGACATCCTCACAGTGGTGGAGTGCCCAACCAACTACACACACTAACAGGCTACACGCCCAGCCATTTCCACAACACTAATGCACCCATCCACAACACCATTCTGCCACCGCACCACAAATGCCAATATCCAACCACAATTTACCTGTACCCTCTACCTAACACTTACACTACCCGCCCCGGGTACTCGTGAAAGGGGTCCACTCTTCCCCCATCCACACCTTCGCACCATGCACACCACTCCGTACCACTTACTCCAACTCTCTCCACACACCTGTACCTGCACACCTGTGCTCTCACACCTGGTGCCACCTGCACCCTTCTCTCCCCAAGCGCATTCGCGCTGATCCACAACACTTACTACTCATACACTGCTCCACACACCTGTCCAGTTGCACACCTGTGCAATCACACCTGTTCAATTCTCACACACACGGCATCATCTCAGCTAACTACTCCCTTCTGAAACTTGTGCTTCCCAGTCGTCCCTTTAAACTATTGCGCTCCCACGTCATTATCATCCATACTAATCTACCTGCTTCCCCACTACAGGTATCAGTCACTAACTAAACTTATCGTCACCTAATGTCATCTTCGCTAGATCCCTACACACAATATTCTAACCCACCCGGGCTAGTTTTCACTGCCATACACCCCATAAACTATTGCTCCTTTGCCCCCCACCATGGGAAGGGTGGCAGGGATGCCACCCTTACCCACCGGGCCTATCGCTCCTCAATCCCCCAGTCCTCTGGCACTAATAAGCCCCCCTTATTCAGAGGTACTGGGTCCCGCCTCGGCATCTAACGCCGAGGCAATCCACGGGGGCGCCTGCTCGCCGGTGTAAGGTCTTATCCGGTCGGCGTGGACGATCCGAGGGAGGGCTCGTGGCCCCATTTTGATCTTTATGACCACGTCACAGATTTGCGACAGGACGACTCCTGGGCCTTGCCAGGGGGAGGTGAGTTTTGGGCACCTTCCCTTCCGCCTCCGGGGATTAAAGAACCAAATCTTCATCCCCGGAGCGTATTGACTCCCCTGGCTCCGGTCGTCGTACCTGCGCTTCATCTTTTCCCCCGCCAGATGGAGTTGGCGGCGGGCGAAGGCATGGACTAGCTCCATGCCTTCCTCTAGGTGACGTGCGTACCCCTCCCTCGGCGGGTTAACCACTGTGTCTGGCACGGGACCGCATAGCAAGTCGGCGGGAGCCCGTAACTCCCGCCCATACATAAGCAACGCTGGACTGCATGCGGTGGCCCCGTGCTGGCTGGTTCGGTAGGCCATGAGCAAGTAAGGGAGATGTTCGTCCCAGTCATCCTGACGGGTGGCGGTGAACAGTGCCAGTTGTTGGATTAGAGTTCGGTTGAATCTTTCCACCATCCCGTCAGATTGAGGTCTTAAAGGCGTTGTTCTGGTTTTCCGAATTGACAGGAGACTGCACACATCTTTTAGCAATTTGCTCTCAAAATTTCGTCCCTGGTCGGTGTGCAACTCCTGTGGAATCCCATGCCGGCACACAAATCCTTCCACGAAGGCCTGCGCTACCACCCCTGCTTCTTGGTTGGGGAGGGCGTAGGCCTCCGGCCACTTGGTGAAATAGTCCATTACAACGAGGATGTACTTATTACCTTGGCGGGTGCGGGGCAGCGGTCCTAGAATATCCATAGCCACCCGCTCAAGGGGGGCCCCCACCTGATGTAATTGAAGGGGGGCCCTCATCCTCCGTGCTGGTCCCTTTTTGGCAGAACAGGCGTCGCATCTCCGACACCAGTCCTGTATGTCGCGCCCCATATTCACCCAATAGAACCTCCGGCGGACCCGAGATATTGTCTTTGTCCTGCCCAAATGGCCGCCGGAGCGGGTACCATGCACCTGTTGCAATATGACGTTCTTGAATTTGTCAGGGACTATCACCAGCCAGGAAGTTCTATCAGAGGGAACCTCCACCCACTTGCGATACAAGATGTTGCCTTTCAATTCCAGGGTCTGCCACTGAGCCCAATATGCCTTTGTTTGTGCCCCGAGGGGGGTGACCTCTTCCCCCTTTGGTCTTTGCCCCAATTTGACCCATTGGAACACCGGCCCCAGAACAGGATCCTCCTGCTGGGCCGTGCTCCAAGCCAACTCTCCAAATTCTTCGTCCGCGGTTAGTGGCAAAATTGGCCCTCTCACCCGGGTTGCCCGGACAACGAGGGTCGGGTCCGAATCGCCCAATTGTTCCCTCTCCTCGTGTCTCGCACAAAATTTGCAGCTTTTCCCCAGACAAGGACGCCGAGAGAGTGCGTCCGCATTACCATGGGCCTTCCCGGCCCTATGGGCCACATCAAAATCGTACTGCTGCAACTTTTCCAACCACCTTGCAATTTGGCCCTCCGGTTCCTTGAACCGAAGGAGCCATTGCAAGGAGGAATGGTCAGTTCTAACCCAAAATTTCCGCCCGTACAAGTACGGGTGGAAATGGTTCATGGCAGCCAGCATGGCCAATAACTCTTTGCGAGTGACGCAATAATTTCGCTCGGGCCTACTTAAGGCCCGACTATAATAACCAATCACTCTCTCCACGCCCTCCTGTGTCTGAGACAAAACTGCGCCCAATCCTTCCTGGCTCGCATCCGTGTCCAGGGTAAATGCCCCGTTGCTAGTGGGGTAAGCTAGAAGGGGTGCGGATGTTAGACACCCCTTCAATTTTTGGAAGGCCTCGTGGCACTCCCGTGTCCAATTAAATCGCGTCCCCTTCTCCGTAAGCCGGTGGAGGGGACGGGCCAACTCTGCAAATTTCGCCACAAAGCGCCGGTAGTAGGAGCAGAGTCCCAAAAATCCCCGCACCTCCTTGATGGTACGTGGTGCGGGCCACTCCTCTACCGCTTTAATTTTGTCTGGGTCTGTTTTTACCCCCTCGCGGCCGATCACGTGACCTAGATAGGCCACCTCTCTTGCAAACAAAGTGCACTTACTCGGGTTCAGCTTCAACCCTGCCTGTCTGAGGCACCCGAACACCTGGTCCAAATTAGCTACTGCCTGGGGGAACGTTTGGGCATGTACCAGGACGTCATCCAGGTACACCAGGCATGACTGCCATGGCATGCCGCCTAGTACATGCTCCATCAATCTTTCAAAGGTGGCGGGGGCGTTACACAAACCAAACGGCATCACAGTAAACTGATACAGTCCCTTACCTGTGGAAAATGCCGTTTTCTCCTTCCCTGCCCTATCCATCTCCACCTGCCAATACCCACTCTTGAGGTCCAAAGTTGTGAACCAATTTGAGCCCGCAACGGCATCGAGGGTGTCATCAATCCTTGGCAGGGGATATGAGTCCTTGAGTGTCACGTTGTTTAGCTGGCGATAGTCCACGCAGAACCGCGTGGTCCCATCCTTCTTTTTGACCAGCACAACATGTGACATCCAAGGACTTCCCGAGGGCTCGATCACACCTGCGTCGAGCATTTTTTCAACCTGCTCGTCAGCTTCCGCCCTCTTGCTCCAAGGGAGCCGTCGGGCGGCCTGACGAATAGGCCGGGCCTCACCGGTGTGGATCTGATGTTTCACCAGGCCCGTACGTCCAATATCCTCGGTGGACAGGGAGAAGAGGTCCAAATGGGACCCAACCAGTTTGTGCAAGGCCTCCCTCTGGGTACCTCCCAACTCTACGCTACTACGATTTACCATCTCGCAAATGGGATCGGGCCAATTCCTACTTGTTATTGAAGGCTCCCCCCGGGGTCGGCTCGGCTGGACGTTCTCGCCCCTCACTGTCGCGACTTCCTCAACTGGGGTGCAGCCAGCTACCCTCGTGCCCCTTACTATAGTGCGTGGTTCTGTACTCATATTTATTACTCGGACGGCCACTACCGGTCCGTCCGTTTTTACAAGGGTGCGGCCCACGATTAAACCCGGTATGGACTGCGCTGCCACCGGTTCGACCAGGCCGCAGGACTCCTGCCATGTTGGGCGAGCTGCCCACCGGGCCGGCACTATCGCCTCGGCCCTTGGGGGGATGGTCACGGCCTCGGAAGCCTCCAGCTCCTCTCTCTCGGCCGTGCTCACTCCCCCTAACGGCAGCTCTTCTACTCCCACCTGCAGGATCCCCCGGCACAAGTCGATTTTACAACCGCTGGCAGTCAACAGGTCCAACCCTATTAAACATGGGTCGCACACCTCCGCCACCCAAACATCTATCTCCCTCCTTACCGACCCTAACTTGAGGGTCACAGAACCACGCCCTATGATCGGGGCCGTTACCCCGGTAGCAAGCTGCAAACTATAATTTTGCAGGCGCTGGATCTTATCCCAGCCACCTGCGCTCGAATCAAGGACCACAGGGCTGATGATCGTGGCGCTAGCTCCTGTGTCCACTACGGCGTCTACCCCCACGCCGGCAATTTTGCATCTAATTGTCAGGCTACCGGTTCCAATTTGGCCACAATAAATGACCTGTCGCGTCAATGAGGGCTCTCCTCCATCCTCTGCTGCCGAACACCGCCCTACGTGCCCGACACCTTCTAGTTTCCCGGGGTCTGGCGGGGGGGGTGTCTGGGGTCGGCTAACCCGCTCCCCCCTGGGCGGAGTTGAGGACCTCAACTGCCGGGGATCATCCCGGCGCGCGTTTCGACAGTGCTCCAGGTGACCCAGGCGGTTGCAGGTATAGCACCTCACCTGATAAGGTGCTTGCCTCCGGAATTCCAAATTCCCCCCCCTGTAGGTCCGAATTGGATTACCCGCTCGTGGTCCACCGCGGGCCACCTCCGGGGCCGCCTGCCATGGTCCAGGTCCTGCCAGGCGCTGGTCCACCAGCCTCCGGACCATGCCCGCCAGGTCAGGACCCACGTCGTGGGCGGGCCCCCTAAGGGGCCCGCCCTCCATCGGGGGTCCCACCTGGCGGACCGCCATTGCGAGACGCTCGCCCCCCCGGGCCAGGGGCCTCGCTGCTTCCCAACGGGCCGCAGCGTCAGCCGCCTGGCTCAGAGTCTGCGGGCGCCACATGGCGAGCTGTTGCCGGAGCTCAATGTCCGGGAGGGCCTGGATAAAATGGTCCAGCGCCAGGCTTTCCCGGGAATCCGCTGCCATGCTAGCATGTGCGATCCCCACTGCGCGGCGAATGTCGTGGGCAAGTTCCCCGATGGCTTCCTGGGGCTTGCGCTTTCGCAGCGCGAGCTGAGCTTTAACAAGCTCGCTCTGCTGTTCTATGCCGAATCGATTAATTAGGGCGTCGCGGAGGGCTGGCAGGGTGAGAGCACCCGCTGGTAATGCCGTCAGCACCTCCGCCGCCGCGCCGCGCAATGCGGCCACCAGGTGTACTCCACCTTCGTCCTCACCCCAACCGTTGCCCTTACACACACAGTCGAACTGCGCCAGGTACGCGCGTAGATCACTCTTGCCGTCATACGGCGCGAGTGGGACCTTGTGGGACCACCTCGCATGCGAGTCGTTGCCCGCCTGCCGGACCCCGTGCGTCGCCCCTTGCGGGGTCAGCGCGGGGCCGAACCGGCCGGGCCCCCACAGTACATTACCCCCAAGGGGCTCTCGTGCCTCCCCGGTCCCTCCAACAACTACCCCTGTTGGTGTCGATGCATGGGTCACACCTCCGCAACCCGCTACCCATTCCATACCACCACAACCTTGCTCACCCACACCTCGCACCTCTTGTTCCATACCCTCCGGACCAGCCATACACCTCACTCGTGGCCTCTCACGAACATCCGGGTCTATCTCGACCCCCAAGCTTATTAAATCACCTGGCGCATCATACGCACGACCATATTGGTCACCACTTACACCGGGTCCTCTTTCTCTTCGCTTCTCCTCCATCACCTGCGAATCCCTCATCCGGTTAATGAGCACATCATCACGATCCAAACACAGACTTTGGACCAATTCTTTTACTTCCTCCTTTATCTCTTTCTTATCCTCTCTCCGTCGCTTCTTAATTTCGCTCACCCCTTCTTCCACTTCTTCTAATTTCTGCTTCACCTCCTTCATCTCTTCGTGCGCCCCTTTAAGTTCTTCCTCTAACTCCACTTTATTTTTTTCTATGTGCTCCCGCACCTCCCGCTCTTTAACCTCCATCACCTCTACCACCTTGTCCATTTTCCTCGTCAGGTCCTTATGTACCGTCTGACACTCTTTTTTAATTACCCCTACGTCCTTTTTCATCTCCTTCTGTGTCGATTTTAAACCCTCTATTACCGCTGTGTTCTTCTTTACCTGGTCCCCCAACTCCTTTTGTCCCACTGTCAGTTGTTCTACTCCCAGCGTCAACTCCTCTATACCACTTTGCAATTTTACAGTCCCCTTTCTCACCTCCTTCTCCATGCGCTCCTTACAGTGCCTCACCTCCTCGCGCACTCCTCCGACTTCCTCACTCACACCTCTTCTGATCTCCTCTCCCATCACTTGCATCTCCTGCCCAGATGCCACCCTCATCTGCTCCATTTCCTCCCTGTGAGCATCCAGTTTGGCTTCTACCCCCATTCTGACCCCCTCTATCTGCTGCCCCATTTGGTTAACTTCCCTTTCCGCTTGGTCCCTCATGTCCCTCAATTTGCCTTCCATGGTGTTTTCTAACCCCTCTAACCCTTTTTGCATCCCTTCCATTTGATTCTCTTGAGCGGCCATTCTGTTTTCTACCCCCGTTAACCCATGTTTCACTCCCTCTATCTGATTCTCTTGAGCGGCCATTCTGTTTTCTACCCCCGTTAACCCATGTTTCACTCCCTCTATCTGATTCTCTTGAGCGGCCATTCTGTTTTCTACCCCCGTTAACCCATTTCTCACCTCTTTTATCCCGTTGTCTAACCCCTCAAAATTATTGTCTAACTCCTTAAAATTATTGTCTAATCCCTCACTGGTACCCCTCGCTTCGTCCCTCATTACCCCCATTTCGTTTCCCATTACCCCCAATTGCTCACTCCGAGCCCTCGTTTCCTCCCTCATTTCCTCGTTATACTGGGCCATAAGGGCCTTCATTTTCTCCATAAATAGGCCCCAATCCATCGGCGGCGCTGCCACGGTCGCGGGCGCGGTGATCAGCGAGGCGCCATTTTGCGCTCCCGCAATGTCGGGCACAACGACGCTATTTTGTGCGTCTGCTACCCTCGCTGCTTCGCTCTCCTCCTGTCCCTCATGTCCCTCAATTTGGTACTGGACCGACCCTGCCTCACTCTCCCCTACCGGACCCCAGCTGTCTTGATCCGCCATAGCGCGACTTTCAAAATTCGGGTTTTTATTTTCGTATAACAAAATCAAATTTCGCCGTTATAATTTCGCGCGGGAAACGCGCTCCGAATCGATTCTAATTGTTACAAATTTGGGCCTAATAAATTTAGTCCCGGGTTCGAATCCCACTCCTGACACCAATTGTTACAGACGTGGCTTAGATGTTATTTACCGAGCGGTTTTGGTATGACCACGTCTGCACAAGTTACCCGATTATACCCGAACGTCGACTAATCGCGCTACGCTAGATCAATGAAGGAAAAGACACACAGCTGGGATTCAAATGACACGACACCAGGGTTCAGTTCTCAAGACCTCCGGAGGAGGTTATATTGTTACGGAAGGTTAGATTACAAGGACGAGAGGTACAGCATAGAAAGACAAGCACTTAGACACACTCTTATATTATTCCCAACAGACGACAGATAAACGGGACAAAAGGCTGACTCACACGGGGTTTGATGGCTAGGAAAGGCAGGATCGATGGCTCCAGGTGCACCTGGGCTCAAAGGTCAGAATCGACTCGGTCCGGTCCAGAGATGCGGGGAGGTATTCAGCGCTCGGAGATGGTGACTTGTCTGCTCAAGCTGGGGGGCGCATCTGACGTCACGTCCGCTACGTGGCCGCGTATATCCGGCGGGGAGTGACACGCCCTCGGCTCGTTAGCTCCGCCTCGTGGAATCGGCACGTTGCTTCTCATTGGGTGCGTGCGGGGGGGGTTACCGGCTCCGCCCTTGACGAGGGACTGACAAGGAGCCCCTTCGTGGTAACCCCGTGGAGCGCATGGTCCGGAGCGCATTTGTCAATGGCGGCTAACCGAGCCGGTGTGATGACGCACACTCCCCCCCCCCCCCGCGCAGCGTCGTTGTTGTTGTAATTGTTGTTGTAATTGTAGTTGTAGTTGTAGTTGTAGTTGTTGTTGTTGTTGTTGTTTGGGGAAGAAGATGGAAGGAGGTAAGGGAAGGTCCTAAACTCACTACTGGTGCCATATAATCACATTCTGGTGCAACGAAGAGTCAGAATTAATGGAAAGGAGTCCTTAACTGACATAGACTAAGAATAACTAGCAAGATGTCCGAAAGTTGTCTACGTGTGATGCGGTGGACCTGGGCACGACATTTAATGGGGGAAAAAGGGGAAGGTCGGCTCTACTGATTGTTGTTTACAGACAATGGGACTAGGGAATGGGGGATTGGGGATAGTTGGGGAGTATTGGGGAAATAGGGGAATATTTACAAGCGGATATGGAGGCCAAATTCCATATTCGCAACAATATATATATATATATATATATATATATATACTGTATATATATATATATATATATATATATATATATATATATATATATATATATATATATATATATATATATATATATATATAGTATTATATATGTTTATATATTATATATGTTTATATTATATTGTTGTTAATGGTGTTTGTTTATTTATGTTTATTATTGTTATTGATGTTTATATTATACATTACTCACAATAAGTTAGGGATATTGGCAGGTTCTTCGGTGTGGTTGATTTTGTGTATTAATTATGTTAAAAAAGGTTGTTGGTCCTAATTCTATGGTTATTAATGAGTGTGAAAAAACACAGCATTCTTGATTTCAATACCATAACCCTAACCCCTATAAAAAAAATAAACTCACTCCCACAATATCCCTAACTTATTGTGAGTAGTGTATGTTATGTTTATATTATATTATATCGATATTATAAAACAGGAGTGTCCGTCCATCCGTCCCCAAACTACTCCCTCAGATTTGGGGCTAGCCCCGCCAAACCTTCTGGGGAACATTTTGGGTTCCCAGCGGATGTTGTAAGGTAGGTAGGAGGTTTCATAAATTCCTCAATAAAATGATGATTTTGAAATTGGCTCGATACCGAGCTGCCTCGAATCTGGAAGTGAACAGATGACGACAATGGGCTGGTTTGATAATACCTCAATACAAAAGTGATTTCACACAGTATTTTGTTATAGTATTAATGTATGATTGGAATGATTCTGTTTTGAATGAAAATAGAGACATTGAATTTAAATATGAATGAGGAAAGACGCGATGGATTCTACTTTCTAACCGTGATATCCGCGGATTCCCCATATGCAGATTCGCCATTGACTGGGGATAGAACCATTCAGACGGGGTACGTTCTTTGCCCAAGTCATTCACGAACCGGCTGTCCATGTCTGACGTTCAACTGAAGGTGGCACAGCAATATATAATTTATTGGTTCCATGGTTTATCATTCACCGTTTCTGCATTGTTTGTTTGCTTTTGGCTCCCCACCCGTGCATAGCATGGGTACCTCGCTAGTACATATATATATATATACGTGTATATATATATATATATAAAAACATATATACTGCTGTGTCTCAGACACATTCAGGAGTTATAATATATGGATGTTTTAGGCATCCACAATTTACTCAAAGCCTTCACCCATGTTTTCTACTATTATAACGACGTTGGTTGTTATTAATACAGCTTTGTGTGGGTGAGAATAAACCAAGCTTGTCATTTAGTAAACATTCACATTCATCAGAATCTTCAAAAACTTATGATCACAACACAAAGTAAACTCTACATGGGCAGCTAATATAAATTGTTGCAGCTAATCCATCACATTTACTAATCAAATCTAATTGATGACACACTGCCAGGTGTTCCTTGTCATTAACATCTGGTGTTCCGATCTATTAACATCTGGTGTTCCTTTCTACACATCCATAAAGCTAGCAGCCCACTTTTCTTATGGCAGAATGCAGGTGTATCAGAATTTAGTTAGCTGAAAACAAAATGGCTAACATTTCAGTGGAAGATCACCAAATAATTGTGTTTCTGCATCAAGAAGGAGAAACATGAAGTAAAATAACTCGCTTCACTCAAATTTCAAGGTGTGGTATCCGATGCACAATCAATGACTGCAGAAAAAAATCATTTGCAATTGACAAACCCAGGACTGGAAGACCCAAAAATCTGTCTAAAAAGTGTGAGCAATACTTGAAGATTATGGCCTGCTTACATAAAATTCCCTCATCCTTAAGGAAAGATTCCCCTTAAGGTGCACTGTGAATCCTTAGTGAAGGAGTTCCTTGAGGGCTGTTGCATAAACTTAGGAAATCCTCAAGGATTTCCTTAAGGGCGAGGAAATGCCTTGGAGCCATTTCTATGCTCGTCAACCAATCAGATTGGAGATAGGAAGAGCTATCCAAAAGCAAGATGGCGGTGAATTGACGTTTGTGACGATTTTAAATGGTGCTTGTTATATTGCTGCATACACACCTGTTATATGTTTACATGTGGAACATGTATTTCCAGATGAAGAATGAATAAAATGATTCTTGTACAAAATTCCTTCGATTCAGTTCTCATTGAGCTTTTTATTGTGAATATGTCGATGCGTGCAGTAAATGTTTGGAAACTTTCCAAGAACAGTGAAAGTGTGAAATTATGAAAGTGAAATATGGATGTGAAACAACAAGCAGAATATTCTGGATGCCATAAAAGAAAAGTGTGTTTCACAATGTACAATTATTTCTCAAATGGGGAAGTATTGTTCGGTCAGCTTCGAGTGTTCGTGACATCTTGCACGGCGATAATCCGACTTCGTGACCAATTTCCATGAATAACTCAAAGGTTGGTGTTTAAAGATGGGGGGCAAAGGGCCACGATATTGTGAAAACTTGCTGTAGTGTATTTTAAATTAACAATCATATAATTTATTTCAGAAAAAAAAAAAAATTCACACTTTGTCTTTTTTTTCTTCATTTATGCAATTCAATGTTTTAAACCATAGATAAGTCGATTCCGAGTACAAGCCGAGGCTCGAACTTCCGGGGGAAGCCAGAAATATCACCTTAAAGGTCAAAAAATTCAGGTATTTGGATCGAATCAAAAACAGTACGTGAAACGACAAAAAACAAACTTATGAAATAAAGAGTCTTGGTTGAAGACAACAATTAAGCATGGAGAAGTTTAAAATTCAAGTTTAAGGTTGCATATCCTTAATAGTCAGGCAGCTTAGCAGCATATTTATCGAAAATGGGGAAAGGCTTGACAAAAGCGCCATTTTTATTTTGGTGGTCCATTAGACCATATACAATAGATTTAGGACCGGAGGCAAGAAATATACAGTGTTCTTCACCTTTTTATTGGACAAAAACCAAGGACAAAAAACCAATTATGTATATATTTTCAACAAGGAGGCTAACTTTTATTTCATTACGTGCAGCGTTATTTGTAAAACTTATGCATGCCTGCATAATAAATCTTACGCTTCCATGTAATAATAATTAGTAATATAATACCGAGTGTTTATACAAATGTGTTATACTTGTGACTCGCGCACCTCTCATATATCTAACATGTACGCAACTACAAGGATGTAATGACAATATAGCTTGAGAACAGACAACATGTTGTTCAAGGTAATTTGTCCAGCAATTTAGGTATTTACGATTTGAGTCTAACTCCAATAGCTGATGATTTATTTGCATGAATGTATTGCTCGATATTATGCTGTGCGAGTCGTATTTGCGCAAAAGACAAACACTGTATATGTCTTGCCTCCGGTCCTAATTCTATTGCATATGGTCCAATGAACCACTAAAATAAAAATAGTACTTTTGTAAAGTCGTTCCCCCAAAAATTGCTAAGCTGCCTAACTATAAGTGTTGTTGGAAAATTGTTGAAACTGATGATATATTGATTGCAGCAAGGTACAGCCACACTTTAATCCACCATGATACCCCCGCCCCCAAATCCCCCAGTCACCCCCCTAGTGGTGCAAGACCTAATCGTCCAAACTTAATCTCACAGCAAGATAATGATACAAAACACTCAGCTGGAATAATTGAAGCTTATTTCCAAAAGAAAGAGGCAGCGGGAGTCCTTCAATGCATAGAGCAGCAGCTCAAACAGATGTAAATATTGTTGAAGCTGTCATCTGTTTGGGACTATTTAGACAAATAAAAAGTAAAAAACAATCCCAGTCACCATCATGTCAGATACAGGGTCAAAGAGCAGTCCTGGTTTAATATATCATACACACACACATATATACAGTATATATATATATATATATATATATATATATATATATATATATATATATATATGGATATTCTCCCCCAGTCTGTCCCTCTGTCTGGCCGTTCATGGTGCGGCTTCAAAATCAAGCTGCCACCATTTTGTTCGGTCTGTGTAGGTCTGAGGCTTCATTGGACTTTTTTGTAAGGCTCACGCTTTCTGCCTCTCTCACAGCTTCATCGTAACTCTAATTCGACATCTGCTTGCATTCTTTATAGTCGCAAAGATGGTTTAAAACTCGGTTGCAGCAAAAGGGGAGAAAATCGGATGAATATTGGCGTTTTTTGACCCAAATTTGTTTTTTTGATACCCATTTTGAATGTGTCTGGTCTAGTGCAATGCGGTAAGTTTGCAATTTTTTGGCCTCTACTATGGTCCTTTTGTAGATTAATTCGGATGAGAGTGGGAGATGAGAGAGGATGAAGAGGAGCGAGCGGGCAGGGGTGAGAGAGGGGTAAGAGTTGAGATCTTGAAGTCATATTTTACATTATGTGGAATTTCCATGGGTTCCAGCTGGAGAATTAGTAATTCATTATTACTCGGTAAAAGAAAAGTGCAGTGACTGAAAACTAAAGTTATGGATACCAGGGTACTGGGTCTTCTCTCAAGAAGGTTGGTGGCAGGATTTGCACTCCGGCTGCCGTAAAAACACCTCATTCCGTAGCACACACGGTGGTGTGTGTCGGGATGGTACTGAGGAGTCATCCAAAGACGCAGCGACGTGCTGATCCAGCGTACGCTCCCATATATATACATACATATTTCCTCCCATAAACACTCCTCACCTCCAATAGATTCCATTTCCTCACCTTCAGCTTCTTTCAATCAAACGTTCCCATGGTAAGTCAATCACAAATTTTAAGTTTCAAATCGATCCGTTAAGCCGTTTCAAGCTGCTAAGCACAAGGATAGAAATTGTTGTGCATTTAAAAGCAATGCGGCACAGCCAGGTACTTGCATTTTGTGCCTGTAAGGCCGCTGAGCGTGCACCTCTTCACGTGCTGAGGTTGCATTGCACGGTGCCGCGTTGTAACTCAATGGAATCAAGCCAAGTAAACCAACAATGGAGGTTAAGCTGTACTGTTGCAACGAAAGTTTTCGAACAAATCGTGCATGTCTGCATGTTATTGTAACTTCCTGACATTATCTTAATCGTGCATTATAAATTGCTTCTTGTAAAAACATCCACCATCGTGGCAGGACCATGGCTTCGGTTCAACATTCCGTAAGGCTAAGATCATGGCGGGATTCAAAGAGAGATTACTTATAAGTGGAAATGGCAGCTTCAATTTGGTGCTGAGCCGTATATAGATCCCAGTATGTGCACATTAAGGGTGAACCAAAGGCTGATCAAAGACACGCGCAGAACATTTACTATTCTATAACGTGGACGATTAATCAGACCAAGGCAAAGAAATCCCTCGAACAAATCTCAACGTGGAGGAAAATGCTGCACATATTCTGTTACCATGTGATCACACGTATTAACACGAGCTCGGTAGCGCAATCAGCGTGTCTTTTTGCTAAAGACAGTTCGAGCAGATGTTTTCAATGGAGAAAATCTTTCCTTTCCCTCAAGATACTGATTGGAGACCCGAACGGTAGACGACGTAAGTTTATGACAAGCAAGGCACATTTCCAAAAAGCTATTTATATATATTTATATATATATATATATATATACATATATATATATATATACATATATATATATATATATATATATATATTATATATATATATATATATATATATATATATATATACATATATATATATATATATATATATATATTATATATTATATATATATATATATAGATATATATATATATATATATATATATATATATATATATATATATATATATATATATAATCGTTAGATTAAATAGGACGCGGACGTAGCTTCAGGACGTCGATCTTTAATTGTCGACAAGCTTTCGACCAACAAAGGTCTTCTTCTGAGTCGGCCCCAAGTTCAACGGAAGTATATATATATATATATATATATATATATATATATTATATATATATATATATATATATATATATATATATATATATGTATGTATGTATATAGTTGCGGTTTTGAGAGTGTACATATTGATCATTAAAGGTTAAAGGTTTGCGCCCTAGTTAGTCCACAAGCAACACGTAGGCCCATTTAGGATATTAGTTATGTCATAGTCTATGTGAGTATAAGGCCATTTCCCTAGTATCATCTGCGTTGTGTAAAAGAATAAGTATAGGCCCCGTTCATTTTTGCCTCCACCCTCCAAATCTACCTCGTTGGGCAGCATCCATCCCGCGCCCCATTTTGGCTATTGCACCTCGCATTAGGATGCTCACTAGTCAAGGGACACGAGGTAGGCCTGAGAGAGGGTGGGCCGGCGTTGAGGTCGGGGAGCGGCAGCGGGAGACGGTAAGAGCCACCAGCCAATCAGGGCTCTAAGGGCATCGCGTGAGGGGCGTGGTTAGGCCTTGCCTATATAAGCGCACGCACAAAGCCCTTGTGAGGACTTACAGAGGAGCTCGTGGTAAAAGGACTTGCACGATTCGCGCATGTGAAAGGACTTGCAAGGAATCGCGCTTTGTGAAAGGACTTGCAAGGAATCGCGCTTTGTGAAAGGACTTACAGAGGGAGCTCGTGATAAAGGACTCGCTGGGAATGCTGGCTTTGTGAGAGGACTTGCAAGGAATCGCGCTTTGTATGAGGACTTGCAAGGAATCACGCTTTGTATGAGGACTTGTTGGGAGAGCGCATTGTATAAGGACTGGCCAGGAGAACTTCGTGCGAGAGGACTTGTTGGGAGAGGCGCTTTGCATACGAACTTGCATTGGGAGCGCTATTGAACTTGTATTAGGAGCGCTATTGAACTTGTATTGGGAGCGCATATAGCACCAGTGCATCTATTACGTACGCGACCGTGGTCGCAAGTAACCGCCCAGCCAGCCTTACCTTTCACCCCGCATTTAATCCTGTGTGCGCCAACGACCCGCGGGGAGTTTCTGCCACCCTGACCATCTTATTTGCGGTGCGAGTCGGGGACCGGAGCGAACTGCCTGGACGCCATCATCCCTGGACCATCAACCCGACCCTCTACAACCCCGTGTGAGTGTGTCTGAGTGTGAAACGGGCCCGTGTCCTGGGATAAGTTAAGACTGTAATTAAGCTGCACTGTCTCTGCATCCGATCCTTGTATATACGTGCATAGTGTAAATAAACCAATCTGTTTTTCCTGTCTTTCCTAATTCGACCGTATCAGTGTTTTCCTCCATTGGGTAAGCGTGGCACGATTAGAACCGCTCAGATCGGGTTTAGTAATTGTTAACAGCTCGGGTCACGGTTCGCTATCGCTCGGCGTTTCCACCTATAACTGTGATTCGGGCAGGGCTTATCTCCTTGCTTCCTGGGCGGCGTTGGTACTTAGGTAATAGGAATTCGGCCTACAACCCTATTTAATGCCGTCCGAAAGGAACGTCGGCTAGTCAGAGACAAGGGGACTAATCCCCCCTTGGTAAGGGGAAAGCCGACGAGGAGATCCGCAACAATATATCTATATATATATATATATATATATATATATATATATTATATATATAATATATATATATATATATATTGTTACAGAAACGGGGACGGCGCTCCCCTTAGCAAGGGGGGGGGGGGTTAATCCCCCTTCTATTCTGCACTGGCCATCTCCGATCCTGAAGCTACCCGCTCCCCTGTGGGGTGGGATTGGCCGCGGTGATTGGTCAAGGGATTCCCGTACACCTCCGCCAATCCTCCACAAGGCAAGTGGGTAACTCCGCTCGAAACCACGGACAAGATGGTATTTGCCGAGCGGGTTAGCAGTCCGAAGTTCGAGCCATTAACAAAGACTAACCCGATTATAAAGCGCTAGCCGAAATCGCACCACAGGAACTCAATTGGGAAATCTCTAAAGCGATCGGATGAGAAAGAAGAAATCAAAGAATGGAGGAACAGATATTTATTATTATTTACACAAACCCAAAGAAGAAAATAAGAACGAAGTAATTTACAGGAAGAGGAAGAAGCAGATACACAGGGCAAATCCTTATACAAACTTAACTTTCTCCAGACAACACAGAGGACAGACAACGGGCACTCACACGAATGGGGAATTGCAGGTTGGATTGGCTGGAGGGAGAGATGGGTTCGTGCAGGACGGCAGGCTGGAGGTGAGCGGCAGCCGACTCCACCGCAATCTGGTCCACAGAACGCGCGACAGGGAGGTCCGAGGATCGCGGCACGTCGAGGTTCGCGTGCCCGCACTTGTTGTTGTCTGTAGCCTTGTAGGTTTTCGCGTCTCCGCCTCATGCGTCTCCGAAGCTCTCAGCAGGACCGCCACCTGCGCAAGCACCTCCCTCAAAAACTCTCTTGCAGAACTGCTTGCCATGGAACTCCTCAACTGAGGTGGGGGGCTCCGCGCGACGGGTTATATAGCGCCACACCCTGGAACGTTCGCGAAACTGCTTGATCGTTCTCTCTCCGCCCTCTCAAGCCAAACCCACTCATTCCTGGTTGGTTGATTGGGGCTGGCTGACTCCTCCTCTTGATGGCGATGGGCGGGCCACGCCCTTCTTCCCGAGTTAGAGCACATGGCAATGGCGGCGAATGCAGTTGGTAATGGAGGTAATGCAGTTGGCAATGGAGGCAATGCAGTTGGCAATGGAGGCAATGCAGTTGGCAATGGAGGCAATGCAGTTGGTAATGGAGGTTCTGGGGCCATCGAAAGGGGATCTATCTTATTTGATTTTGGTACAACGTAAGATCGACTCTTGGACACACAGCCTTATCTGAAACACAGACTAATGAAATAACTATAGAGAGGTTCTATGATTGGCTACGTGCTTGTACATGGACTAGCTAAGGTGCACTTATTTCAATTAACAGCCAATTAAGGGGAAATGTACACGGGGGGTTATTAGGGATTTTAATACTAAATTTGATAAAGTGAAGGTTCTAAAAACCATAACAATACATACATATATATATATATATATATATATATATATTATATATATATATATATATATATATATATATATATATATACAGTGGTACCTCGGCTTACGAGTGCCCCAACGTACGAGTTTTTCGGGATACGAGCCGTCGCTCGGGCGGTTTGTTGCTTTGGGATACGAGCCGAGATCGATGTACGAGCTCAAAAAATTTATTTTTTTGAATTTTCCGGTTGTGGCTTCCGGTTCCGGTCACGTGTTATCTTGCCGTGAAAGCATCTCTGCTTGGATATAAAACACGCAATCGTCGAAATACATGAGCGAGGAATCTCCTTGCTCCAGCCGGTGACGTCATCGGCGGGGATCCCCGCCTCCAGAGTGGCTGGTCACGTGACCGCCAAAGCGTGTCGCGCGTGCGGGTATAATGAGCTACACCTGTGGATCACGTGACCACGGAAGCACGCCTCGCTTGAGAGGCATGGCTTTCGGTTTGCGTTTTGCTTTATAAGGCGCGATAAATGGGCTTTTGAGTGTTAGCGGTTCATGGCGTTGACGGTTCATGACGGTTCATGACGGTTCATGACGGTTCATGACGGTTCATGGCGTTGACGGTCAAAAACCCATTACATCAATTTTACCAGGCACTGTACAGTAAGTACAGTGGACACCAAATGCACGGTGGAAGGCTAGAAGTAGAAGATCGTCCAAGACAAGTGAGAATAAGCCATACTTTGGAGATGACGTCATTCGCTGGTCCGATAACCAAAGATGTGGTATAAAAAACCAGGTGAGCTAACAATGCAGCAATGAAGGAATTCGGCCAAGGCACCGGCACACAACGACCTACCTACATCGAAAGACTCAATGCCAATGGTGACAGAAGCCAAGACGGCCGGCTTAAACACCGCCGAAAGACCACGGTGTACCAACTTACGATGCAGAACATCTTGCACTTAATATGATGACAACAGGTGCCATCCTCTGACGTACCATTACAGGTACAGGTACAGTACACGTGAGCACAGAGCAAAAGTTCACTGAAACCGAGATTAAGAAAAAAGAAAAAACACCTCGTGGTCCGTGCTCGATATCCGAGTTTCAATCTTTTCAAACACATGATGCTCTCGGTCACGGTATCTCCTGCGAGCTGCTTCTCCTTCAACCACACAAACAACAACTTCTCCATATCTTCATGGATAGAGGTCCGGAGCTTTGAAATAATCGTAACGCCCTTGGCTGGCGTTATAGCCTTTATGGACTCCTTCTGCTTCAAAATCGTACATATCGTAGAAGGAGTACGATCGTACTGCCTCGCCAAGTCGACAACACGCACACCTCACCTGGCATGCTCTTCTCCTCTGCTTAATAAAACCAGTTTATTTCTT
This sequence comes from Myxine glutinosa, assembly GCF_964187855.1. Lineage (NCBI taxonomy): Eukaryota > Metazoa > Chordata > Myxini > Myxiniformes > Myxinidae > Myxine > Myxine glutinosa. Next base: position 21,748,888 of record NC_136262.1, read on the forward strand.
TACATTCTCTTGTATTATGTACAGTATATACGAGGTCGTGCTTGTTTATACATTATTTGTTATTTATAAAGTACATTTTTGTTATTTAAAAGCACCTAACAAAAAAAATTGGTGTTTTTTTTTTGAGGCTGGAACGGATTAATAGCATTTCAATGCATTTGAATGGGAAAATTTGCTTTGACTTACGAGCGATTTGGCTTACGAGCTCCGTCACGGAACGGATTAAACTCGTAAGCCGAGGTACCACTGTATATATATATATATATATATACATATATATATATATCTATATATATATATCTATATATATATCTATATATATATATATATATATATATATATATATATATATATATATATATATATATATATATATATATATATATATATATGAGACGAGAGTACAGAAGTCACATTTTATCTATTGGTATTTTCTATATATACTAGTGTAAAGCCCATCAAAATGACGGGTTGGAACAGTTTATTTGACGGTGCAGCCACGTGAGCATGCCAAAGTCTGAAGCATGGGCCTAGTGTCAGGTGTGCTCATATCTTCTTTATTTATTAGACATCCTATAAACGTGAATGAACACTCGGTTTACTCTGAGCACTTTGCACATCACATGCAGCGAATTTCACCTCCATATGCCCTGTATTTATTGTGATAAAAAAAAAAAAACGCTTTTGTACACCGGCTCGGTTTGCAAGCCACTGTCTACAATTCCAATGTAAGAGACATAATTACTCATCCTTTGGGTCTTCGGGGGCATTTGGGTCTTTTGCATCCTCGGGATCTTTTGGGTCCCCGGGGTATTTTGGGCCTTTTGCGTCTTCAGGGTCTTTTGGCTCTTTGGGATATTTTGGGTGTTTAGGGTCCATTGGGTTTTCAGGGTCTGTTCAGTCTTTTGGGTCCTCTGGGTCGTTTGGGTTATCGGGGTTGTTTGGGTCTTTTGGATCCTCTGGGTCTTTTCGGTCATTCGGGCTCTTTGGAGTATTTTGGGTCTCGGGTCTTCAGAGTCCTTGGGCTCTTCTAGGTCCTTGGGGTATTTTCGGTCCTCAGAGTCTTTTAGGTCTTTTAACTAGTGGACACAGTCATGTGCAAAGATTGCCCATTAAAACCCCACTCACATCCCTCCAAAAGCGTTACTTTTGCCTTTAACGTTACTTTAACGTTTACGTTACTTTTGCTCAAAGCCTTTAAAACCTGCCCTTATGAAGGGGGACAGACACACACATACACACACATACACATTGTGTTTTATATGGTAGATATATGTTTTGCCATTGTAGAACAAGTGGAACATGTCTTTCAATCCTGACAAATCTCACACTCTTACGATGTCTCTCCGAAAAGACCGACTGGACAACCCTCCCATCCACTTTCTGAATAATCCTCTCCAAGAAGTTCTGTCACTCAAGCTTTTGGGTCTCACTATCTGCCATGATCTTTCCTGGGAAAACCACATTTCAAATCTGGCCTCCAACGCCAGTCGCCGACTGGGCATCCTCCGTCGTGCGAAGTCCTTCCTTGGCACACCTGAGCTCCTCACCACATACAAGGCTTTCATCCGCATCTCAATGGAATACTGTTCCCCCCTCTGGGCCAGTGCTCCTGCCTCACACCTAGCTCGTCTTCACGCTGTTGAAACCAAAGCGTTCAGAATCATTGGAATCTCCCGCGATGAAGCTACCTCCGAGGGCCTTTCACGCACTCACCGCAGGCAGGTTGGTGGTCTTTCCATCTTCTACCGACTCCTCTCTGGCCTTGGCCCCCCAGCTCTCTCTGGGCTCTGTCCCCCAAATATTCCTACAGGTCGCACAAGATCTGCCTGCAACCCTCTTATGGTTAAACTGCCAAAATCGAGACTCTCTGCTCACCTTCACTCCTTCATTCCTCTTTTCTCCCACCTCTGGAACAAGCTCCCTCACTCTCTTCAATCCCACTCCACCCTCCAGGTCTTTAAAACAGCTGTTCACCACCATCTCTTATCTTCCCCCATCCAAAACCTTGATCTTTTCTACCCCCACTTATTTCACCCCAAATCCACTTTTTTGAAATACCAACTTCTGTCCTGGAAGTCCTTGGTGTCCTTGTGTTTTATACTTCTCCCTCCCCCTTCCCACGCCTGCTCCCCCCAAGCCCTCTCCCTCCCACACTTCTCCCTGCTCTCAAATGTTGTGTTTGTGTGCTTCCCCTTCTCTCCCAATCTTGTCTTCCGCTCCCTCTTTTTATATATTTTGTTTGTCTGGTTGATTTGTTTGTGAAATAAATGTTAGCTCTTTAACGAGCCTCGTTTCAGTATACAAAAAAAAGGAAGAAAAAGAACAATAGCACTTTTTATGTTGAGTCCCCCCATTTTAGATAAGCACAAGTATAGGAATATATCAACTTAAAGTAAGTTAAAATAGTCTCCTTTAGTCTCCTCTTCGGCAAGTGAAATGCATGCTCCATTGGGTTTAAATCAGGAGATTGACTCGGCTAGTCTGAAACCTTCCACTTGTTTCCCTTTATGAACTCTTCGGTTGCGTTGGCGGTGTGCTTTGGTCATTGTGTTGCTGCATGGTGAAGCGCCGGCCAATGAATTTGCAGGCATTTTAAGACAAAATGGTTCTGTACACTTCTGAATTCATTTGGCTGCTGCTATCATTAGTTACATCATCAATAAAGAAAAGTGAGCCATAGTGGGGCAGATATGTGAAAAAGATGTTCATTTCTGGCAGAAAGTGTGAAATTTCGCATACAGGGGTATTTTGGGGCGCTGATTTCAAAAATTGGCGGATCCAAGAGATCTAACCAATGGACCGGCCGCCATCTTGAATTCCAATATGGCCGCCAAGACGAAATGTTGAAATTCCCTATCTTGGGTTCTAAATGACCTGTGGCGCTGAAATTTGGTACACAAGGGTATGTTGACATGCTGAGTTCAATAATGCAATAATTTGAAATGTCTGACAAACGGTATGGCCGCCATTTTAAATTCCAATATGGCCGCCAAGACAAACATCTATGTTTTCATTGCTTTAATAGCACAGTGTACGGTAATGTCATAATGTTAAATCATTTGAGCATTATTATGATAACTGGAAAATTGTTGCATCTCAAATCTACTGATGGGTTTGTAATTTTGTCGAAGGCAGTAGAAATTTGGGAAATTCAGCGCCCCAAAATACCCCTGTATGTGAAATTTAACACTTTCTGCCGGAACTGAACATTCACATGACATTCCAATAATTTATTTTTTTTATGTTTTTTCTCTTTCAGATCCAATGTCGAAATCAAAGAAAACATCGTCAACAATTCCAATGCCAACAGACTGGAACATTTGCGCTCTTTGCCAGAAACGTTCTGAAAATGAACCACTAAGAGATGCACGTAAGGGCAGCAATCAGTCGTGTCTAGACGTCTACGAGAATCTTGCTCAAAATCTCAAGGCATTGAATGATTTAGGTGCCTTGCCTTGCGGGATAAACATTTCCCGACTAGATGATGGTTGCGGTATTGCAGAAACCCTAGCTGCGCATGCTGCCAAATGGCACAAAAACTGTTATGTGCAGTGCAGCAGCTCTCGTGTGGCCAGGGCTGAATCAAGGGAAAGAAAGCAAAGTTCAGACCTTAAACTTGGTGAAGAAACTTACTCGCCTGTTAAGAAAAGACTCAGAACAAGTTTCAAATCTCCATCCGTTGAACAGAGTACTGCTAGCACATGTTTCTTTTGTGATAGCATTATCAGTAATGAAGAAATAGTCCACAGAGCGGCAACAAAAAATGTAGATTCCAATGTTCGATTGATGGCAACAGAATTGAGGGATACAAAACTCCTGGCTAGATTGTCTGTAGGTGATATGACGGCATCAGATGCTGTTTATCACAAGAAGTGCATGACTGTTCTCCACACTCGATACAGATCATTTGTAAGAAAGAATGAGGAAGCCAGTTCAAGTGAAAATATGCCACCAGAATCAGTAGCTTTGGCCGAATTGATAGCCTATTTGGAAGAAATGAAGTGTACAGATGACAGTTACACTTTCAAGTTAGCCGATCTCACAAAGCTTTATACAGAACGTCTGGCACAACTGGGAGGTGATATCTCAAAGAGGATTAATTCAACTCACCTTAAGGACAAGCTTCTCAGACACCTTCCGCAACTTGAGGCACATAAGAGCAACCATGAAGTGGCACTGTCATTCAAAGAGGACATTGGTGAAGCTTTATTGCATGCTTGTAGACAAAGCTCTGACAACGACGCGGTCATTCTCATGAGAGCTGCCCAGATTGTGCGCAAAGATATTTTGCAAAAGCAATACCAATTCAATGGATCCCTAGTTAACGAATCATATAACAACTCACCACCATCATTGGCAGCGTTGATGGAAATGATTCTTGCTGGTACAAACATACAAAAACAAAACGCAAACAACAAGGGAGGCGTCTCTGTGCAATCCTTAACTCAACTTGTAACATTCAACACTATGAAACGAGGAAGGTTGGAAACTACAGCAGTACGTCACAATTTGAAACGTGAAACATCACTGCCACTTTACCTGGGTCTTCTCATTCATAGCAAAACAAGGAAACGGGATCTTGTTGACGTTCTTTTTCAACATGGTTTGTGTGTTTCCTATGATCGCATACTGGAGGTATCCACAGATGAGGCCAACAGAGTCATAGAAATATACAAACATGACGGCGTTGTGTGTCCAACAAAATTGCGAAGTGGAATATTCACAACAGGCAACCTAGACAACATAGATCACAACCCATCATCAGCATCAGCACAAAGTTCATTTCATGGAACCGCGTTATCACTGACACAACATGTTTCACATGACAAAAGTGGCAGCATTCGAAATCATGAGAATGTCACTGAGAATGAGAACAAACAGCGCTCCAAAACCATAGCCGCCCTTCCTGCATCTTACAGTGATGTGCCTCCTGAAACATTTCCAACTAATAATCCCATTCCAAGAAAACCAAAAGGTCCATCCACTCCAAGTGTGTCCTCCGGAATACAGGACAAAGAAAGTCAGTGGCTTTCGTTTGTACAAAGTCTGCAGGAGAAGGAAGGTCTTGAGAGTGAAGATAATATCTCCTGGTCAGCATACATGGCAAATCTGCAGGTTGAAGTTCCTCGGCCTCCTGCAATTACAGGACTGCTACCTCTGTTCCGCGAGAGTGCTCACACATTGGCAATGGTGAAGCATGGAATGAATTTAATCAAGCAGGCGACAGAACTAGTAAACCCCGGACAAGTTCCAGTTCTGACCGTTGATCAACCACTCTATGCAATTGCAAAGAAGATTCATTCAAAGGTACAGAAGTATCGTCATTCATGCAACAGACACGGATGTGGTTGTGTTGGCTATCGCAATGGCAAGCATTATGGACGGTTGTGCAATGTGGTTGGCATTTGGACATGGAAACTATTTCAGGCACATTGCTGCTCACACTATTGCGACTCACATTGGCCCTGAACGCTCATGGGGGCTTCTATTCCTGCATACTGTTTCCGGATGCGATACTGTTTCTGCCATATGTGGGATTGGCAAAAAGACTGTGTGGAGCATATGGAATTCCATGCCAAACTTGGGGGAGGTCTTCAATCATCTCTCACATGCACCAGCGGAAGTAACAGATGATGACATGGACAACATAGAGAGGTTCTTCGTTGTTCTGTACAGTAGAACTTCCCCTCTGAAGAAAGTGAACGAAGCACGCAAGCAGCTGTTTGCTCAGGGAAATCGGCAATCGGAAAATATTCCACCGACAAAAGAGGCACTGCGTCAACATGTGAAGAGGGCAGTCTTTCAGGCCGGTCACATCTGGGGACAGTCCCAAATTGCTAACCCAGAGCTGCCTTCACCTGCAGATTGGGGATGGGCTAAAAATGCAGATGATGTCTGGCATCCATTTTGGACAGTAATGCCAGAGGCGTCAAAAGGGTGCCGAGAGCTGATCAAGTGCAAGTGTAAAAAACGGTGTGCTGGAAATTGCAAATGACCTGCTGCTAATCTACCATGCACAGAACTATGTTTCTGCTCTGGACAATGCTTCCGAGATGGGCAGTAGGAGAAGTAAAACGGATGGAAAAAGCTTGCAGCATGTTACGGCTGCCAACTGGTACGAAATATACTTTGAAATGATCTCTTTGACTTGTTATATGATTTGTCAACTAGGGATCCATTGAATTGGTATTGCTTTTGCAAAGAACCCGGGATTTTCAACATTTCGTCTTGGCGGCCATATTGGAATTCAAAATGGCGGCCATACCATTTGTCAGACATTTCAAATTATTGCCTCATTGAACTCAGCATGTCAACATACCCTTGTGTACAAAATTTGAGCACCACAGGTCATTTAGAACCCAAGATAGGGATTATCAACATTTCGTCTTGGCAGCCATATTGGAATTCAAGATGGCGGCCTGTCCATTGGTCAGACCTCTTGGATCCGCCAATTTTTGAACTCAGCATGTCAAAATACCCCTGTATGCAAAATTTCAAACTTTCTGCCGGATGTGAACATCTCGTGCAATTTTTGTTACATATCTGCCCCACTACCAGTTCCAGAGGTAGCCATGCGAGCCCACGCCATGACAGTACCATGACACGAACACCATGCTTCACAGATGAGGTAGTGTGCTTTGGATCATATGCAGTTCCTTCCTTTCTCCACACTTTCGCCTTTCCATCGATTTGGTAAAGGTTTATCTTGGTCTCATCTGTCCATAAAACTTTGTTCCAGAACTCTCCTGGCTCACCTTTGTACCTCTTGGCAAATTCTAATCTGGCCTTGCTATGTTTGTTGCTGTTGAGAGGTTCGCATATTGCGGTGTAGCCTTTGTAACTCTGCTGTTGAAGTCTTCTGCAAACGGTAGATTGTGGTACTTTCACCACTTTACTCCGGAGGTTGTTAGTGATATCACTGACAGTTGTTTTAGGGTTTTTCTTCAAATCTCTGATGATTTTTCTGTCATCAACTGTAGTTGTTTTCTTTTGCCGACCTGGTCGTTGTCTATTTCTAAGTACACTAGTGGTTTCTTTGTTTTTCAAAATATTCCAAATTGTTGTGTTTGCTATGCCCAATTTTTCTCCTATGGTTCCAAATTGAATTATTCTGTTCTTTCAGTTTCCAAATTGCTTGTCCACCAAGTTTAGTCCGAATCTGTCCTACCTTTGGTGGCGGAGCTAATAAAAAGATTGTGTGTATTGAACTTGGAACCCACACATGCAATGCCTTTGATGTCGTTTTTGTGCTTTTTTAACTTTCTCGTTTTTTTTCTTCTATTCTTTTGAGCCCAACATGATATTTTGTCCATTTTATTTATTTGTTTTTTTTTAACCTCAGAAACAGCAAAGGGAGCTAGAAATACCCTTCGGCTTGTGGAAGGGGGTTCTTGACTTCCTGCAATTATTACACCAAAGGTGGGAGAATGAGATCGGTCTTGCTGACCTCTCGAAGCTCTTCCAAATACCGTGAAAGGAGATCTTGATGAAGCTGCATCTGAAATGTTTTTATGTTGTGACAAGATTCGTGCCTTGTCAATACAGCAACCTCGAGTTAGATGGACAGAAAAGGGGAAATCTTTTGCAGAGTTTCTTCGCTCTCACAACGTCTGCAAGGATTCTTGCCATGACGCGCCCCCACCTCTCCTCTCCCTCTTATCCACACTGACCCCCTCACTCTCTCCACCTTCCCTCGAGCCAACAAAATTATGTTGGCTCATCCACTCACTGACAATGCTTGTCCGATCAGCCTGTCAAAGCTCGTTCGCCAAAGTTGGAAAGGCACTTCTACTCTAAGCTGCAGACCTGATCGCCTTACCTAAAAAAACATTCACACAAAAGTGCTTTTTATTTCCATCTCAGTTGTTAAGTTGTCCCAAGGATTTGGCAGCAGCTGGTGCATCTGTAACCCGACCCTCTGTCCTTCACCCCATCTCCATGGTTGGAGTGGGTTGGGGAGGGATACGGTCATTGGAGGGAGAGAGGAGTTCTCACCTCCAGGCTCCAAGGCCACCAAGTGTCTTGGCAAACCATAAGATGCCTCTGCTCTCTGCGGCTCTTCCCCCCAGAGGCAGCAAAAGCACACACCCAAGGTGGTCCTCTCCTCTCGACAAGCAACCCTCCCCAATGGCCTAGAGGTCCTCCCACACTGCACATCAGCTCCTCCACTTCGCACGCCATCCATCACGCCGCTCACACGATCCATAGAGCGCCAACATTTCCCAGACCCACCGGTAAGGTGCGGAACGCCAATCCCCCCAACCCAACCCCAGACGTTCGTATCTTAAATGTTTTTTCCTTCCAGGTGAAGTGGCTTGAGGATGAGACGGGAGAGCAGCAGTCTCGGTTTATTTGTAGGAATCCTCTTTGTTGACTTTTGCTTTATCACTTACACATGACGTCAAACGGACTGTAAATATACTGATGCATCCTTGTCTCTATAACTATATGGAGTATTTATAATAAATACACAATATTATCTGATTGCCTATACAAAGAGGTAATCATTCTTCAAGATCCATGGGGTGCTGTGGCGATTATAGACCAGGAAATGTCGACATGCATAAAACTCACAACTGTTTATAAGGTGTTTCCTGAAACCAAAGGCTGGACTCCAGTAATGCAAGACATTCTTCCAGGATGTAACCTCATGATGGATTCCCTTGTCAAGATAGGGTTGTCCATTAGGATTAGCCAAACGTGCTTTTGGCAGATTAAACTGGAGCATCCTGGTGCTTTTGAGAAAATTGGAAATGAGATGTTCTTCGAAAAGTAAGCCAATTCCATGGAAAGGGAACAGCACATGGACGTGAATGTCCGTGCTGCAGGTGGAAAGCAGCCCGCTTTGTCTTTCCGGACCATAGAGAAGCACATTATAGTTACCCTGCGCTCGCGAAGCAAAAAGCGGGGTTAAGCATTCATGTGCGTACGTACGTATTCAGGTGCGTAAATTTTAAAAATTAATTTTCTCGGCAACCGTTGGTCCGATTGACATGAAATTTTACCATAGAGGCACCTCCACCTGTAGAATTAATTTTTTTATTCACAATTATGACATCATAGGTCACGTGGTATGGACACCATATTGAAAAAACGTTACACCTCCACATCTCCCAAACCACTCAATAGAAAAAATTGAAACATGGCTCATTGTCAAGTACTCACCATGGGGAATAAGATATGTTGATGGTGATGTGATTGGTGCCTTAATTATGACGTCATAATTCGACAAGTACAACGCTTGATCTGATCAGTATGAATAAAACAAAAATTACTGTGCAAGTGTTAGTCCGATGGACACGAAATTTTCAGAATATGTGCGGCTCCTGTAGAATATGTTAATGATAATTTAAACGTCATAGGTCACGTGGTACAGACGCCATCTTGTAAAAAATCGAAAAAAGGTTGCACCTCTATATCTCCAAAACCGCTGCATGGAAAAAATTGAAACATGGCTCATTGTAAATAACTCCATCTGGGGAATAGGTGTTGTTAACGATGACGTCATTGGTGCCATAATTATGATGTCATAATTCGGCAGGGACAACACTTAGTCTGATCAGTTTGAAATGTATTGAGCGTGATCTATGCAACATTTATATTATAGAATATAAATGTATGATGTCATCGCTCACGTGGTCTGGCAGCCATTATGGATCAAAGAAAAAAAATGTACAAAAACAGAAGTGTTGGCTAGCAACAAGTTGAGGCCGAGATGCCAAGTAAGAGGTATTGAAAGAGCGAGAAGTGCAATAAGTAAATGAATAAAACATATATATATATATATATATATATATATATATATATATATATATATGCATATATATATATATGTATATATATATATATATATATATATATATATATATATATATATATATATATATATATATATATATATTAGCAGAAGTACCCGGCATTGCCGGGTGGGGGAAGGGAGGTGAGGGGGAAGGGGAGGGGAGGGGAATGGGGGGGGAGGGGAGGAGAGGGTGGGGAGGGGAGAAGAGGGGGGGAGGGGAGAAGAGGGGGGGGAGGGGAGAAGAGGGGGGGGAGGGGAGAAGAGGGGGGAGGGGGAGGGGGAGGGGGAGGGGGAGAGGGGAGAATAGGGGGGGGAGGGGGAGGGGGAGGGGGAGAGGGGAGAAGAGGGGGGGATGGGGAGGGGGAGGGGGAGGGATGGGAGGGGGAGGGGAGGGGGAGGGGGGAGTCAAGTCGGAAGTCATTGTCGTCAATTGAATGTCGCATTTATTTTTTATTCCCTGTCAAATGGCATTGGTCCCGCATTCTGAACCCGGAAGTCGGACGTCATTGTCGTCAAATAAATGTTTCACTCTGTCACATGCCGTTGGTCCCATGTCAATCAGATGAAGTTGAAAAATTAACGTTACGAAGTTTCTCTGGGACGTACTGATTCCAAATATGAAGTTGAAAAATTAACGTTCCGAAATACGCTGATGACGTCATAATTTTAAAACGCGAAGTTTTTTTAATTTTAAGGTTTGCTGTAGTTGCTCTGAGACGTACTAATTCCGAATATGCCTTTGGTTTTGCTCTGCGATGAGTAGTTCTCGAGTTATAAGAGGACAACCAAACAAACAAACATACTTTACTGCTTTATATAAATACTAGCAGAAGTACCTGGCATTGCCGGGCAGGGGAGGAGGAGGGGAGGGGGAAGAGGAGGAGAGGAGAACGGGGGGGAGGGGGAGGGGGGAGGGGGAAGGGGGTGGAGGAGGAGGGGAGGGGGAAGAGGAGGGGGAGGGGAACAGGGGGGAGGGGGAGGGGGAAGGGGGGGAGAGGGGAGGGGAAGGGGGGGAGGGGAGGGTGTGGGGGTGCCCGGGGGAAGAAGGGCCCCTCCCCCTTCCCCCCTTCCCCTCCCCCCCTTCACCTCCCCCTCCCCCCCTCCCCCCCTCCCCCCCCCATTCCCCTCCCCTCCTCTTCCCCCTCCCCTCCTCCTCCCCCTTAACACCAGGGGGGTTGACTCAGCCTGTCATCCTAACGAGGTCGGCAAATTGAGTACCAGTTCACTGGTAATTCCCTGTGTGCCGCAAGAGGCGCCTTACAGGGTTGGCGGCACGAACCCGGAAGTCGGAACTCATTGTCGTCAAATAAATGTAGCATGTATGTTTCACTCTCTGTCACATGCCGTTGGTCCCATGTCAATCGGATGAAGTTGAAAAATTAACATTACGAAGTTTCTCTGGGACGTACTGATTCCGAATAATGAAGTTGAAAAATTAACGTTCCGAAATACGCTAATTACGCTAACAGAAGCGCTGGCGCTGCGAAGCGCTAGAGGGAGCACTGCGCTCCCTCCCTTCGATTCCCTCCCTCTTCTGCTAGCGCTTCTGTGCTAATAACGCTAATTTTAAAACCCGAAGTTTTTTAAAATTTAAGGTGTGCTGTAGTTGCTCTGAGACGTACTGATTTCGAATATGCCTTTGGTTTTTCTCTGCGATGAGTAGTTCTCGAGTTATAAGAGGACAAACAAACAAACATACTTTACTGCTTTATAGATATATATATGTTGGAACCCATCTGTGGATCGGTCCCATCGGCCGATGGGTCTGACCCGTTTGCGGATCCGCAGATGGGTCGCCCGACCCATCTGTGGATGCATGAGAAATGACAATGCAGACCCATCGGCCGATGGGTCTGCGCCATCTGCGGATGTGTTGTTCACCTTGAAGAAATGTGTATGCATCAATGGTGGATGAGTATGTTTATTTGAACCTAAAAATAAGCAATTGATGTCAAACGGTTATCGACAAGCCACATGTCACGGACTGCTTTATAAACATTTATGACATCAATTGCTTATTTTTAGGTTCAAATAAACATACTCATCCACCATTGATGCATACACATTCCTTCAAGGTGAACAACACATCCGCAGATGGCGCAGACCCATCGGCTGATGGGTCTGCATTGTCATTTCAGATGGGTCGGGCGACCCATCTGCGGATCCGCAAACGGGTCAGACCCATCGGCCGATGGGACCGATCCACAGATGGGTTCCAACATATATATATATATATATATATATATATATATATATATATATATATATATATATATATATATATATATATATATATATATATATATATATATATATATATATATAAAAAATATATATATATATATATATATAAAAAAAAAAAATATATATATATATATATATATATATATATGGATATGGATATTGTTATGGATATGGATTCAGGATAATTGGGTTTAGTTTGTCCTAGTTATTTCCATCGTAGATGTTCAGCATAAGTGTACATAATAAGTATATGACACTTAGTGTCGAGTTTGTTTTCATAAACTTTCCTTTGTCTTCCCTCCAAGACTGTTTGTGTCCTCCAAGACTTCCCCCATATCCCCATCTTTGTGTTTAGTGTATTTTTCCCTGTTGAAATACATATATATTTGTTTTTTTTCGCTTTGCATGTTGGGATGTTATTTGCCAGCATGCATAAAGTGTCATGTATAAAAATACGGTACAGGCCTGGTTGTCTATAAGTATGGCTAGTATGGCTGCAAGAGGAGACCAAAGCGACTATGAAAGAGGAATGATTGTTGGGGCACGTTTGGCAGGATCTTCAGTGACAAAGAGAGCTCAACTTGCTGATGCTTCACAAGCAACGGTGTCCAAGATGATGTCGGCATGGAACTCCGAGGGAAAGACATCATCAGCAAAGGGCAACGATGGACGGAAGTGGATACTCCAGGATTGTAATATCCGTGCATCAATTTGAAGTGCAAGGCAAAGCAGGTGAACAACTGTAGATCAATTGAGTGTAAATTTCAACCTGGGAGACGAGCAGCCAGTTCCATCAAAAACGTAGAATGGGATACCATAGTCGTGTTGCAGTGCACAAACCGCTCATCGTACCTGGCAATTTGTGAGTCCAGTGGTGCCACAGTGTTGCCAAGACCACAGGCAAGGGACTACCGAGCAGTGGCGAAATGTGATATGGTCAGATGAATCCTTCACCATGTTCTCGACAAATGGACGAGTGCACGTGTGGCGCCAACCTAAAGAACTCTACAACCCTGAGTACTTATGTTCTAACAGTTCAGTTCTAACTATGTTTCGGGTATGCGGGTGTCTCTGATACCTCATGGGGATGGATGCCCCTGCCTTGCATAATCCCAGGTCACCTGTGGGCAAGGTGTAGTACATGTCAGCCCCCCTTACGAGGGTAACGGTCCGCAGCCGTGTGGTTTAAATGGTGTTGGCTCTGCACATCTGGTGGATGAGAGTCCAATCGACTCCAACAGCACGGGCAGAAGAGGGTAAATTCCCCAACGGCCAGCAGAGGTATGGAGAGGAGTGGTGACACCCCGTCTATACCACACACTTACTCGTGTGTACCAGTCATAGAAAGGCAATATGATGGCAAACACGCCATCATTGCCCGAGGAGATTCGACATCATCAACAGTGAAGTGTTCTGGTGGTTCTGTGATGTTGTGGGGTGCATTTTCCTGGCATGGTTTTGGGTGCAGGCTTTCCCTTAGAAGGCAAGGTCAATGCCAATCACTACTTATTGGTGCTGAGTGATCACCTTCACCTCATGTTGCAGCATTTCTTTCCTGCCGGGAGGGGTATCTTCCACGATGACTATTCCCCCATTTACAGAGCAGGTGTGGTTGCCCAATGGTTTTATAAGCATGACACTGATGTTATCCATATGTCATGGTCTTCTCAGTCACCAGATCTGAACCCAATCGAGCATTTATGGGATATTCTGGAATGACGCCTGAGACAGCATTTTCCACCTCCATCAAACAGCTGTGAGTTGATTTACTTTCTCGTGGAAGAATGGTGCTGCATCCTTCCTGCAGAATTCCAGGCACTGGGGTACTCTATGCCACGGTGCATACAGGCCGTACTGGTCAGACATGGTGGCCCAACACCCTATTAGGTGTCTTTACATTGTTGTTTCCATTTTATGTCTCTTACCTATGTATACATACACAGTGCCCTCCATAATTATTGGAACAGCAAAGTCAAATTTGTTATTATTTATATATACTCATAGAATTTGGACTTGAGATCAAAAGATGAATATGAGGCAGAAGTACAGAAGACTCCAAGTACATGAGGTCAGATTTTATTTCTTGCTATTTATATGGATATGTGTTTTACCATTGTAGAACAACAACACTTTTTATGTTCAGTCAAGCCATTTTAGGAAGCATACGTTTTGGATCAAATGACTGACAGGTGTTTATTGTTCCTCAGGTGTTTATTCGTGCATTGAATGTTTATATAAAAGAGCTGTAAATGTCTAGTCTTGCTTTCGGCCTTTGCTTTTGCCTTGGGAGTCAAATTCGGCGTCAGTCGGCATAAACCAACATGAAGCCCAGAGAACTGCCTATGAAGGAAAATCAAGCAATTTGGAGGCCGAAAGAACAGAAGAATTCAATTAGAACCAGAGCACAACAATTGAGAATAGCAAATACAACAATTTGGAATATATGGAAAAATAAACTACCAATGTACTTAGCAATAGACAATGGCCATGTCGGCCAGGAAAACAACAGTAGTTGATGACAGAAAAATCATCAAAACTGTGAACAAAAAACATTAAACAACTCTCACTGACGTCACCAACAATGTCCAGAGCGCAAGGGTTGAAGTATCACAATCTACCGTTTGTAGAAAACTTTGGCAGCAGAATTACAAAGGCTACACCGCAAGATGCGAACCTCTCATCAGCACTAAAAATAGAAAGGCCAGAGTAGAATTTGCCAAGAAGTACAGAGGTGAGCCAGTAGAGTTCTGGAACAAAGTTTTACGGACAGACGAGACCAAGATAAACCTTTACTAAAGCGATGGAAAGGTGAAAGTTGTGCTATATCAATGCAGGAGACACATACACATCCATGCATATTTGGGGGCTGTCTGGCAGGCACGTAATATGTCGGCCATTCTAGCTTCCATGTGAGAAACTCCTGAGATTACTCCAAAAACTCAATAGCTCAATGGGCTGTTGAGCATGAGCTGCCTAGGTTCGAGTCACGTGTCGCGTGCGCACAAGCACACACACACCCACACACACTTCAATTCGATGTACTGGTACCGTGTGTATATACGTATGTATGCCTCATTTGTTTCAGAAGCAATAGGGAGTGCAGGGGAATGTCTCAATGCATTATAAAATCAGTAGTGGGGGGTGGAGTGCTGAGGATTGGATTGATGAATGTGCAAGACAGATCTGGACAATACATTCAAGAATGGTTATTCTTCTTAACATCCCAATTATTATTCCCACCTTGTGAGGTCAACCAAGGAATATTATTGGCCCAAGTCTTTCTTGAATCGGTGAACCAGGGCCGACATTCGACTGAAGGTGTTGAGGGCAGGAATTTGTAATTTGATCAGGGTGCCGGCAATAACTCGCCTAATCTTCGCAAAATACATCATGGGATCCACCAATGACCAGAGCTGGCAAATGGGTCGTACTGGTTAGAGTCTTGTCTTTCCGAAGGATCCATTCCTTGAATGAATGAATGATCGTTTTAAGGCCATTTTCCCCGCTAGAGCAGGGGTTAGCCTTGCGGGCCCCATGACAATCATGGTTCCCTGTTTGAGGCAATGTTTTATGGCCGGATGCCCTTCCTGGCGCCAACCCTTAGTCGCTTCTTACGATGCGCAGGGATACGGTGTACCTATTCTAAACTGGGGTACACACCGGGATCATTCATCCCAGCAAGCTGGTACTCAATTTGCCGACATCGGAAGGATGACAGGCTGAGTCAACCCCCCTGGTGTTAATTTAGCGATCGACCGAGATTCTAACCCAGGATCCTAGGATCCCAAGCCGGCACCCTAACCGCTAAGCCAACACCAGGCTAACACCTGGCTGGAAGGATCCATTCCTTGCCTGGTTGATATTTTATACCTACTTCAATTTCAAAGAGCAGGCCAGACAGCTCTACGTCAGGGTTGACATTTCTCTGAACTCTCATATCAGCCCTTAAGAATGCATATGAGGCAGAATTAACAAAATAAAAGGTTTTTGGTAGGATTGTGAGAGGTCATGACACATTGGAGGCAGTGGAGGTTAAATGAGGTTGGGGAGTATGGCGGGGGCTGATCGTGTATCTCAGTATCTAGCGCTGTTTTCAGCACCGACATACCTCCCAAAGGTGGCGAGTGTTACGTAGTGAAGCAGATCGTACACGTTCCACAGATACTCGAGCCCCGTCGAACGGACCAAGCCAGGTACCCGATGAGAGTCTCTGCGCGGCGCACAGTCCGAGTCCCGCACCCGGCACGCTGCTGGTGCACAGGCACAGCTCACGGGGCAGCTCAGCACGAAGGGACTGAGGCACGTCCAGCCGGCAGGACACGGCAATGTCCACAGAAGGAACAGGAGGCACGCTGGCTCCCCCGACCAGTCGACGTAGTGAATGTAAAGGTCCATGCATGGGACACTCACCGCTCCGGTTATCCGCACACATGTCGCAGCCTGGAGAAAGGTGCGAGGGAGAGGGGGGTTACTCTGGCACAGAGTCAATATGATGTATGCAGTCATATGTCATGATGATGAGTAAGCAGAAGATTTAGCTGGTACAAATTAAGACACAGTTGGAGCAAGATTAGTGCAAGGTAGTTGTGTGGTTGAGGGGTGATGTTGGAAGCAAAACAAGAAAGTGTTATGGGTAGTGAGGGTGAGGTGATACTCCATCATGATCCAGAAAAAGAAAAGAATCGCCAAAGTAATCTGAGATTATCTTTTGTTAAACACATTGCTACAGATAAGATATGGAAGTTATTCAAGGTGAGATTGTTCTGCAAAACCCAAGTAAGGGAAACCGGGTAATATGGTACCACAACTCATTTGTGACCTTGTGAAGAGGAAGAAAAGCACTTTTGAGTACATCTATGGAAGCTTTGATCATATTTCATTTGTGGACTAATGAATTGCAGTATGGCTCTGCAGATTAGTGTGACTTTGAGAGACATAAGACGTCTGTAGCAAAATAGGACGGGATGCAGTTAAGAACATCCTAAAGATGTCCATATTATCTCATACACTGTATATTAAATAGGAAAGTGTTCTGAGTCTAACAATCGGTTAAAGTTTGTATACCGTAAGCGGGTACACGGCTGGTTCATATTGACCTGTGCTTTTGTTTATGAAAGGAAGATTAATGTACAAAAAAAAAAACACCTTTAGAAGCCATTTTACCCCGCAGAGCAGGGGTTGGCCGTTTTCGGGCACCGTGGTCCCCTTTTATTGAAGCAATGTTTTACGGCCGGATGCCCTTCCTGCCGCCAACCCTGTTAGTCGCCTCTTGCGACACACAGGGAATTACCAGTGAGCTGGTACTCAATTTGCCGACCTCGGAAGGTATGAACAGGCTGAGTCAACCCCCCTGGCGTTAATTCAGCGATCACCGGGATTCGAACCCAGGAGCCTCGAATCGCAGGCCTGCACCCTAACCGCTAAGCCAACACCAAGCTTTAAAGGAATAATAATGCACGTAGATTGATTATTTTTGATGGGATGTGTGTGTGGAGTGGTTTTACCTCTGCCACCGAAGTTACGTTTTCACCTGTCTGATTGTCTGCCTGTTTGTGAAAAGGATATCTCAAAAAGTTGTGGACAGATTGAGACGAAACTTGGTGGACAGGATGGGTGTGTGACAAGGACGAATTGATTCGATTTTGGTTCAGGTGCAGATCCAGATCTGGCTCCTATCAGTGGGAAACAAAACGTTAACTATTCAGTCTGGCACAGGTATGCGCTCCACTGAGTGCTGTTCTAGTGTATTACCTCTGCCACCAAAGGTGGATGGAGGTTATGTTTTCACCCCTGTCTGTCTGTCTCAAAAAACAAGATATCTCAAAACGTTGTGGAGGGATACAGACGAAATTTGGCAGAGATGTAGTGTATGTGACAAGGACAAAATTATTCGATTTTGGTAAAGATCTGGATTCGGATCCGGCTACTAGAATTTTTAAAGTGATTCTTCACCATTGGTAGATCGGGCCAAAAACGATACATAGCAGGATATCTCAAAAAGCTATGAATGGATTTGGACGAAACATGGTGGAGCAGTTGGGTGTGACAAGGATGAATAGATTCAATTTTGGTGAAGATCCGGATCCGGATAGTATAATTTTAAAGTGATTTTTCACCATTGAGTGATAGGGATAAAACCGATACACAGCACGATATCTCAAAAAGGTGTGGACGGATTTGGCAGAGACTTGTTGGACAGGTTTCGGTGTGTGACAAACCGAATCGATTAGATTTTGGTTAAGATCTGGATGCGGACAGGAATTTTTTTTACGTGATTCTTCACAATAATTGAACGATGGGGCCAAAAACGATATATACAGTCATGTGAAAAAGTAAGTACACCCCATGTAAAGTTTGGACTTTTTCAACATATTTCACCATACAGCTATTTGATCTTCATTTCAACAATATTGTTAGATAAAGGTGATATAATATAACAAATATCATGAAACATTTACATTTTGTAGTCCATTGTATAATTTAAATAAACATAAATGCAAATTTCGCATGTGGAAAAAGTAAGTACACCCCTACATTTATCACTACTTCAAATACCTAAAATTAGAATCAGGTGCAAATGATTAGAACATCGTTAGAGAGGATCTTGGAGGAACCTGTCTTATTTAAACCTCAGACATTTAGTTTGGTTTGCTCTTTGTTGTTGAAGTGTGCGGCGTCACCATGCCTAGATCAAAAGAGCTCTCTGAGGCCTTCAGAAAGAAGGTTATAGATGCCGACGAGTGTGGGAAGGGATTTAAAAAGATCTCCAAACAATTTGAAATCAATCATTCGACTGTCCGGAAGATCATCTACAAGTGGAGAAGATGCCAAACAACTGCCAACCTGTTCAGGCCAGGCCGGTCCAGCAAGTTCAGCCTGAGAGCAGACCACAAGATGCTGAAAGAAGTCTCTAAGAACCCCAGAATGTCATCACGGAACCTACAGGTAGCTCTTGCCACTGTTGATGTCAAAGTGTACTCGTTTGCCATTAGAAAGAGGCTGCACAAATTTGATCAACATGGGAGGTGTGCCAGGAGGAAACCGTTGCTGTCCAGAAAGAACATCAGGGCAAGACAAAAGTTTGCCAATGAACACCAAGGCAAAGACCAGCACTTCTGGAACAATGTGCTCTGGACAGATGAGTCAAAGGAGAGCTATTTGGCCACAGTACCAGAAGACATGTTTGGCGAAAACCAAAGACAGCATTTGACCACAAGAACCTGATACCAACTGTAAAGCATGGTGGTGGAAATATTATGGTTTGGGGCAGCTTTGCTGCATCAGGGCCTGGGCAGCTCACCATCATATAATCCACTATGAATTCTTCCTTGTACCAGAGGGTGCTTGAGGATAATGTGAGGCCATCTGTTGGACAGTTGAAGCTCAACCAAAGATGGACCTTGCAACATGACAATGACCCTAAACATACCAGTAAATCCACCAAGGAATGGCTGAAAAGAAAGAAATGGAGGGTACTGGAATGGCCAAGTCAAAGCCCGGATCTAAATCCCAACGAGATGTTGTGGGGGGATTTGAAACGAACTGTGCATGCAAGAAACCCCTCAAACATCGCACAGCTGAAAGAATTCTGCATGGAGGAGTGGGCAAAAATTTCTCCCAGTCGATGTCAGAGACTGGTAGACAGTTATAGGAAACGCCTACTTGAGATTGTTTCTGCCAAAGGGGGCAATACCACCTATTAGAGCCAAGGGTGTACTTACTTTTTCCACATGCGAAATTTGCATTTATGTTTATTTAAATTATACAATGGACTACAAAATGTAAATGTTTCATGATATTTGTTATATTATATCACCTTTATCTATCAATATTGTTGTAATGAAGATCAAATAGCTGTATGTTGAAATATGTTGAAAAGGTCAAAACTTTACATGGGGTGTACTTACTTTTTCACATGACTGTAGCACGGTATCTCAAAACGTTGTGGACAGATTCATACGAAACTTGGTGGACAAGTTGAGTGTGTGTCAAGAACAAATTGATTAGATTTTGGTGAAGATCCGGATCCGAATCCAAGAATTTTTAAAGTGATTCTTCACCATTGAGGGATGGGGCCAAAAACTATATATAGCAGGATATCTCAAAAAGTTGTGGACAGATTCATATGAAACTTGGTGGACAGGTTGGGTGGTTAACAAGGACAAATTGATTAGATTTTGGTGAAGATCCGGGTCCGAATCCAAGAATTTTTAAAGTGATTCTTCACCAATTGGGAGATAGGGCCAAAAACTATAAATAGCAGGATATCTCAAAAGGTTGTGGACGGATTTTGACGAAACTTGGTGGACCGGTTGGGTGTCTGACGAGGACGATTCGATTCGATTTTGGTGAAGATCTGAATATGGATTCGGATATGAGAATTCTTTAATTTTTAAAGTGATTCTTCACCATTGAGAGATAGAGTCAACAAGCGTTACGCCTCGGTCCCCCGTCGGTGAAGTGATGAGAGTTGACAAAGTGGAAGACGCAAGGCGGCCATCTTGGATTTTGACGTGGCGACCCAATTTTCAATAGCGTTCTCCCTTATGCGTAGATACACCCAGAGACCACATTAGAAGTTAGTAGTTCGTTTATTTTTCAAGATATTTCGCTCACAAGGTTCAGACATATATATGGTGGCGGCCATTTTGGATTTTGACGTGGCGACCAAATTTTCAATAGCATTCTCCCTTATGCCGAGATACACCCACACACCACATTAGAAGTTTTTTTTTTTTTTTTTTTTTTTTTTTTTTTGTATACAAGATCGAGGCTCGTGAAAGAGCAAACATTAATCACACAAAAAGACAAACCGACACACAAAACACAAAAAACAAGGGGAGCGGCAGACAAGATGGGGAGAGAGGGGGGAGGACACAAAAGAGAGGGGGAAGAAGGGGAAGGACACAAACACAACATTTGAGAGCAGGGACATCGGGAGGACTTGGGGGGAGGTGGGAGAGGATTAAAACATATGAACACTGCAAGGACTCTGGGGTGAATTACCGGGGGTAGAAAAGATCAAGGTTTTCGATGGGGGAAGATAAGAGATGGTGGTGAACAGCTGTTTTAAAGACCTGGAGGGAGGAGTGGGATTGAAGGGAGTGGGGGAGTTTGTTCCAGAGGCGGGAGAAAAGGGGAATGAAAGAGTGAAGGTGAGCAGAGAGCCTAGACTTTGGCAGTTTAACCATAAGAGGGTTGCAGACCCAACCTGTCCACGAAACTTGGTGGACAGGTTGGGTGGGTAACAAGGACGAATTGATTCGATTTTGGTTCAGGTGCAGATCCAGGTCTGGCCCTTATCAGTGGGACACAAACCTAAACTGTTCAGTCTGGCACAGGTATGCGCTCCACTGAGTATTTTTTTTGCATACAAATTCAAGGCGCGTGGAAGAGCTAGAACACAGAATGGATTAGATCGCAATAGAACAAGAGGAATAGCAAGAGAAGGGGGAACACCAACAGCTGGGAGGAGGGAGAAAATAGATGGAGACAGATAAACTAGGGATGCGGGTAAGGATGAGGCGTATTAGTCAGGTTCACTATGTTAACAAATATAATTTCTTTCAAAATTTTGGGATTAGCAAACCTGTACATTTTTGGAATCTTCAGAGCATGGAGAATCTGAAAATCAATGTTGGCATTTGCACAGACACCTGCATGGCCGCCATTTTGGATTTTGAAAATGGCCGCCATAAAATACATATTTTGCGCGATCTCGGCTTCTGGTCAACCTAGAGACTTAATTAAATATGCTAATCCTATGTTTTCTGGGTCAATGAATCCAATAAAGGCCTCAAAATAGTGCTCAGGATTATAGAAAAGCAACAAACAAAGGTATATTGAAAACCATTGTCTTTGTATTTGTGATATAACTGTATTACATAATACATGATATTGCAAGTCCTTTGAAGTTATACGTTGTTATAGGAAGTTATAGGTAGTATCAGATTGAACTATAAGTCCTATACACAGGATCTACGAGGTCTATACCGTTCAGGAATATGCTTTTACAGATCTTCATCTCTGTCCTGAGTGTCATTTTCGCAAAGATGTCTACGCAAATGTAAACATTAATTTTTGGATTCCTCATCTCTGAATATTCCAAAAATGTATAGTTTTGCTAATCTACCAAAATTTTGAACGAAAAAACATCGTGAACCTGACTATATGGGAGAACGCAAGCGGTGGACAAGATGGATTCATAAGCAACATTTTTGGAGGAGTGAGGGTGGTTTAACAGGTGTATAAGAGATCGTGGTTTCGAATTGGGGACGATCTGAGATGGTGAGATGGTCTTGAAGACCTGGAGGTAAAAATGGGATTGAAGAGAGATTGGAAGTTGGTTCCACAGGCAGGAGATGGAGAAACAAATGAGTGGAAAAGAGCTGTGATCCTGGATTTTGGAAGTTTCACTCGGATGGGGTTGCTGGTGGATTGCATGCATCCTGCCGCTACCTGGGAGAGTGGGAGGGTGGAGGAGGGCAAAGCATGGGGAGGGCAGAGGGTGCAAGAACAGAAAGGAGGTGGAAGAAGACAGAGAGACCACCGACCTGTCAGCAATGACGAAGTGTTATTAACCGATATCCATAATCACGTGTCCCCGATATAATGGACGTGCCGAACATCGAGATGGTAGCAAATGAGATTTAAAAAAGAGGGTGGAACAGTGAATAATAACAACATTTATCATCTTCAAACATTTCAAAGCCGTTAAAATCTGCAGACAATGATGAGGATTGCCTGGCGAGGCTATATAAAAGTGCTGTCATGTGATAAAACATGTCCAGGTATAAATTGAACCACTAGCATATATAAAACTTTACTTTACATAAAGGCACCAGTTTTTACCACACCAGTATAAACCTTAAAGCTGACCATTGTTAAGAAGATATTATTATTTATGAAAGAGTAAAATTTGAAAACAGAAGTAATCGAGAAAGCATCTCAAAATGCAAAGCCCGACCGCTTCCGCTTTGAACTCAAACTAAACTTGACGAAAACAACAACTAACAAAATGTATAATTTATGAATTTTTGTTCTCCATATTTTCATAATAAAGGTTTTTTTTTTCCATTTGATGACAAATGGTTAAATGGTAAATAAAGAAATATGGAAGCGATTACAAAACACGGCCGTCTTGTGCTGACATGCGGCAGATGGGCTAATAAGACCGATTCGTATTTACTCTGACTTTGCCCTTTGACATTTTGACCCAATTGGTAATTCGTGTTCTTCATATTCGCATAAAAAAACTAAACGTTTGTTAAAAACGAACAAACGAGCAATATCCCATGAGACCATCCAATATTTATCCTTGCTAAAATTCACGAACAGGTGTGTGTTAGTGTGTTTGTGTGTGTGTGTGTGTGTGTGTGTGTGTGTGTGTGTGTGTGTGTGTGTGTGTGTGTGTGTGTTTGTGTGTGTGTGTTTGTGTGTGTGTCTGTGTTAGTTTGTCATGCTACTCCTACAGTTCTGGGCTGATTATATCCAGACTTGCTACGTAGGACCCAGCATGACCCCAATGAGTGCAGAGGGGTTTATGTTTGCCAGTGGTCCTGGTGGGATTGGAGTGGGACGCCAATTCTCTATGTAAATGTGTATCGTGTAGTGCCGCTCCAGGTTTTGTGAGGGTATTACAGATCCCATCCTTTACAGTACAGTATTCCTGTACCCACGTTTTCCAATACAGTGAGATGACTTGAATTACTCATCGGAGTATTTTGAATTCGACGTTTGAATAAGGATATAATAACCTATTACCCAACCCCATGGCCGCTCCCATAGGGAGCGGGTGCTTCTAGTATAAATAAAAGGATGGTGTCTCTCTGTTTTTCTTGCATCTCCTCTTTCACCGCTTCTTCATCATCACCAGACTTTGTCAGTATAATTAACAATGTTTTCCTATATGGCTTCAGGTATCTTAATGTACTTACAAGTCCAAGTATAATCTGGAATCCCTCGGCCTTATGGAGAAAGGGTAGACAGGGACAAATGAGACATTGCTGGGATGTTGGGGGAAGGGAATGGGTAACTGAGAAGGTAAAGGTAGATGCACCGACTCACTCCGCATAGAATC
The DNA here is from genome assembly GCF_964187855.1 of Myxine glutinosa. Classification (NCBI taxonomy): domain Eukaryota; kingdom Metazoa; phylum Chordata; class Myxini; order Myxiniformes; family Myxinidae; genus Myxine; species Myxine glutinosa. The sequence goes on from NC_136262.1 coordinate 21,773,013, forward strand.
ATTATCCATGGATCACAGAACGGAAAAATCAGTAATTGCGTAATTCCTTGTGATGACTGAATGAACATTTTACACCAATCACATACCTCCTTACATACCCTGAGCTGTACTGTATCACTGGTGTGGTAACAGCAGAGTCTTTTCCTTGCACAATAAACTGTTCATGGGAACATCGCATGCATGTCTCATAGACTCACACGTGAATTTAGTAAAGTTACTTTTTATTTATCGATTAATGTTTTTTTTTTCCCAGCAGGAATACATGATCATTGGCATACATGACCACCGATCATGAATGTTTTTAATGTCCATGACTGCATTATATGATGATGCAAGCAAAATGCGTTTTTGAACTTTGAAATCAGTTGATCTAACTTTCCTATGGATGCGTATGAGATTAGATTTATTTAAATTCGATTTAAGGGACTGGTAGAATAGCTTGGACGTATACGGACCCACCTTTGAGCTATCTAGCCTGGGTTAGAATCGCAACACAGCTAAAAACTGACAACCTCCTCGTGTTCTGCATGCAAGGCAATGCATCAATGTGTGGGGCATCCCTCTAACGGACATTAAGGCAGACACATCTGTCAGCACTGGCCAATGATGGACATTAAGTATCAAACAGGTGTATTTCACAAAGAGTAGACTGGATCAGCCAGAGCAATATCACCCACAGCCAGAGCAATTACAAATCCCTGCCTAAATCATCTTCAGGCAAATGTCAGGCCTGACCAGCCAGTCCTTGAAAGACCTGGGCCAAAAACTTTCCTCTGCTGATCTCCAGAAAGGTGGGAATAAACGGAGCTGATAAAGAAGTATGAGTAGATATAGAAATTACTTTAAACTTTCACATCAACTGTGTGGTCTTGACAGCTTTCCAGACAGGGGGTTTCAAATTCGATTTTTGTCTTTCAGTCCGTGGACAATGCAGTGTGAGAATAAGATCTATCCATGAAAAATTTAAAATGTTCATTAACAGACATTACCACGAGAGGTATGAATTATTTTTCCACGAAGAAAATGTTTGAAGAATTGCATGTGAGTAATGAATTCTAAAACAAGTACACATACCTTCAAAGTACACCGCCCCCATGCCAAATTATTTTACAAGAAAAAGAGCAATCAGAGATTGCAAACCCTCACCAGGATGTATTTTCAGTGGTTTTTAAGGTTTTTGTGTTAAAACAAATATGGCAGGCCGAACCACGTGACCGATGACGTCATCATTCTTTTTTTTCTAAACTAATTTATTGCTAGATTATGCTCAAGAAATTTCATCTTGATCGGATGAAGTTTTGTACTTGTCGAATTATGACGTCATAATGGAGGCACCTATGACATCATCATTAACATATTTTATTCCCCATGGAGAGTTCTTTACAATGAGCCATGTCTCAATTTTTTCTATTCGGTGCTTTCGGAGATATAGAGGTGCAAAGTTTTTCCTTTTTTCCAAGATGGCGGCCGAACCACGTGACCGATGACGTCATCATTTATTTATTTTTCTCCACCATTTTATGCCGACATGACGCTCAAGAAATTTTATCTCGATTGGATGAAGTTTTGTACTTGTCGAATTATGACATCATAATGGAGTCACCTATGACATCATTAACATATTTTATTCCCCATGGAGAGTTCTTTACAATGAGCCATGTCTCAATTTTTTCTATTCAGCACTTTCAGAGATATAGAGGTGCAATTTTTTTTTTTTTTTTCCAAGGTGGCACTCGTACCACATGAACTATGACGTCATACTTATCATTAAAAAATACTACAGATGGAGTTGCACCTGTGGTGAAAATTTCCTGTCAATCAGACCAACGGTTGCAGAGAAAATCATATTTATTCTGTGCGGACAAACAAACAAACAAACAAACGGACTCAGGCAATACCCTCTCCTCTGGCGAGGGTAAATATCCTCCAGCGCGGCATTGCCGCGGTGCCTCTGGTGCCCGGCAATACCGCCGTGCAGCTCATAGAGACTGTACTTGGAGGGAGAAGTGTACAATAATTGATTGATTAATTGCATAATTAAAATCAATAAAAGATTGTCATAAAATATTTTCTTAATCAATTGGCTAATATAAAAAGCAAGACGTCATGCGGAGAACGATACTTGCAAAATCCACCCCCCACCCCCAAGAAAAAAAATTCCATTGATACAGCAAATTGTCCATTTCATCAAGATTAAAATTGACAATCTTGATCAAAGCTCGGGTTAACAGGAAGAAAAGTGACAATTTTTCAAATGAAAAATGATGATTTTGTAAGGGTGACCTTGAGTTGACCTTTGACCTTTTGACCTCAAAAATATTTCATTTCCCTATTTAGTGACTCAATATGCAAATGCTGTTCAATTTTCAAGTCAATCGGCTGAAAATTGAGGATTTAAAAAACTTGGCCTATGTTGACCTTTTGGCCTATGTTGACCTCAAAAATAGTTGGTGGTTGAATTCAGTGACCATATATTTAAATCCTCTTAGAATTTCAAGTCAATCAAATGAAAATTGGTGATTTTAGAAATTCGGCCTATGTTGACCTTTTGGCCTATGTTCACCTAAAATATAATTTGTGGTTGAATTCAGTGACCAGATATGCAAGTCATCTTCAAATTTCAAGTCAATTGGATGAAAATTGAGGATTTTAAAAATTTGGCCTATGTTGACCTTTTGGCCTATGTTGACTGTTTTAGCATATGTTGACCTCAAAAATACTTGGTGGTTGAATTCAGTGACCAGATATGCAAGTTCTCTTCAAATTTCAAGTCAATCGAATGAAAATTGAGGATTTTAGAAATCTGGCCTATGTTGACCTTTTGGCCGATGCCGACCTCAAATATATTTGGCGGTTGAATTCAGTGACCAGATATGCAAGTCCTCTTCAAATTTCAAGTCAATCGGATGAAAATTGAGGATTTTAGAAATTTGGCCTATGTTGACCTTTTGGCCTATGTTGACCTCAAACGTACTTGGTGGTTGAATTCAGTGACCAGATATGCAAGTCCTCTTCAAATTTCAAGTCAATCGGATGAAAATTGAGGATTTTAGAAATTAGGCAAAGTTGGTGACCTTTGGCCTATGTTGACCTTTTCACCTTTTGACCCCAAAACAATCGGCTTCTCAATTGGGACGATCTATACAACTTGGTGAAGTTTCGTGACGATCGGTTTCGAATTGTGACCTGTAGGCCGGTGAGAAACAAACAGACAAACAAACAGACAAACGGACAAACAGACAGAACCACAAAGGCAACCGACCAATACACTTGAAAAATCTTCGATTTTTGCAAGTAACAAACAACCAAGAAAATAAACAACCAGAGTGAAAACTGAGTACTCCCTTTCAGCGTGCGTCATTGCTGAGCCCCCTTCGGTGCCCGGCAATGACGTTATGCAGCACCTGGAGATGGAATAGGAAAGGAGCGGTGTACAATAATTATATTTTGTTTTAATCTGACAAAAAGTCCAACAGGTGCACATTATATTTATTTATATATATATATATATATATATCTCTCAAGGTCTGTGTGCAGTAACACCACAAATCACAGCAATTACCGCACTATCTTTTAACAAGCATTGCCCAACATGTAAACAAATTGCCTTTGGTATTAATATTGGTCATGACATCCCAGTGTGCTGAGGTTGAGTGAACCCAATCACACACACATGAACACACATTTAGTTTTTCAACAATCTCTTTAACAACAATAATGTTAAATACGTTGTAATAGTTTAAAATGTATAGTTATTAAAGTGTAGCGGTTACCGCTGGATGCACACAATCGCCTTGCACCGGCCAGAACACGGCCAGACGCGCCTCTCCCGGGCATGCCCGGACTCACTGTTCCCAGGCACGCCCGAACCTCCCGGGCACGCCCGGTCTCGTCTTTCCCGGGCATGCCCGCTATCGCCTTTCCAGGGCTCGCCCAGAGCGTCCGGGCATGCCCGCTATCGCCTTTCCAGTGCTCGTCCAGAGCGCCCGGGCACGCCCAGCCTCGACTTGCCAGGCCGCAGCCAAACACGCCCGGGCAGGTCCAGACTCGCCTTTCCAAGGCTCGCCCTTGATACCCGGGCATGCCCGGTATAGCTTTTGCCGGGCAAACTTCCCGACATAAATGTGTATATACAGTATATTGCTGCCCGATAAACGGGCTTTTCAGGATACCTGAGCTGTTTTGTTTCAATAAAGCAACTCGGACGAATTCCGTCTTTGGTCGCGTCAATTATTTCGGCTCGCGTTGGAGCGCAGTTCCTTCATTGGTGACCTACCGACATGGATACGGCAGTGACGCTAAAACTGCCTACCTTCTGGGAGGCTCACGCGGCTGTTTGGTTCGCTCAGGCGGACTCCCAGTTCGCCCTGCGAGGCATCACCGCGGACGACACCCGCTTCCACCATGTTGTGGCGGCGCTCGGTTCCGCCACCGCGGCCCGCGCCTTGAGCCTCCTCCAGCACCCGCCGGCTGCTGACAAATACGACGCGCTGAAGACACTCCTCCTCGACGCTTTCGCCCTCTCACCGGCAGCACGCGCACGGCGCCTGCTTGACCTGCCCGAGCTCGGCGACACGCGCCCGTCCGAGCGCATGGACTATATGCTCTCGTTGCTCGGTGAGCACTCTCCGGATTTTCTGTTCCGCGAGCTGTTCCTTCGCCAGCTGCCTCACCCTGTACGCCTCGCCCTGGCTGGCACGTTGATCACGGATTCCCGCGCCCTCGCCAGGGAAGCCGATAAGATCTCCTCGGCGGGCCAACACATCGGCGCGGTTACCTGGAGCCCACCGCCGTCCGAGACGACGCCCGAGCGCCCTGCGCGGTTGGAGGCCGAACTGCCGGTGCAACTGGCGGCCGCCACGCCACACCGCCCGCTTCCGACACGACGGCCGGGGCCTCCACCTGACCAGGCGTGGTGTTATTACCATGCCAGGTTCGGACACAAGGCTCGGACGTGCCGGCCCCCGTGCACTTTCGGCAGGTCGGGAAACGGCCGGGCCGGCGTTCATTCCCAGCCATGAGCGCCGGCCACTCGGGCAACTTGCTGTTTATTCGGGACAAAGTGTCTGGGCGGCGTTTCCTGTGCCACACCGGCGCCCAACTGAGCGTCATACCCGCCTCCGAGCAGGACAGGCTGGACGCAGTTTGCGGCCCCTCTTTGGTCGCTGCTAATGGCTCGGCCATACGCACTTTCGGCCCACGCGTCATCACCCTCTGCTTCGGCAGCCAGCGCTTTCAATGGACTTTTGTTACCGCCAGCGTCCCCGTGGCTTTGCTGGGCGCCGACTTCCTCTGTGCGCACGGGCTGCTGGTCGACGTCAAACGACGTCGCCTTGTCCACGCCGAGACCTTCAGCTCCCTGGCGTGCACAATGAGCAGCTCCGCGCCGACCGAACTGGCGTGCGCCCTCCCAGCAACGAACGAGTTCGCTCGCCTGCTCGTGGAATTCCCGGCCCTCATGCGGCCGACGTTTTCGGCCGTCGCGGTGCGGCACGGGATCGAGCACCACATACCCACTACGGGCCCGCCGGTCTACGCCAGGGCCCGCCGCCTCGACCCAGCCAAGCTCGCCGTGGCGAAGGCCGAATTCGACGCGTTGGAGCACCTCGGCATCGTGCGGCGCTCCGATAGCGCGTGGGCCTCGCCACTGCACATCGTGCCAAAGCCGGGGGGTGAATAGCGCCCGTGTGGCGACTACCGCCATCTCAATGACGCTACCACCCCCGACAGGTACCCGATCCCGCATATTCAGGACTTTTCCGCCCGTTTGGCGGGACGGGTCATCTTTTCGAAAATTGACCTGATACGGGGCTACCACCAGGTACCTGTCCGGGCGGCCGACGTCCCGAAGACGGCCGTCATCACGCCGTTCGGCCTGTTCGAATTTTTGCGGATGCCGTTTGGCCTCAAGAACGCGGCCCAGGCATTCCAGCGCTTGATGGACGGCGTGCTGCGCGACCTGCCGTTTCTTTTCGTCTATCTGGACGACATCCTCGTCACCAGCACGTCCCGCGCCGAGCACCTCCTCCACCTCCGAACACTGTTCGGTCGCCTCAGCGAGCAGGCCTTAATTGTCAACCCGGTCAAATGCCACTTCGGCGCGACGACCGTTGACTTTTTGGGCCACCGCATCACCGGGGCCGTGCCGCTGCCGACCAAGGTCGAGGCCATCACCACGTTCCCGCGTCCCCGTTCCATCAAGGCCCTCCAAGAGTTCCTCGGCATGGTGAATTTTTATCACCGATTCGTGCCCTGCGCTGCTCAGCTCATGCGGCCCCTTTACGAGGCCCTCCGGGGCGAGCCGGCCAAGCATGACATTGTTTGGTCCGCGGCCATGGACGCGGCCTTCGCCAGCGCCAAACGGGCCCTCGCCAACGCAACGCTGCTGGCTCACCCGGTGCTCAACGCGCCCATCGCCCTCACTACGGACGCCTCCAACTACGCGGTGGGCGCTGTCCATGAGCAATGGGTGGACGGGGTTTGGCAGCCACTCGCTTTTTTCAGCCGGCAACTCCGGCCGAACGAGTTAAACTACAGCACGTTCGACCGCGAGCTGCTCGGGCTATTCCTGGCCGTTCGCCATTTCCGACACCTCCTGGAGGGCCGCCCGTTCACGGCTTTCGTCGACCACAAGCCGTTGGTCTACGCAATGGCTAAGGTCACGGAGCCGTGGTCGGCCCGCCAGCAGCGCCACCTCTCCGCCATGTCGGAGTTCACCACGGACATCCAGCACGTCGCCGGCAAAGACAACGCCGTGGCCGACTGCCTTTCGCGGCCCAGCGCGAACGCGGTCCACCTCGGCGTGGACTTCGCGCTCATGGCGGCCGACCAGACCACAGACGCCTCGGTGCAGGCACTCCGCACGGTGGACACGGGCCTCCGCCTGGCCGACATCCCCTTCGCGGGCACCGTCCTGCTCTGGGACGTCTCCCAGGGCCAGCCTCGCCCCATCGTGCCCGTTTCCTGGCAGCGCCGCATCTTCGCCTCCATCCACGGCCTTTCTCACCCGGGCCGGAAAGCTTCTCAGAAGCTGGTGTCGGCGCGTTTCGTCTGACACGGCCTTCGACGAAACATCCACGACTGGGCCAACGCCTGCACGGCCTGCCAGCGAGCCAAGGTCCACCGCCACACCCAGGCCCCGCTGGCACCTTTCGCCGTGCCTGAACGGCGTTTCGACCACGTCCACGTGGACCTGGTGGGTCCCCTGCCCCCCTCGCGGGGGTTCACCCACCTGCTCACCATGGTGGACAGGACCACCAGGTGGCCGGAGGCCGTGCCCCTCACCTCCACCACCACCGCCGACGTGGCGTAGGCGTTCATCGCCACCTGGGTCGCGCGCTTCGGCGCACCAGCGGACATCTCATCCGACTGCGGCCCACAGTTCACGTCTGAGCTTTGGGGCGCGGTCGCCCGTTCGTTGGGGGTCACGCTGCACCGCACCACGGCCTACCACCCCCAAGCCAATGGGTTGTGCGAGCGGTTTCACCGCTCCATGAAGGCCGCACTCATGGCCGGCCTTCAGGACGACGGTTGGGCCGACCGGCTGCCGTGGGTCCTTTTGGGCCTTCGCACGGCCCCCAAGGAAGACCTCCAGGCGTCCGCCACCGAGCTCGTCTACGGCCAGCCGCTCCGCGTCCCGGGCGAATTCGTGCCTGACGCTACCAGTCCCTGGTCCGCCGCTCGCCAGCGCTCGGACCTCCAGGAGGCCGCCCGACGATTTGCCCCCGTGCCGACGTCCCGCCACGGTGGCCCCCAGTCCTACGTCCCCCCGGCGCTTTGCACAGCGGAGTACGTCTTTGTGCGTCATGACGCGCACCGGGGGCCACTCCGGCCGCCGTACGACGGGCCCTTCCGGGTCCTGCGACGGGGCGACAAGTCTTTCATCGTCGACTTCGGCGGCCGGCCAGACCGGATTTCTGTGGACCGCCTCAAACCGGCGCACATGGACGTCGACCGACCACCACGGTTGGCCCTTCCTCCGCGGCGAGGCCGCCCCCCGTCCACAGTTCCCCCCGCTCGACCACCCACCACCACGTCGGACCCCTCCCCACGACCCTCCAGGGGTTGCTTCGGCCGGGTCATCCGGACCCCCCTTAAATTGACCCTGCCGGTGCAGGTCGATTCTGGAGGGGCGTGTGTAGCGGTTACCGCTGGATGCACACAATCGCCTTGCACCGGCCAGAACACGGCCAGACGCGCCTCTCCCGGGCATGCCCGGACTCACTGTTCCCGGGCACGCCCGAACCTCCCGGGCACGCCCGGTCTCGTCTTTCCCGGGCATGCCCGCTATCGCCTTTCCAGGGCTCGCCCAGAGCGTCCGGGCATGCCCGCTATCGCCTTTCCAGGGCTCGCCCAGAGCGTCCGGGCATGCCCGCTATCGCCTTTCCAGTGCTCGTCCAGAGCGCCCGGGCACGCCCAGCCTCGACTTGCCAGGCCGCAGCCAAACACGCCCGGGCAGGTCCAGACTCGCCTTTCCAAGGCTCGCCCTTGATACCCGGGCATGCCCGGTATAGCTTTTGCCGGGCAAACTTCCCGACATAAATGTGTATATATATTGCTGCCCGATAAACGGGCTTTTCAGAATACCTGAGCTGTTTTGTTTCAATAAAGCAACTCGGACGAATTCCGTCTTTGGTCGCGTCAATTCTTTCGACTCGCGTTGGAGCGCAGTTCCTTCAAAAGCACCTTTTTACATTTTTACACAATAAATTATAAGATTAAGTTTCATCTGCTCTTTTTGCAAGAGGATATTGACACCCACTAATATTTCATACACACGTATGGTGACGAAGCTTCTGAACATGAAGTCACAAAAGTTTTGCAAAGTGTCGATGCACTTCGATAAATGTATGCATTCTCTTTCCTCCTTGATCATATCCCGCGGCATAGCTTTCCGAGACGATGATCGCTAAATGAACGTTGGTAAAGTTATTAGCACCAAATATTTTGGCAGTTTTATCTCAAAAGGGTAATGAAAGATATCCAGCAGCATATATACCGAGCTCAACAGCATGAGATATGATCCTGCACTCTTCATCGCCATGTATAAACAGCTCCGGGGCGTGGTAACTCAAGCTATACTCCATAAGCAAGCTGTATCATTAAATTGTGAGAGTGAACTTCACAAACGCAGAGACCCCCCTGCGGAAACACCTGATGTTAGCACAGACCGGCCATGGTTCGCTTTGCAGAGTCCAATTTACCCTCCTCGTGCGCGTTTGTTTTCCTGCGATAGTTTATGATTTTTGGAAAGTCGCCAGTCAGGTCTAAACCCCGATGTGACGAGCAGTATACATAAGGCGTTCAAAAAGCTCGACCGATGACATACTCAAAGAAGTACAAGAAACGTCAACTTGGATTATATATTTTTAATCTATTAGTATATTTAATTTGCAAGTAAATAAGATTATTTTTTTAAACAAATCCCATTTATGAAGATATTTTAAAAACAATTAAAAAGATTATATTGTGATTTTTTCGGCCGAGGTTGTGGACCCCCCGTTTGGAGAGGTTCTGGGCTGAAAGGGTCGAAACCTCCATGAAGAATGGCAGTCAGAAAAATCGGTCAATTGCTGAAAAGTTACTGAAGTTCTTACTTTAGCAGTTACTGATCAATATCCAGAACAGCATAATGGGAAAAAATATTGATGAGTGTATGTATGTATGTATGTATGTATGTATGTATGTATGTATGTATGTATGCAGACACACATCGTGCGTTTGCGAGTTTATCGACGTATCTATAATGACAAAGCTGTAATCCTTCTTTAGTAAATATCTCTTGAAGAATGAACGCAAGCAGTGTCATCAAACACACGCTGTATTTGTACAATTCTCACGATAATAAATCATTTTTGTTGAGAAGACATCTGTTTATACAAAAGCCCAGTTCAAATTACGATGGTTTACTCAGAAGCAAGTGTATCATTTCACGTTTTATATACATTTCACGATTTGGTTAAACGTGTTTTCTTTGTAACGTCTATAAAAAAAAAAAAGGTCAGAGTTTGTTTCCAGTTGCCCACTCCAAGATCTATTGCAAAGCAAGAAAAAAAAGAAGGAAATTTCAAGGCCAAAAACTATGTCGTGGTATTATTGTATCGCGTCATGAAAACCTGACATGATGTCACGTCAAGGGGCGGAGAAAACAGGTCGATCGCCTTCCTGAGCGGGATAATGGCGATTGTTCCGATTTTAAGGGGGGATTGTTTTTTTTTTTGTTGTTTTTTTTTACAAACTACAAGGAACGAGGTCGTTTCTTTCCCGCTAACAGGGCTCTCTGTAATAAGGGAGCTCTTAAGCCCGCGGCGCGTCATGTCGTTTTGTTTACAATCAGTCCCGCAAATACCGCGACCCTTCGAGTTGGGCCTCTCAGGGCGAGGACAGAGTGAAAGGCTCGTGTCACCTGTTCCTAAGTGGTTGAAATTATAGATCATGGGGCCGACGCGGACTTAAGGAAAGACAGATAGCGCGTCTCCGAGAAAACTGCTGCGGGGTCCAGCAAGGCCCGGCCAATCCCGCCGCTGATGGATCGTTCCTCTCGCCCTATCGACCGCGAGCTGATGCAGTCGATTCGCGGAGCGCTCTCAGAAAACTGCCGGCAATTAATTGAGCCTTGTCCTAACATCGATCATTCGGCCTGGCAGCTATCGATGGAGATTAGTGCTGAAGGACCATTTTATCACTTTAAATAAACATTCAACCCCCTGTTAGCGAAGGAAGTCTGGGGGGGGGGGGGGGGGGCTGTTGCTGCTTAGGAGACGAATCGCGATGAAGTGTATTTAAAATCTTGACCGTTACGATATCATTGTTCGCCGGAAGTGGGGATTGCTTTCGGGCGCCGCCATTGTTATGACGTCGATCGATGCCATTAATTTATCGATGAGGCGTCGTAAAAAAGATCGAGCCAGGTATATATTCCTCCCGGGTTCGCATTGGGTCTTCGTGTTCAAAAAGGTTATCGTGTATCATAAATAATAATACAATAATAGTATTAGTAATCGATACTAATTATAACAATATAATATACACGATACGCTTGTCCCATGCCGAAAGTGATTGCGTAAACGATCGACAACTACGGGTATTAAAGACAAACCAAGGTATCCGACAGCTTCGTTTGCGTAAACTGCCTCCTGTGTAAAGTACACGAACTGAAAGTTCTTCGACTCGGCAGAAATTTTTCAGATGCTAAACGAACAGCGAATAAAATTAAAATAAGCAGACAACCTTCTCAGTTATAAACATATTCATAAAGATTCCATCGAATGAGTCGAATCTGTTTCACGGTTTGTGCGAGTCGGTTTTACGGTGATTAATTGAGCGTTTGGAGCAGTTTTTAAAAACACGGCAAAGCATCAATGGCTAATTGGTGCTCAAGCCGGAACCGGAACCGGAACTCTAAGTGCAAGTACGCACAACGTTTGAACATGTCCTGACGGGTCGCAGAAATGTTGGAGAAGGAACCGATGCGGAGCAACATCGGGACTCCATAAATTGACGATTTCACCCCGAACCACGTACTTATTGATCATCCCTCATGTGTGGTTTATGCAAACCACCTGTATAATAAAAGTTACCGCAGGTGGAGCGGTTGTAATAGTAAACCAGAAACTCTCTTTATGTGACCCCCCAACCCTCTACCCCCCACGGTCGGAAGGTGTGTGGAGGGATTACGATCCTTGTGACTCACGCATGTTGGGATCATCATGGCTGTTGACCGGAATGATCTCCATGCACTGCTGCCCATACAGGTAATAGTCCAGCTCCTCTGCCGTGAAAGGTAAGGCTTGCAGGTGCTCGTGCGGGGGTGCCTCCTCCCTGGCGGCGGGAGAGGCGCACGTGCGACGCTCCAGAACGGGCGCCTTTACCGGGGGTCCGTGCAGGGGTCCCGGACCCCTCTGGGTCGCCGTTCCACGAGAGGCCAGGAGCAAGCCGGGCTCGGGCAGGTCCGTCGGGTGAGGCACGGCGTCACCTTTGGCTAAGTTCCCCGGAAAGAGGGGCGCCCAGTGCTGCATGTAAGTCGCATCGAGCTTTAGGAATGTCGGTGGGTAACTCGCGGTCGGCTTCATGATGTCCTGAGCGAGCAGCGCACCTTGTGCACCCGGGAAGGGCCAGGAGATGGTGTGTCGAGGCTCCTGGTGGACGCTGCAAAGGTGAAATGGTGATAGCACTTACAGCACAAGCTTACAGCTCCAGCGTCACAGCACGAAATATCAGCACCATCTCACCGTACGAACTTGCACCAACATCTCACATCAACAGGTAAAATACAGGCTGTGAATACAAGCTTACAACACTACCAGGTGTCAGTAGCTACCTTACAGCAAGATCGTGCAGTAATCGCTTACAGCACCACTTTTGGCAATAACTCAAAAGTACCGGCATTCAGCATCATCTCACAGTACTAGTTAGCAGCACTTGCATCATCACTCTTCAGCACCAGCTCTCAACGCAAGACTCAGTCATATAACTTCAAATAAATGCACTTTGTATAATAGGATCGCACATTGACCATTACAGGTGTGTATCTGCAAATCGCTCATGGTTTAATGCATGCATACATACTGTGCTGCCCACTTATACACACAAGTATATATATATATACATACATATACATATATACACATATACATACATATACATATATACACATAACATATATATAGAGTATATGTATACATATATATATATATATATATACACAAAGAATTAAGTTAAGCACCCCCCCGTTTTTTTACAACCTCGCACATTACAAGTTTGTTGTCGTCAAAACAGTGTAATATACCCATGATATTGCTATATTTTCTGGAGAAGTGATATTATGGTAACATAAAAACATAACAATCATGCCGTTTTCAATATTTTATTCTGAATAATTTAAGGTGAAATTTTTTGGGAATTTTAGGCATATTTTCACCTCAATTTAAGTATGGAGCTATAGGTCCATCACGGACAGTGTGGATGACGTTTATGTTTTCTAACGTACAGTCATTGTTCTGAGAAGACCTCTAGCGATCTTTGCGTCAATAACGTGTGTAGGACCCACGTGATCGGATCACTGACTCAACCCTACGTCTCATAGACCCTGTAAGCCGTCGTATGCGTTGCTGTGGCAGGTTGTTCCATTCCCGATGTAATGCACGTTCCAATTCATCCAGATTGGCTATTGGAGGGACCATCTTCGCAATTTGTCGTCCCAACATGTCCCAAACGTGCTCGAGGGGGTTCAGGTCAGGACTGTACGCAAGGCCAGGGGATGGTTGTCACAGCACCTTGCTCCATCCGATCACGTGGGTCCTACACACGTTATTGACGCAAAGATCGCTAGAGGTCTTCTCAGAACAATGACTGTACGTTAGAAAACATAAACGTCATCCACACTGTCCGTGATGGACCTATAGCTCCATACTTAAATTGAGGTGAAAATATGCCTAAAATTCCCAAAAAATTTCACCTTAAATTATTCAGAATACAATATTGAAAACGGCATGATTGTTATGTTTTTATGTGACCATAATATCACTTCTCCAGAAAATATAGCAATATCATGGGTATATTACACTGTTTTGACGACAACAAACTTGTAATGTGCGAGGTTGTAAAAAAACGGGGGGGTGCTTAACTTAATTCTTTGTGTATATATACAGTATATGTATACATATACTATATATATATATATATATATATATACAGTATATGTATACATATATATATATATATATATATATATATATATATATATATACAGTATTGTATATGTATGTATGTATATTGTATATGTATGTATGTATATTGTATATGTATGTATGTATATGTGTATATGTATGTATATACATATATACATATATATATATATATATATATATATATATATATATATATATATATATATATATATATATATATATATATATATATACTGTATATACATACATATACACATATACATACATACATATACAATATACATACATACATATACAATATACATACATATACACATGCACATATACATACATACATATATATACATACATATACATACATATATATACTGTATACATATACACATATGAAATGGAGACTCTTACATGAGCTTAATGATGGTTGAAGAGAAAAATGAAGGGAGGAAATTTCATTCCCCATTTAATGAAAATTTGATTGCATGTGTTGATCTCAGAGCTCAGTATAGACCTATCTCACGGAACGTGTAGACCCATCCCACAGCGAGTCGTGTGGACCCATGCCACGGAGAGTCATGTCACATGTTGACGCATTTCGCAGCGAGTAGTGAATGATCCTTTCGCAGCGATGTGAGTTTCGATGTGAGTTTCGCAGCTACACTTTCGCAGTGTAGACCCATATCCCGCACACACTCATCACATTGCTCCATATATTACAAGTCCACTCCTTACTAGTCGTGAGATTTGTGGGACATTCCTCGTAAAATATTACCTAGTAAATGTGTGGTCTTGCATACCCTGGTTATTTAAAAAGATTACATCGTTCTTACTCTCATTATCGTCATCACTGTGTGCAGTTACACAGATATTTTATATGTATTTAAAGTCTAATGTGTTTGGAAAAATAAAAATAAAAATAAAACGTCAAACACCCTCTCATGAAACACATCTTGGGATAAGAAGTAATGCATATATATATATATATATATATATATATGTTTGTGTATATAATCTGTGCAGTGTCTGTATTGTGTTGTGTTGTCACTGAACTACTCCCTCAAACTGTTGTGAAATCCTATCAAACTTCTGGTATGCACCTACCTGTCCCGTCGGTATGTCCTAAGGGTATGTTTTTTGAATTTAAATTTTTTTTTTATTATTGTAAAATTTTGTGTTAAGCAGATAGTGTTTTTTTTCAACTTAAATCTTCAACTTCAATTGTTTATAAAATGTGATATCATGTATATTACAAATACATTTGTGCAAAATAATTGTTTGTATTATGATTGGTGTAAACAATGACAAAACAGCAACTCAGGTGCAGTCATCTATTTATATATCTACATATCTGGGCAGTGTTTGTGTTGTCATTGAACTACTTCCTCAAACTTTTGTTTCCGTGGTTGTGGAGTGTTTTTAATAACTTTGTGATGGTTTTGAATCACGTGGTGGTGAGGTGTTTTGGATTACGTGGTGGTGAGGTGTTTTGAATTACGTGGTGGTGAGGTGTTTTGGATTACGTGGTGGTGAGGTGTTTTGGATTACGTGGTGGTGAGGTGTTTTGAATTACGTGGTGGTGAGGTGTTTTGGATTACGTGGAGGTGAGTAGTTTTGAATTATGTGGTGGTGAGGTGTTTTGGATTACGTGGTGGTGAGGTGTTTTGGATTACGTGGTGGTGAGGTGTTTTGGATTACGTGGTGGTGAGGTGTTTTGAATTACGTGGTGGTGAGGTGTTTTGGATTACGTGGTGGTGAGGTGTTTTGGATTACGTGGTGGTGAGGTGTTTTGAATTACGTGGTGGTGAGGTGTTTTGGATTACGTGGAGGTGAGTAGTTTTGAATTACGTGGTGGTGAGGTGTTTTGAATCACGTGGTGGTGAGGTGTTTTGGATTACGTGGTGGTGAGGTGTTTTGGATTACGTGGTGGTGAGGTGTTTTGAATTACGTGGTGGTGAGGTGTTTTGGATTACGTGGAGGTGAGTAGTTTTGAATTACGTGGTGGTGAGGTGTTTTGAATTATGTGGTGGTGAGGTGTTTTGAATTACGTGGTGGTGAGGTGTTTTGAATTATGTGGTGGTGAGGTGTTTTGAATTACGTGGTGGTGAGGTGTTTTGAATTACGTGGTGGTGAGGTGTTTTGGATTACGTGGAGGTGAGGTGTTTTGGATTACGTGGAGGTGAGTAGTTTTGAATTATGTGGTGATGAGGTGTTTTGAATTATGTGGTGGCGGGGTGTTTTGAATTACGTGGTGGTGAGGTGTTTTGGATTACGTGGTGGTGAGGTGTTTTGAATTACGTGGTGGTGAGGTGTTTTGGATTACATGGAGGTGAGTAGTTTTGAATTACGTGGTGGTGATGAGGTGTTTCGAATTACGTGGTGGTGATGAGTTTTTAATTACGTGGTGGTGAGGTGTTTTTACGTGGTGGTAATCGTCCCAAACTTCCAGTCTGCACCTTCCCCTCCCATATGTATGTGCTGAAGGGTTCTCTTTCTTTTTCTTTTTTTCTTTTTCAACCTAAATTGCCTATAAAAATGTAATATCACAAACACTACAAATAAATTTGTGCAAAGTAATTGTTTGTATTATGATTGGTGTAAATCATGACAACACAGCAACTCAGGTACAGTCATTATCCTCAGGTAAAACAAGCCCGTTCCTCTGCAATGACACGTAGTGAGTCGAGTCAAGCTAGTCTATATATATATATACATATAAATAATTTCGTCGAACCTCCGCCCTTTGGAAAAGTTGCCATTCTGGTGGATTTCGGTGGTGTATTTGAGACTGTGTGAGTTGTTGTGAGTTTAAGGGTGTATAATGGAGTGTGGAGTGTAATGCATGTTTGTAAGTGAGGAGCGAGGAGTGTAATGCGTGTTTGTGAGTGAGGAGTGTGGAGTATAGTGGTTGTGAGTGAGGAGTGTGGCATGTAATGCATGTTTGTGAGTGAGGAGTGTGGAGTGTAATGCGTGTTTGTGAGTGAGGAGTGAGTGTAATGCGTGTTTGTGAGTGAGGTGTGTGGAGTATAGTGGTTGTGAGTGAGGCGTATGGAGTGTAATGCATGTTTGTGAGTGAGGAGTGTAATGCATGTTTGTGAGTGAGGAGTGTCATGTGTGTTTGTGAGTGAGGAGTGTAATGCGTGTTTGTGAGTGAGGAGTGAGGAGTATAGTGGTTGTGAGTGAGGTGTACCGTGTAATGTGTGTTTGTGAGTGAGGAGCGAGGAGTGTAATGCGTGTTTGTGAGTGAGGAATGTGGAGTATAGTGGTTGTGAGTGAGGTGTACCATGTAATGTGTGTTTGTGAGTGAGGAGTGAGGAGTGTAATGCGTGTTTGTGAGTGAGGAGTATAGTGGTTGTGAGTGAGGTGTACCGTGTAATGTGTGTTTGTGAGTGAGGAGCGAGGAGTGTAATGCATGTTTGTGAGTGAGGAGTGTGGAGTATAGTGGTTGTGAGTGAGGAGTGTGGAGTGTAATGCATGTTTGTGAGTGAGGAGTGTGGAGTATAGTGGTTGTGAGTGAGGAGTGTGGAGTGCAATGCATGCTTGTGAGTGAGGAGTGTGGAGTATAGTGGTTGTGAGTGAGGAGTGTGGAGTGCAATGCATGTTTATGAGTGAGGAGTGTGGAGTATAATGCATGTTTGTGAGTGAGGAGTGTAATGCGTGTTTGTGAGTGAGGAGTGTGGAGTATAATGCGTGTTTGTGAGTGAGGAGTGTGGAGTGCAATGCATGTTTGTGAGTGTGGAGTATAATGGTTGTTAGTGAGGAGTGTGGAGTATAATGTGTGTTTCTGAGTGAGGAGTGAGGAGTGTGAATATGAGGTTGGTTTTGTGGGGTCATTTTTATAATTTATGTGTGAAACATGAGATGTTAAAGGTGAGCTTTGTGTGAGTAATGCAAGGTGAATGTTGTGTAAGTGAGTTGTGCAAGATATTTTTGTGTGAGTAGTGCAAGGTGGGTTTTATGAGTCATGTAAAGTAGTTTTGTATGAGTAGTGTAAGATAGTTTTGTATGACTGATGTGAATAGTGTTAAGGAGGTTTGAATGACTGATGTGAGTAGTGTAATGTAGTTTTCTTTGACTGGTGGGAGTAGTGCAAGATAGTTTTGTATTACTGATGTGAGTAGTGTAATGTAGTTTTCTTTGACTGGTGGGAGTAGTGCAAGATAGTTTTGTATTACTGATGTGAGTAGTGTAATGTAGTTTTCTTTGACTGGTGGGAGTAGTGCAAGATAGTTTTGTATTACTGATGTGAGTAGTGTAATGTAGTTTTCTTTGACTGGTGGGAGTAGTGCAAGATAGTTTTGTATTACTGATGTGAGTAGTGTAATGTAGTTTTGTGTGAATGATGTGAGTTGTGCAATATAGTTTTGTATTACTGGTGTGAGTAGTGCAAGATGTTTTGTATGACTGGTGTGAGTAGTGCAAGATAGTTTTGTATGACTGGTGTGCGTAGTGCAAGATAGTTTTGCCTGACTGGTGTGAGTAGTGTAAGATAGTTTTGTATGACTGGTGTGAGTAGTGTAAGATAGTTTTGCATGACTGATGTGACCAGTGTAATGTCGTTTTGTATGACTGATGTGAGTAGTGCAAGATAGTTTTGTATGACTGATGTGAGTAGTGCAAGATAGTTTTGTATGGCTGGTGTGAATAGTGTAAGATAGTTTTGCATGACTGATGTGAGCAGTGTAATGTACTTTTGTACAACTGATGTGAGTAGTGCAAGATAGTTTTGTATGACTGGTGTGAGTAGTGTAATGTAGTTTTCTTTGACTGGTGGGAGGAGTGCAAGATAGTTTTGTATTACTGATGTGAGTAGTGCAAGATAGTTTTGTATGACTGATGTGAGTAGTGCAAGATAGTTTTGTATTGCTGATGTGAGTAGTGCAAGATAGTTTTGTATGACTGATGTGAGTAGTGTAATGTAGTTTTCTTTGACTGGTGGGAGTAGTGCAACATAGTTTTGTATTACTGATGTGAGTAGTGCAAGATTGTTTTGTATGACTGATGTGAGTAGTGCAAGATTGTTTTGTATGACTGATGTGAGTAGTGCAAGATAGTTTTGTATTACTGATGTGAGTAGTGCAAGATTGTTTTGTATGACTGATGTGAGGAGTGTAATGAAGTTTTGTATGACTGATGTGAGTAGTGCAAGATAGTTTTGTATGACTGATGTGAGTAGTGCAAGATAGTTATGTGTGACTGGTGTGAGTAATGTAAGGTGGTTTTGTATGACTGATGTGAGGCGTGTAATGTAGTTTTGTATGACTGATGTGAGTAGTGCGAGATAGTTTTGTATGACTGATGTGAGTAGTGCAAGATTGTTTTGTTTGACTGGTATAAGCAGTGCAAGATAGTTTTGTATGACTGATGTGAGTAGTGCAAGATAGTTTTGTATTACTGATGTGAGTAGTGCAAGATAGTTTTGTATGACTGATGTGAGTAGTGCAAGATTGTTTTGTATGACTGGTATGAGTAGTGTAATGTAGTTTTGTATGACTGATGTGAGTAGTGCAAGATTGTTTTGTATGACTGGTATGAGTAGTGCAAGATAGTTTTGTATGGCTGGTGTGAGTAGTGTAAGATAGTTTTGCATGACTGATGTGAGCAGTGTAATGTACTTTTGTACAACTGATGTGAGTAGTGCAAGATAGTTTTGTATGACTGATGTGAGTAGTGCAAGATAGTTTTGTATGACTGGTGTGAGTAGTGCAAGATAGTTTTGTATGACTGATGTGAGTAGTGCAAGATAGTTTTGTATGACTGATGTGAGTAGTGCAAGATAGTTTTGTATGACTGATGTGAGTAGTGCAAGATAGTTTTGTATTGCTGATGTGAGTAGTGCAAGATAGTTTTGCATGACTGATGTGAGTAGTGTAATGTAGTTTTCTTTGACTGGTGGGAGTAGTGCAACATAGTTTTGTATTACTGATGTGAGTAGTGCAAGATAGTTTTGTATTACTGATGTGAGTAGTGCAAGATTGTTTTGTATGACTGATGTGAGCAGTGCAAGATTGTTTTGTATGACTGATGTGAGTAGTGCAAGATAGTTTTGTATTACTGATGTGAGTAGTGCAAGATTGTTTTGTATGACTGATGTGAGGAGTGTAATGAAGTTTTGTATGACTGATGTGAGTAGTGCAGGATAGTTTTGTATGACTGATGTGAGTAGTGCAAGATAGTTATGTGTGACTGGTGTGAGTAATGTAAGGTGGTTTTATATGACTGATGTGAGGCGTGTAATGTAGTTTTGTATGACTGATGTTAGTAGTGCAAGATAGTTTTGTATGACTGATGTGAGTAGTGCAAGATAGTTTTGTATTACTGATGTGAGTAGTGCAAGATTGTTTTGTATGACTGGTATGAGTAGTGTAATGTAGTTTTGTATGACTGATGTGAGTAGTGCAAGATAGTTTTGTATGACTGATGTGAGTAGTGCAAGATTGTTTTGTATGACTGGTATGAGTAGTGTAATGTAGTTTTGTATGACTGATGTGAGTAGTGCAAGATTGTTTTGGATGACTGGTATGAGTAGAGTAATGTAGTTTTGTATGACTGATGTGAGTAGTGCAAGATTGTTTTGTATGACTGGTATGAGTAGTGTAATGTAGTTTTGTATGACTGATGTGAGCAGTGCAAGATTGTTTTGTATGACTGGTATGAGTAGGGTAATGTAGTTTTGTATGACTGATGTGAGTAGTGCAAGATTATTTTGTTTGACTGGTATGAGTAGTGTAATGTAGCTTTGTATGACTGATGTGAGTAGTGCAAGATTGTTTTGTTTGACTGGTATGAGTAGTGTAATGTAGTTTTGTATGACTGATGTGAGTAGTGCAAGATAGTTTTGTATGACTGATGTGAGTAGTGCAAGATTGTTTTGTATGACTGGTATGAGTAGTGTAATGTAGTTTTGTATGACTGATGTGAGTAGTGCAAGATTGTTTTGTATGACTGGTATGAGTAGGGTAATGTAGTTTTGTATGACTGATGTGAGCAGTGCAAGATTGTTTTGTATGACTGGTATGAGTAGGGTAATGTAGTTTTGTATGACTGATGTGAGTAGTGCAAGATTATTTTATTTGACTGGTATGAGTAGTGTAATGTAGCTTTGTATGACTGATGTGAGTAGTGTAATGTAGTTTTGTATGATTGATGTGAGTAGTGTAATGTAGTTTTGTATGACTGATGTGAGTCGTGCAAGATTCTTTTGTTTGACTGGTATGAGTAGTGTAATGTAGCTTTGTATGACTGATGTGAATAGTGTAATGTAGTTTTGTATGACTGATGTGCGTAGTGTAATGTAGTTTTGTATGATTGATGTGAGTAGTGTAATATAGTTTTGTATGATTGATGTGAGTAGTGTAATGTAGTTTTGTATGACTGATGTGAGTAGTGCAAGATTGTTTTGTATGACTGGTATGAGTAGTGTAATGTAGTTTTGTATGACTGATGTGAGTAGTGCAAGATTCTTTTGTTTGACTGGTATGAGTAGTGTAATGTAGTTTTGTATGACTGATGTGAATAGTGTAATGTAGTTTTGTATGATTGATGTGAATAGTGTAATGTAGTTTTGTATGACTGATGTGAGTAGTGTAATGTAGTTTTGTATGACTGCTGTGAGTAGTGTAATGTAGTTTTGTATGACTGATGTGAGTAGTGTAATGTAGTTTTGTATGACTGATGTGAGTAGTGTAATGTAGTTTTGTATGACTGATGTGAGTAGTGTAATGTAGTTTTGTATAACTGCTGTGAGTAGTGCAAGATTGTTTTGTATGACTGATGCGAGTGGTGTAATGTAGTTTTGTATGACTGATGTGAGTAGTGTAATGTAGTTTTGTATGACTGATGTGTGTAGTGTAATGTAGTTTTGTATGACTGATGTGAGTATTGTAATGCAGTTTTGTATGACTGATGTGAGTAGTGCAAGATAGTTATGTGTGACTGGTATGAGTAGTGTAATGTAGTTTTGTATGACTGATGTGAATAGTGTAATGTAGTTTTGTATGATTGATGTGAATAGTGTAATGTAGTTTTGTATGACTGATGTGAGTAGTGTAATGTAGTTTTGTATGACTGCTGTGAGTAGTGTAATGTAGTTTTGTATGACTGATGTGAGTAGTGTAATGTAGTTTTGTATGACTGATGTGAGTAGTGTAATGTAGTTTTGTATGACTGATGTGAGTAGTGTAATGTAGTTTTGTATAACTGCTGTGAGTAGTGCAAGATTGTTTTGTATGACTGATGCGAGTGGTGTAATGTAGTTTTGTATGACTGATGTGAGTAGTGTAATGTAGTTTTGTATGACTGATGTATGTAGTGTAATGTAGTTTTGTATGACTGATGTGAGTATTGTAATGCAGTTTTGTATGACTGATGTGAGTAGTGCAAGATTGTTTTGTATGACTGATGTGAGTAGTGTGATGTAGTTTTGTATGACTGATGTGAGTATTGTAATGTAGTTTTGTATGACTGATGTGAGTAGTGCAAGATTGTTTTGTATGACTGATGTGAGTAGTGTAATGTAGTTTTGTATGACTGATGTGAGTATTGTAATGCAGTTTTGTATGACTGATGTGAGTAGTGCAAGATTGTTTTGTATCACTGATGTGAGTAGTGTCATGTAGTTTTGTATGACTGATGTGAGTATTGTAATTTAGTTTTGTATGACTGATGTGAGTAGTGTAATGTAGTTTTGTATGACTGATGTGAGTAGTGTAATGTAGTTTTGTATGACAGATGTGAGTAGTGCAAGATTGTTTTGTATGACTGATGTGAGTAGTGTAATGTAGTTTTGTATGACTGATGTGAGTATTGTAATGTAGTTTTGTATGACTGATGTGAGTCGTCTAATGTAGTTTTGTATGACTTATGTGAATCGTGCAAGATTGTTTTGTATGACTGATGCGAGCGGTGTAATGTAGTTTTGTTTGACTGGTATGAGTAGTGTAATGTAGTTTTGTATGATTGATGTGAGTAGTGTAATGTAGTTTTCTATGACTGATGTGAGTAGTGTAATGTAGTTTTGTATGATTGATGTGAGTCGTGCAATGTAGTTTTGTATGATTGATGTGAGTAGTGTAATGTAGTTTTGTTTGACTGATGTGAGTAGTGCAAGATTGTTTTGTATGACTGATGTGAGTAGTGTAATGTAGTTTTGTATGACTGCTGTGAGTAGTGTAATGTAGTTTTGTTTGACTGATGTGAGTAGTGTAATGTAGTTTTGTATGACTGATGTAAGTAGTGTAATGTAGTTTTGTATGACTGATGTGAGTAGTGTCATGTAGTTTTGTATAACTGCTGTGAGTAGTGCAAGATTGTTTTGTATGACTGATGCGAGTGGTGTAATGTAGTTTTGTATGACTGATGTGAGTAGTGTTATGTAGTTTTGTATGACTGATGTGAG
This sequence comes from Myxine glutinosa, assembly GCF_964187855.1. Taxonomy (NCBI): domain Eukaryota; kingdom Metazoa; phylum Chordata; class Myxini; order Myxiniformes; family Myxinidae; genus Myxine; species Myxine glutinosa. The sequence continues at coordinate 21,796,092 of NC_136262.1, forward strand.
TCGTGTAATGTAGTTTTGTATGACTGATGTGAGTAGTGCAAGATTGTTTTGTATGACTGATGTGAGTAGTGTAATGTAGCTTTGTATGACTGATGTGAGTAGTGTCATGTAGTTTTGTATGACTGATGTGAGTATTGTAATGTAGTTTTGTATGACTGATGTGAGTAGTGTAATGTAGTTTTGTATGACTGATGTGAGTAGAGTAATGTAGTTTTGTATGACTGATGTGAATAGTGTAATATAGTTTTGTATGACTGATGTGAGTAGTGTAATGTAGTTTTGTATGACTGCTGTGAGTAGTGCAAGATTGTTTTGTATGACTGATGCGAGTGGTGTAATGTAGTTTTGTATGACTGATGTGAGTAGTGCAATGTAGTTTTGTATGACTGATGTGAGTAGTGTAATGCAGTTTTGTATGACTGATGTGAGTAGTGCAAGATTCTTTTGTATGACTGATGTGAGTAGTGTAATGTAGCTTTGTATGACTGATGTGAGTAGTGTCATGTAGTTTTGTATGACTGATGTGAGTATTGTAATGTAGTTGTGTGTGACTGATGTGAGTAGTGTAATGTAGTTTTGTATGACTGATGTGAGTAGTGTAATGTAGTTTTGTATGACTGATGTGAGTAGTGCAAGATTGTTTTGTATGACTGATGTGAGTAGTGTAATGTAGTTTTGTATGACTGATGTGAGTATTGTAATGTAGTTTTGTATGACTGATGTGAGTAGTGTAATGTAGTTTTGTATGACTGATGTGAGTAGTGCAAGATAGTTTTGTATGACTGATGTGAGTAGTGTAATGTAGTTTTGTATGATTGATGTGAGTAGTGTAATGTAGTTTTCTATGACTGATGTGAGTAGTGCAAGATAGTTTTGTATGACTGATGTGAGTAGTGTAATGTAGTTTTCTATGACTGATGTGAGTTGTGCAAGATAGTTTTGTATGACTGATGTGAGTAGTGCAAGATTCTTTTGTTTGACTGGTATGAGTAGTGTAATGTAGTTTTGTATGATTGATGTGAGTAGCGTAATGTAGTTTTGTATGACTGATGTGAATAGTGTAATGTAGTTTTGTATGACTGGTGTGAGTAGTGTAATGCAGTTTTCTATGACTGATGTGAGCAGTGCAACATAGTTTTGTATGACTGATGTGAGTAGTGCAAGATTTTTTGTATGTCTGGTATGAGTAGTGTAATGCAGTTTTGTATGACTGATGTGAGTAGTGCAAGATTGTTTTGTATGACTGGTATGAGTAGAGTAATGTAGTTTTGTATGACTGATGTGAGTAGTGCAAGATTGTTTTGTATGACTGATGTGAGTAGTGCAAGATTCTTTTGTTTGACTGGTATGAGTAGTGTAATGTAGTTTTGTATGACTGATGTGAATAGTGTAATGTAGTTTTGTATGACTGATGTGAGTAGGGTAATGTAGTTTTGTATGACTGATGTGAATAGTGTAATGTAGTTTTGTATGACTGATGTGAGTAGTGCAAGATTGTTTTGTTTGACTGGTATGAGTAGTGTAATGTAGTTTTGTATGATTGATGTGAGTAGTGTAATGTAGTTTTGTATGACTGATGTGAATAGTGTAATGTAGTTTTCTATGACTGATGTGAGTTGTGCAAGATAGTTTTGTATGACTGATGTGAGTAGTGCAAGATTATTTTGTTTGACTGGTATGAGTAGTGTAATGTAGTTTTGTATGATTGATGTGAGTAGTGTAATGTCGTTTTGTATGACTGATGTGAATAGTGTAATGTAGTTTTGTATGATTGATGTGAGTAGTGGAATGTAGTTTTGTATGACTGATGTGAGTCGTGTAATGTAGTTTTGTATGACTGCTGTGAGTAGTGTAATGTAGTTTTGTATGACTGATGTGAATAGTGTAATGTAGTTTTGTATGACTGCTGTGAGTAGTGTAATGTAGTTTTGTATGACTGATGTGAGTAGTGCAAGATTTTTTGTTTGACTGGTATGAGTAGTGTAATGTGGTTTTGTATGACTGATGTGAGTAGTGTAATGTAGTTTTGTATGACTGATGTGAGTAGTACAATATTGTTTTGTATGACTGATGCGAGCGGTGTAATGTAGTTTTGTATGACTGATGTGAGTAGTGTAATGTAGTTTTGTATGACTGATGTGAATAGTGTAATGTAGTTTTGTATGACTGATGTGAGTAGTGCAAGATTGTTTTGTATGACTGATGTGAGCGGTGTAATGTAGTTTTGTATGACTGATGTGAATAGTGTAATGTAGTTTTGTATGACTGATGTGAGTAGTGCAAGATTGTTTTGATTGACTGATGTGAGTAGTGTCATGTAGTTTTGTATGACTGATGTGGGTAGTGCAAGATTGTTTTGTATGACTGATGCAAGTTGTGTAATGTAGTTTTGTATGACTGATGTGAGTAGTGTAATGTCGTTTTGTATGACTGATGTGAGTAGTGCAAGATAGTTTTGTATGACTGATGTGAGTAGTGTAATGTAGTTTTGTATGACTGATGTGAATAGTGTAATGTAGTTTTGTATGACTGATGTGAGTAGTGTAATGTAGTTTTGTATGACTGATGTGAGTAGTGTAATGTAGTTTTGTATGACTGATGTGAGTTGTGTAATGTAGTTTTGTATAACTGCTGTGAGTCGTGCAAGATTGTTTTGTATGACTGATGCGAATGGTGTAATGTAGTTTTGTATGACTGATGAGAGTAGCGTAATGTCGTTTTGTATGACTGATGTGAGTAGTGCAAGATAGTTTTGTATGACTGATGTGAGTAGTGTAATGTAGTTTTGTATGACTGATGTGAGTAGTGCAAGATAGTTTTGTATGACTGATGTGAGTAGTGTAATGTAGTTTTGTATGACTGATGTGAGTAGTGTAATGTAGTTTTGTATGACTGATGTGAGTAGTGTAATGTAGTTTTGTATGACTGATGTGAGTAGTGCAAGATAGTTTTGTATGACTGATGTGAGTAGTGTAATGTAGTTTTGTATGACTGATGTGAGTAGTGTAATGTAGTTTTGTATGACTGATGTGGTAGTGCAAGATAGTTTTGTATGACTGATGTGAGTAGTGTAATGTAGTTTTGTATGACTGATGTGAGTAGTGTAATGTAGTTTTGTATGACTGATGTGAGTAGTGTAATGTAGTTTTGTATGACTGATGTGAGTTGTGTAATGTAGTTTTGTATAACTGCTGTGAGTCGTGCAAGATTGTTTTGTATGACTGATGTGAGTAGTGTAATGTAGTTTTGTATGACTGATGTGAGTAGTGCAAGATAGTTTTGTATGACTGATGCGAATGGTGTAATGTAGTTTTGTATGACTGATGTGAGTAGCGTAATGTAGTTTTGTATGACTGATGTGAGTAGTGTAATGTAGTTTTGTATGACTGATGTGAGTAGTGCAAGATTGTTTTGTATGACTGATGTGAGTAGTGTAAATTTGCTTTGTATGACTGATGTGAGTATTGTAATGTAGTTTTGTATGACTGATGTGAGTAGTGTAATGTAGTTTTGTATGACTGATGTGAGTAGTGTCATGTAGTTTTGTATGACTGATGTGAGTAGTGTAATGTAGTTTTGTATGACTGATGTGAATAGTGGAATATAGTTTGTATGACTGATGTGAGTAGTGCAATGTAGCTTTGTATGACTGATGTGAGTAGTGTCATGTAGTTTTGTATGACTGATGTGAGTATTGTAATGTAGTTTTGTATGACTGATGTGAGTAGTGCAATGTAGTTTTGTATGACGGATGTGAGTAGTGTCATGTAGTTTTGTATGACTGATGTGAGTAGTGTAATATAGTTTTGTATGACTGATGTGAGTAGTGTAATGTAGTTTTGTATGACTGATGTGAATCGTGTAATGTAGTTTTGTATGACTGATGTGAGTAGTGCAAGATTGTTTTGTATGACTGATGCGAGCGGTGTAATGTAGTTTTGTATGACTGATGTGAGTAGTGTAATGTAGTTTTGTATGACTGATGTGAGTAGTGCAAGATTGTTTTGTATGACTGATGCAAGTGGTGTAATGTAGTTTTGTATGACTGATGTGAGTAGTGTAATGTAGTTTTGTATGACTGATGTGAATAGTGTAATGTCGTTTTGTATGATTGATGTGAATCGTGTAATGTAGTTTTGTCTGACTGAAGTGAATAGTGTAATGTAGTTTTGTATGACTGATGTGAATAGTGTCATGTAGTTTTGTATGACTGATGTGAATAGTGTAATGCAGTTTTGTATGACTGATGTGAGTAGTGCAAGAATGTTTTGTATGACTGATGTGAGTAGTGTAATGTAGTTTTGTATGACTGATGTGAGTAGTGTAATGTAGTTTTGTATGACTGATGTGAGTCGTGCAAGATTGTTTTGTATGACTGATGCGAGCGGTGTAATGTAGTTTTGTATGACTGATGTGAGTAGTGTAATGTAGTTTTGTATGACTGATGTGAGTAGTGTAATGTAGTTTTGTATGACTGATGTGAATCGTGTAATGTAGTTTTGTATGATTGATGTGAATTGTGTGATGTAGTTTTGTATGACTGATGTGAGTTGTGCAAGATTGTTTTGTATGACTGGAATGAGTAGTGTAATGTTGTTTTGTATGACTGATGTGAGTAGTGCAAGATTGTTTTGTATGACTGGTATGAGTAGGGTAATGTAGTCTTGTATGACTGATGTGAGTAGTGCAAGATTGTTTTGTATGACTGATGTGAGTTGTGCAAGATTCTTTTGTTTGACTGGTATGAGTAGTGTAATGTAGTTTTGTATAATTGATGTGAGTGGTATGAGGTAGTTTTGTGCACGTGAGTAGTGTGAGGTAGTTTTGTGTCACTTGTGTTGGTGCGCAAGATGAGTTTTACGAGGTGTGTAAATTGTGAAGAGTGTGCGATGTGTCCAGTGAGACGAATAAAGTACCAGGTATCGCCGAGGTTGTAACTTGTGTGGTAGTTTCGTGCGAGGTGATGTTTTGTTTTATATGAATTGTGAGAGGTGCGTGAGTAAGGTGTTTTCCGTGACGTGGGTGAGGAGCGTGAGGTGTCCTGTTTGAAGAGTCGGAACTACGTGTTGTCAGGTATACAGGATTCAGGAATGACAATTGACAATATAAAGTCCCAAGACCGATATTAAGTGATAACTCGCATCTCAATACCGTTGATAAAACAAAAAACAAAAACTTGCGTCAACACAGACAGACGTCCGTACGTACGTGGAGCCGCCACGTGTACCTGAGTTCGAGACAGGCTCGCTGAGCCATGTTAGCCGCGCAGGTCATTCCGGCCCCGCGAGTACTCCGAGAGCATCTCACATGGTGCGCACGAACCTCACGCACCCCCTCGTGAGGGCTCCGGGCGGGATGGCTCCGGGAGTGTGCGACGTCTCAGCCATGCCCTCGGCCCCGCCCCCAAACCACCATGCTATCTTAGCCCCGCCCCTTTTGGCCTCAAGACTCCGAATCTCATCCGCAACGATATGTTTTGAACGCCCCGAACGGGACGATCTGCTTCGGCTAAACGCACCGCCGAGGATTTAAGGTAATGTGGACGGGGAGGGGCCGCCAGGTGTGCTGATGAAGGCAAGGTAGTCGGGGTAGTCCAGTTACTGGTGTAGTGCCCGTCCTCACAGGGTTCTCACCTTCCACACACTTGATCATGATGCGGTGCGGTGCAGTGCTATGCTATGCTATGCTATGCAGTATGCGGTGCGGTGCGATGCGGTGCGGTGCTATGCAGTATGCGGTGCGATGCAGTGCGATGCGGTGCCGTGCGGTGCGATGCGATGCGGTGCCGTGCCGTGCGGTGCTATGCAGTGTGCGATGCGATGCGGTGCGGTGCGATGCGGTGCTGTGCAGTGCGGTGCGGTGCAGTGCGGTGCAATGCTATGCGGTGCACCGACGCCGCGACGCTCCTTAATTGGACGATTCAATGACAAACTTTAAATATTGTCATCATTTCGGTTTAATACGCGCGGGCGGTGTCGTCACCACAAAGTCGACCTACAGCGAGTGCTTTAAAACTACCAAACGCCCTGCAATTCCACCGAGTTGGTGTAAAAAGTGCAGTTCTCTTGTATTCATTGATATTGTCTGCAAGAGATTTCCCATTGTGTGTGTGTGCGTGTGTGTACATATGTGAGTGTGTATGTGAGTGTGTGTGTGTGTGTGTGTGTGTGTGTGTGTGTGTGTGTGTGTGTGTGTGTGTGTGTGTGTGTGTGTGTACATATGTGAGTGTGTATGTGAATGTGTGTTAGTGTGTGTGTGCATATGTGTGTGTAAAAGTGTATGTTGAATTTAAACGAATTCAATAGAAATTGCTGTCCCACCCTGTCCTTCAAAAATGGCCATATAACACAGGCGAATGTATAAAACCGATAATTGTATCGATATATATAATATACTTCGAATAAGACTTCATTAGGCACGGACATGTCCAAACACCTTCTTAGTTTGGGTTCCTTATCGATCTGTATTTCATGATTTACTCGGATGATGCTCGAATCGATCAATGAGATAAACTGTTGTCATCGCTATGACGTCACCAGTCGACTGTTCACCCAAAATTTGCATATCAATCACGTGACCGGCTGAGTGACGCTTCATGACCATGTGGAATCGAACGAACTGAGAAAAGACAAAGATTTAAGGATTCCACTTTATGCTTCCAACGCTGTTTGTGATGTCACTTTTTTTTTTACTTCGGTTTTTTGTTTTACCCCAGCGGTCTGTTTCCTGTCCTTAACCCATAATCCAAATTCGCCAAACTCGTAAAAATACGCTGAGGTCCGGGATAACTGCAAAGTACCCGATTATCGACAGAAATAAAACTTGTTCCTATGTTTTTTACCGTGTCCCACAGTGCTGAGGTTGGCCCCGCCCCTCCACGCCATGCCACGCCCCTCCCCGCCCTACCACGCCCCCCCGCTCTGCCACGCCCCTCCCCGTCCTGTTACGCCCCTTCCCCCGCCCTGCTACGCCCCTTCCCCGCCCCGTTACGCCCCTTCCCCGCCCCGTTACGCCCCTTCCCCCACCCCACCCCTCATGGCAATATGTCAAGCTCGAAGTGAAGTCAATGAACCCGTACAGTTGGTGTTTCCCCATTCTCTTTGTGCTGTCCCTTTTGTTCTGTTGATCAGTTCTTTGTATTTCTTAAAAAGGAACTGATTTTGCACCAAGAAGAGGTCGTACGGTCTTGACTTCACGCACGCTTCGTAAATGACAAGGATGCCCTGTCGCGGACCACGTGACGTACAACAGGGACGCTTGTGATACTCGGTTATCGTTTGCATATTATTAATGTGATATTGAAAAGCGCTGGCTTAGAAATCCGAGAAAATCTCTTAGAAATCCTACAGAGAACGATATGAACCGTTTGGGTGGATGGAGGTTATGTTTTCACCCCTGTCTGTTTGTGAACAAAATATCTCAAAATGTTGTGCTCTACCGAATACCTTTCTAGTTTCATATGGTTTGGGTGCGACTGCGACTGCGACTGCGACTGCGACTGCGAGTCAATCAAGTAAATTCAGAGGAACTTCAAATTATCAGCAAGTAATGTGTCAAATTGCAATTTGGCCATTGAACCTTTTTGATTATCCGATCTATGCCAAACACTTTTAACGATTACACATACCTGCACCCAAGACACACACACACCTGCAAACAATCGACACACACACCTGCACCACCGACACACACCCCTGCACCAACGACACACACCTGCATCCTCTAGATGCACACACAAATATACACACCTGCAACCAAAACACGCACACACCTGCACCCTCTTGACACTAGACGCACACACCGGCACCCGTGAGCCACACACACCTGCACTCTCTGGAGACTACACACGCACACGTGTACCCACTAAACATAAAACTGCGACTACTAGACATGCATCTGCAACCACTCGACATGCACACACACACACACACACACACACACACATATATATATACATATATATACTACCGATCAAAAGTTTTAGAACGCCTCAATTTTTCCAGTTTCTATTGAAATTTACGCAGTTTAATGTCTCAATGTACTCCGAAATTAAGCATAGAACAAATAAACAATTGGAGATTTAAAAAAAAATCATACTCATTTTGTTCAACAAAATTTAATTTAAGTTTTTGACTCAGCAAAGTAGCCACCTTTTGCAGATATAACCGCCGAACACACTCTCGGCATTCTTTCTACAATGGAAATCAAATATTGTTCGGGAAGTTCTTCCCGACACTTGCAGAAGTTCCCACAAATATGTTGCACTTGTAGGTTGCTTTGCTTTCACCCTTCTGTCCAGTTCATCCCAAACCAGCTCGATGGGGTTTAAGTCTGGAGACTGTGCTGGCCATTCCATGATTTGAAGCCTACCGTCTTGTTCTTTTCCTCTAAGGTAGTTTTGACATAGCCCGGAGGTGTGTTTAGGGTCATTATCCTGCTGTGGGATGAACCCCTGACCAAGTAGGCTGATACCAGAGGGTATTGCATGGCGCTGCAAAATGCTGTGGTAGCCCTTTTGGTTCAGGGTGCCAGTCACTCTGTGCAAGTCGCCGACTCTGGATCCAGCAAAAGAGCCCCAGACCATCACGCTTCCTCCTCCATGTTTGACAGTTGGTGTCACACACTGAGGAACCATCCTTTCGCCTCCTCGATGGCGTACAAAAACCCTGCGTGATGAACCAAAGATTTCAAATTTTGATTCATCGGTCCATAAGACCTTCTTCCAGTCTTCAGTAGTCCACTGGCGGTGCTTCATGGCCCAGGCAAGCCTCTTTTTCTTATTTTGCCATCTTAGCAATGGCTTTCTTACTGCCACTCGACCTGTCAAACCTGCAGCTCAAAGTCTTCTCTTCACAGTGGTTGAAACTGAGACTTGCTTACTTCGACCAGTGTTAAGCTGTGCTTGAAGGTGTTGTCCTGTGAGCCGCCTATCATGCAAGCTGTTGACTCTCAGAAACTTGTCTTCTGATTCTGTTGTGGCTTTGGGTCTGCCAGACCTCTTTCTGTCAGAGTTTCCTCCAGTTTCCGTGTGCCTTTTGATGGTGTAGGAAACTGTACTCACTGACACCTTGGCTTTCTTTGCAATTTTTCTAAAGGAAAGACCTACACTTTGAAGGGTTATAATGGTCTGTCTGTGTTCCTTTGTCAATTGCCTTTTTCTCGCCATTATGATCGCAATATTAAACTGTGTAAATTTCAATAAAAACTTGAAAAATTGAGGTGTTCTAAAACTTTTGACCAGTAGTGTGTGTATATATATATATATATACACATACACACATATATGCACACACAAACACACACACACACACACACATATATGCACACACACACACACACACATATGTACATACATACATACATACATACACACACACACACACATATGTACATACATACATACACACACACACACACACACACACACACACACACACATATATATATATATATATATATATATATATATATATATATATATATATATATATATATATAATATCTATCTATAATTCCAGTAATCTCTGTCTGTACGTTTGTACGTTTGTACGTCTGTTTGTCTGTGACCGCTGTTTCTCGACAACCACGGGTCCGATATACTTTTAACTTGCCAGGTATATTGCTGGGGACCCGAGGATGTGCCTTTTCAAGGTTTCATATTAATCGGACAATTACTTACCGAGCTATGTCCAAAAAACGATTCAACCAATCAGAGAGCAGCGAACGATCGCGTGTGCCGAACGTGGAGGACACACTCTGCCTCGGATGGCACATTTGAGAGCGTATTCATTTATTTCACGTTTGCAAACTATGTTGGCGTTAAACTACGTTTTAAAACTAATAAAACCGAATTTGCGATTCATTCGCTTTCCTGCGCGTTTGTGCACGCGATGGCGATTTCTTTACCAAACTCCGGAAGCCGTTCGCTTTGGACCAAACCATTGCATGTAAATAGAGGGGGGGGATTGTCACCGTACTCGCAAGCCGTTCGCTTTGGACCAAACCATTTCATGTAAATAGAGGGGGGGGATATAATTTTAGATATAGATATAGTACGGGCAATGCCCTAGTATACTGAAACGCAAAAGAAACTTACCACCTTTGAAACCTTTAAATATCAACAATAACACTGCGTGTAGTAAATGTGTGAACTTATTTGTGGACAATAGTGTCCTCACTATCAGACAAAACGGTCATGGATGGTCACTTGAACCTTCAATGGTCACTTCATAGCACAGCTGTTGAACAGCCGTTTTGACTGTCAGTGATTAGCCAAGGGGTACGGGATGATTTTAATGAGCTGCACGTGATGTCTTGATAAAAAAAAACAAAAAAAAAACACCTTTAGAGGCCATTTTTCCCCGCAAAGCGGGGGTTGGCCTTTTTCGGGAACCGTGGTTGTTGTTGTTTTTCGGTCCCCTGTTTGAAGCAATGTTTTACGGCCGGATGCCCTTCCTGACGCCAACCCTTTTTGCCGCCTTTAACAACAAACAGGGAATTACCAGTGAACTGGTACTCAATGTTTGTTGTACCAATGTCTTGATATTGGCTTTAAAAAGGCCAGTGCAAAATGGGCATTTCAATCAACATGCCACGATTGTCAAGGGATCAACGGCAGCGTTCCCTGGGCATGCTGCAAGGCGGACTGAGCTACCGTGAGGTGGCACGTCGCCTTGGCTGTTCACACCAGACGATATCGGCCCTGGTGGACAGAGGACAGGACAGAGAATCAGGTCACAGGACAGAACTTACCACTTGTTTGAAATGTAATAAAATTGTAACAGTTCAAAATAAAACAAACCTACAATTGCTAATTGAAACATTGGCATTTTATTGATGACATGTCAAGTTTTTGACCAAGATACACCATCTCATCAGTTTGTTCTACAGTACAGAACAGCACAGGGTGCAATGTCAGTCCCCTTTCAATAGCGTGTGTGGCCACCATTGTTTTGGATACAGGCAGTGCATCGTCGGCGTATACTGCCTACCAGTCTTTGGATGGATTGCTGCTGGATTCTGTCCCACTCAGTCCTCAATGTCTGAAGCAGCTCTGCCCGTGTCCTGGCCCTGCCAACTACGCGTCTCCCAAGCTCATCCCACAGGTGCTCTATGGGATTCAGGTCAGGGGAGAGTGCAGGCCACTGCATGGTGTTGATGTTCTCGCCTTGGAGAAATGCAGTGGTAAAGCGAGCAGCATGGGGACGAGCGTTGTCATGCTGAAAGGTTCTCAGTTCTGGGTGGTCTAGCAGGAATGGCAGCAGATGAGGTCGCAGGATGTTATCCACATACCGCTGGGCGTTAAGATTCCCATCCACAACCACCAGTGGCGTCCTGTACCGGCCTGATATGGCGGCCCACACCATCACACTTGGGCCACCCCACCTGTTGGCTTGACGCATGCAACAATCGGCATATCGCTCGCCAGTTCTTCTCCAGACACGCTCACGCCCATCAGGACTGTCCACACAGAACCTTGACTCATCGCTGAAAGCGACCTCGTTCCACTGCGCCAAGGTCCACCGCTGATGCTGCTGGCACCATCTCTGTCGGTTGCGGCGATGGGCAGCCGTCATCACGGGGCCTCTGTATGGTCTTCTGGCAGTCAGACCATAGTCATGCAGTCGTCTTTGTGCAGTATCATTGGAGATCCGTGGGTTTGCACGCCCCGGAGTTTCTGCCGCAGTGCGGGATGCTGGACGGAATCGATCCCGCAGGTGACTTCGGACCATCTGCCTGTCCTGCCTTGCAGTGGTGACTCTTGGCCTCCCTGATCGAGGTCTGTCATCTGCAGAGTTGTGGAGGGTGTCTCTGTCCATTAAGGCCGATATCGTCTGGTGTTAACAGCCAAGGCGACGTGCCACCTCACGGTAGCTCAGTCCGCCTTGCAGCATGCCCAGGGCACGCTGCCATTGATCCCTTGACAATCGTGGCATGTTGATTGAAATGCCCATTTTGCACTGGCCTTTTTAAAGCCAATATCAAGACATCACGTGCAGCTCATTAAAATCATCCCGTACTCCTTGGCTAATCACTGACAGTCAAAACGGCTGTTCAACAGCTGTGCTATGAAGTGACCATTGAAGGTTCAAGTGACCATCCGTGACCGTTTTGTCTGACAGTGAGGACACTATTGTCCACAAATAAGTTCACACATTTACTACACACAGTGTTATTGTTGATATTTAAAGGTTTCAAAGGTGGTAAGTTTCTTTTGCGTTTCAGTATATATATATATATATATATATATATATATATATATATATATATATATATATATATACATACACACACACACACACATACAAATATATATATATATATATACACACACATACAAACATACACACGCATATATATATATATATATATATATATATATATATATATATATATACATACATACATACACACACACACATACACACACACACTAGGATCGCCTTAGCATCGTTCGTGGACCCATGCGCGGATTTTTACGCAAGTGCTCATAAACTGGCCCAAGCACTGCGACCCCCACGTGCAGATCTTGCTGCGACAACCTGAACACCAACGGAGCTCTCTTGCCCAGCAACACGAATATAAACAGGTGTAAGAGGTGTGCACGCTAATTGTGCGTCGAGTCCAAAACAATCCAGCGTCGTGTTGTGGCCAAGTTTAGCGGGCGCACCTTTAATTGTGTGACTATCGACCTGCAAAATGGAGGAAAAGTCACAAAGAGCCCTTTGCTCTGCCCGGGTCAGGTCCTTGACCGGGTAATTTATCACTTTGCCCATGATTGATCTTGCGAGGCTGAAATAAAAGAAAATTTGAACAGTCGATATGAAGTGTACACCTGAGTTAAGAACATGAGAATCGATAACATATCCAGTGTTTGTCCAACAAGGTAATGTTACCGTTAGAGGTTGAGAATTCCCCTATAAGAGAGTACTATGCCGTCCACACCCAAATCCCAACTCCCCAAACCCTCAACCCATCAACCCCCGACCTAAAGTGTACACCTGAGTTAAGAACATGAGAATCAATAACATATCCAGTGTTTGTCCAACAAGGTAATGTTACCGTTCGAGGTTGAGAATTCCCCTATAAGAGAGTACTATGTCGTCCACACCCAAACCCCAACTCCCCAACTCCTCAACCCCCACCCCCCGGCCCCAAAATGTACCAAGCTGTTGAAATATGTCCGCCCTGTTAAATGACGGCCCGTTAAGCCTATATATCGAGTGTGTCGGTTTTTATGGCGCATATAATATGCTTTGCCTTTGGCTCTCGCGCCTCATTTCTTGACGTCTATCGATCATGGTCGTTCGTGTTTAGCGTTTCGTTATTTCCTTTACGTGAAACGTTGCAAAATCTATTCCTCAACGTCATTATGTGGGCCGACGCTTGGTCCGCCATCGACGGGTCAACTCGCGAGACGCACACCAACTGTAGTTATGTGTAAACGATACAATCATACTTGGTATTGATGAACTCACATAAACGATACAATAATACTTGGTATTGATGAACTCACATAAACGATACAATAATACTTGGTATTGATGAACTCACGTAAACGATACAATAATACTTGGTATTGATGAACTTACATAAACGATACAATAATACTTGGTATTGATGAACTCACGTAAACGATACAATAATACTTGGTATTGATGAACTCACGTAAACGATACAATAATACTTGGTATTGATGAACTCACGTAAACGATACAATAATACTTGGTATTGATGAACTCACGTAAACGATACAATAATACTTGGTATTGATGAACTCACGTAAACGATACAATCATACTTGGTATTGATGAACTTACATAAACGATACAATAATACTTGGTATTGATGAACTCACATAAACGATACAATAATACTTGGTATTGATGAACTCACGTAAACGATACAATAATACTTGGTATTGATGAACTCACATAAACGATACCATAATACTTGGTATTGATGAACTCACGTAAACGATACAATAATACTTGGTATTGATGAACTCACATAAACGATACAATAATACTTGGTATTGATGAACTCACGTAAACGATACAATAATACTTGGTATTGATGAATGTACGTAAACGATACAATAATACTTGGTATTGATGAACTCACGTAAACGATACAATAATACTTGGTATTGATGAACTCACGTAAACGATACAATAATACTTGGTATTGATGAACTCACATAAACGATACAATAATACTTGGTATTGATGAACTCACGTAAACGATACAATAATACTTGGTATTGATGAATGTACGTAAACGATACAATAATACTTGGTATTGATGAACTCACGTAAACTATGCAATGATACTTGGTATTGATGAACTCACGTAAACTATGCAATGATACTTGGTATTGATGAACTCACGTAAACGATACAATCATACTTGGTATTGATGAACTTACATAAACGATACAATAATACTTGGTATTGATGAACTCACGTAAACGATACAATAATACTTGGTATTGATGAACTCACGTAAACGATACAATAATACTTGGTATTGATGAACTCACATAAACGATACCATAATACTTGGTATTGATGAACTCACGTAACCGATACCATAATACTTGGTATTGATGAACTCACGTAAACGATACAATAATACTTGGTATTTAAAGAACTCACGTTTTAGGGTTTTGCCTGAACATTGTAAATATTGAGAAAATGAAAAACTGCATTTTTGGGGGTTTTGATCGGATCAAAGCCATGTGTTTGTCATTGGCTTCGGACACACCTGGAGGAGGCTCTCTGGTCTCATCAAGTTTGTCATTGGCTTCGGACACACCTGGAGGAGGCTCTCTGGTCTCATCAGTTTTGTATTAGCTTCGGACACACCTGGAGGGGGCTCTCTGGTCTCATCAAGTTTGTATTGGCATCGGACACACCTGGAGGGGGCTCTCTGGTCTCATAAGTTTGTATTAGCATCGAAGACACCTGGAGGGTGCTCTCTGGTCTCATCAGGTTTGTATTAGCTTCGGACACACCTGGAGGGGGCTCTCTGGTCTCATCAAGTTTGTATTGGCATCGGACACACCTGGAGGGGGCTCCCTGGTCTCATCAGGTTTGTATTGGCTTCGGACACACCTGGAAGGGCTCTCTGGTCTCATCAGGTTTGTATTAGCTTCGGACACACCTGGAGGAGGCTCTCTGGTCTCATCAGGTTTGTATTACCTTCGGACACACCTGGAGGAGGCTCTCTGGTCTCATCAGGTTTGTATTACCTTCGGACACACCTGGAGGAGGCTCTCTGGTCTCATCAGGTTTGTTGTTCGCCTTCTTGTCCTGCTTTTGCCCCAATGGTCGCCCAGTATTACGAGGCCCTTTTATTCGTTCCGGGGATAAAAGGGTGTTGTCCACCTTGTCCACCTTGTCCAGTTGTCCACCTGAATCTATGATGAAACCCCTGGTTGAATCACACACGCTTGTGTGTAAGAAAAGTCCAGCACAGCTATCGGCACCTTGGTGAAATTAGCACTTGAATTCATGCTGAGGGCGATCATCGTCGTCCCTGATATACCTGTGTGGAGCAGACAGACACGGTGACCTGCTCCCTAAGCGATGGCCTGTCCATGAGCGCCGCAGGGCGCCATCCAGGTGATGGAGCACGGATCAGCGGCACAACATCGGCCATCAATACAACGTAACGTGCCTTTGTGTGCGTGCAGAGAAACATGTGGTGAAAAGGTAGGCGGTGAGTGCATACACTGCAGGTGGTGATGGCTCCACTACAGGTGGTGCCGGTAGTGTTTGCACTGCGCATTGCGCTATGCACGAGCAGTGAGAGGGATGCCCTGCACATGGAGGAGTGCGCTGCGGGTGGAGTGGGTGCACTGCACATGGAGGAGTTCGCTGCGGGTGGAGTGGGTGCACTGCGGGTGGAGTGGGTGCACTGCGGGTGGAGTGGGTGCACTGCAGGTGGAGTGGGTGCACTGCCGGTGGAGTGGGTGCACTGTGGGTGGAGTGGGTGCACTGCCGGTGGAGTGGGTGCACTGCGGGTGGAGTGGGTGCACTGCCGGTGGAGTGGGTGCGCTGCGGGTGGAGTGGGTGAACTGCACATGGAGGAGTGCGCTGCGGGTGGAGTGGGTGCACTGCGGGTGGAGTGGGTGCACTGCCGGTGGAGTGGGTGCACTGCGGGTGGAGTGGGTGCACTGCCGGTGGAGTGGGTGCACTGCGGGTGGAATGGGTGCACTGCCAGTGGAGTGGGTGAATGCGGGTGGAGTGGGTGCACTGCGGGTGGAGTGGGTACACTGCCGGTGGAGTGGGTGCACTGCCGGTGGAGTGGGTGCACTGCGGGTGGAGTGGGTGCACTGCCGGTGGAGTGAGTGCACTGCGGGTGGAGTGGGTGTACTGCGGGTGGAGTGGGTGCACTGCGGGTGGAGTGGGTGCACTGCGGGTGGAGTGGGTGCACTGCGGGTGGAGTGGGTGCACTGCGGGTGGAGTGGGTGCACTGCGGGTGGGGTGGGTACACTGCGGGTGTGGTGGGTGCACTGCGGGTGGAGTGGGTGCACTGCGGGTGGGGTGAGTCCACTGCGGGTGGGGTGGGTGCACTGCGGGTGGGGTGAGTGCACTGCGGGTGGGGTGGGTGCACTGCGGTTGGGGTGGGTACACTGCGGGTGGGGTGAGTCCACTGCGGGTGGGGTGGGTGCACTGCGGGTGGGGTGAGTGCACTGCGGGTGGGGTGAGTGCACTGTGGCTGGGATGGGTGCACTGCGGTTGTAGTGTGTGCACTGCGGGTGGGGTGGGTGCACTGCGGGTGGAGTGGGTGCACTGCGGGTGGGGTGGGTGCGATGAAGGCGGGGTGGGTGCACTGTGGGTGGAGTGGGTGCGCTGATGGCGGGGTGGGTGGAGTGGGTGCGCTGCTGGCAGGGTAGGTGCACTGTGGGTGGAGTGGGTGCGCTGATGGCGGGGTGGGTGCGCTGCTGGCGGGGTGGGTATGCTGGGGGCAGAGTGTGTGCTCTAGGCAGGGTGAGTATGCTGCAGGTGTTGAGTGTGCTGCGGGCAGGGTGGGTACGCTGCAGGTGGGGTGAGTATGCTGCAGGCAGAGTGAGTGTGCTGCAGGTGTTGGGAGTGTGCTGCGGGCAGGGTGGGTACACTGCGGGCAGGGTGGGTACGCAGCAGGTGTTGTGAGTGTGCTGTGGGCAGGGTGGGTACGCTGCAGGTGCGGTGGGTGCACTGCGGGTAGGGTGAGTACGCCGTAGGTGGGGTGAGGGTTCTGCGGACAGGGCGAGTATGTGCAGGTGGGGTGAGTGTGCTGCGGGGAGGGTGGGTACGCTGCGGGCGGAGTGAGTGCGCTACAGGCAGGGTGAGTACGCTGCAGGTGTTGTGAGTACGCTGCAGGTGTTGTGAGTGTGCTGCGGGCAGGGTGGGTACGCTGCAGGTGGGGTGAGTGCGCTGTGGGCAGGGTGAGTACGCTGCCGGCGGAGTAAGTGTGCTGCGGGCAGGGTGAGTACGCTGCAGGTGTTGTGAGTGTGCTGCGGGCAGGGTAGGTATGCTGCGGGCAGGGTCGGTATGCTGCAGGTGTTGTGAGTGTGCTGCGGGCAGGGTGGATACGCTGCAGGTGGGGTGGGTGCACTGCGCATAGGGTGAGTACGCCATAGGTGGGGTGAGGGTGCTGCGGACAGGGCGAGTATGCTGCAGGTGGGGTGAGTGTGCTGCGGGGAGGGTGGGTATGCTGCGGGTGGAGTGAGTGTGCTATGGGCAGGGTGAGTACGCTGCGGGTGGAGTGAGTGTGCTGCTGGCAGGGTGAGTACGCTGCAGGTGGGGTGAGGGTGCTGCGGGTGGAGTGGGTGCACTGCGGGTGGAGTGGGTGCACTGCGGGTGGAGTGGGTGCACTGCAGTTGGAGTGGGTGCACTGCAGTTGGAGTGGGTGCACTGTGGGTGGGGTGGGTGCACTGTGGGTGGAGTGGGTGCACTGCGGGTGGGGTGAGTGCGCTGCGGGTGGAGTGGGTGCACTGCGGGTGGGGTGGGTGCACTGTGGGTGCGGTGGATGCACTGTGGGTGGAGTGGGTGCACTGCGGGTGCGGTGGGTGCACTGCGGGTGGAGTGGGTGCACTGCGGGTGGGGTGGGTGCACTGCGGGTGGGGTGGGTGCACTGCGGGTGGAGTGGGTGCACTGCGGGTGGAGTGGGTGCACTGCGGGAGGAGTGGGTGCACTGCGGGTGGAGTGGGTGCACTGCGGGTGGAGTGGGTGCACTGCGGGTGGGGTGGGTGCACTGCGGGTGGGGTGGGTGCACTGCGGGTGGGGTGGGTGCACTGCGGGTGGGGTGGGTGCACTGCGGGTGGGGTGGGTGCACTGCGGGTGTCGTGGATGCACTGCGGGTGTCGTGGGTGCACTGCGGGTGGAGAGGGTTCACTGCGGGTGGAGTGGGTTCACTGCGTTGAGAGTGGGTGCACTGCGGGTGGAGTGGGTGCACTGCGGGTGGAGTGGGTGCACTACGGGTGGATTGGGTGCACTGCGGGTCGGGTGGGTGCACTGCGGGTGGGGTGGGTGCACTGCGGGTGGGGTGGGTGCACTGCGGGTGGGGTGGGTGCACTGCAGGTGGAGTGGGTGCACTGATGGCGGGGTGCGTGCACTGTGGGTGGGTTGGGTGCAGTGATGGTGGGGTGGGTGCACTGTGGGTGGGGTTGGTGCACTGATGGCGGGGTGGGTGCACTGCGGGTGGAGTGGGTGCACTTCGGGTGCGGTGAGTGTGCTGCGGGTGGAGTGGGTGCACTGCGGGTGGAGTGGATGCGCTGATGGTGGGGTGGGTGCACTGATGGCGGGGTGGGTGCACTGTGGGTGGGTTGGGTGCACTGATGGCGGGGTGGGTGCACTGTGGGTGGGGTGGGTGCACTGATGGTGGGGTGGGTGCACTGTGGGTGGGGTGGGTGCACTGATGGCGGGGTGGGTGCACTGTGGGTGGGGTGGTTGCACTGATGGCGGGGTGGGTGCACTGTGGGGGGAGTGTGTGCACTGTGGGTGGGGTGGGTGCACTGCGGGTGGAGTGGGTGCACTGCGGGTGGGGTGGGTGCACTGCAGGTGGGGTGGGTGCACTGATGGCAGGGTGGGTGCACTGTGGGTGGGTTGGGTGCAGTGATGGTGGGGTGGGTGCACTGCGGGTGGGGTGGGTGCACTGCGGGTGGAGTGGGTGCACTGCGGGTGGGGTGGGTGCACTGCAGGTGGGGTGGGTGCACTGATGGCAGGGTGGGTGCACTGTGGGTCGGTTGGGTGCAGTGATGGTGGGGTGGGTGCACTGTGGGTGGGGTTGGTGCACTGATGGCGGGGTGGGTGCACTGCGGGTGGGGTAGGTGCACTGTGGGTGGATTGGGTGCACTTCGGGTGCGGTGAGTGTGCTGCGGGTGGAGTGGGTGCACTGCGGGTGGGGTGGGTGCACTGTGGGTGGAGTGGGTGCACTGTGGGTGGGTTGGGTGCACTGATGGCGGGGTGGGTGCACTGTGGGTGGGGTGGGTGCACTGATGGCGGGGTGGGTGCACTGCGGGTGGAGTGGGTGCACTGCGGGTGGAGTGGGTGCACTGCGGGTGGAGTGGATGCGCTGATGGCGGGGTGGGTGCACTGATGGTGGGGTGGGTGCACTGTGGGTGGGTTGGGTGCACTGATGGCGGGGTGGGTGCGCTGTGGGTGGGGTGGGTGCACTGATGGCGGGGTGGGTGCACTGATGGCGGGGTGGGTGCACTGTGGGTGGGGTGGTTGCACTGATGGCGGGGTGGGTGCACTGCTGGCGGGGTGGGTGCACTGATGGCGGGGTGGGTGCACTGATGGCGGGGTGGGTGCACTGATGACGGGGTGGGTGCACTGCTGGCGGGGTGGGTGCACTGTGGGTGGCGTGTGTGCACTGTGGGCGGGGTGGATGCACTGTGGGTGGAGTAGGTGCACTGTGGGTGGGGTGGGTGCACTGTGGGTGGGGTGGGTGCACTGTGGGTGGAGTGGGTGCGCCGATGGCAGTGTGGGTACGCTGGGGGCAGAGTGTGTGCTCTGCCCTGGGCGGGGTGGGTACGCTGCAGGTGTTGAGTGTGCTGCGGGCAGGGTGGGTACGCTGCAGGTGGGTGAGTGTGCTGCGGGCAGGGTGAGTATGCTGCAGGCAGAGTGAGTGTGCTGCGGGCAGGGTGGGTATGCTGCAAGTGGGGTGAGGGTGCTGCGGGCAGGGTGAGTACGCTGCAGGTGGGGTGTGGGTGCTGCGGACAGGGTGGGTACGCTGCAGGTGGGGTGAGTGTGCTGCGGGCAGGGTGAGTATGCTGCAGGTGGGGTGAGTGTGCTGCAGGCAGGGTGAGTATGCTGCAGGTGGGGTGAGTGTGCTGCAGGCAGGGTGAGTGTGCTGCAGGCAGGATGAGTATGCTGTGGGTGGGGTGAGTGTGCTGCGGGCAGGGTGAGTACGCTGTAGGTGGGGTGAGGGTGCTGCGAACAGGGTGGGTACGCTGCAGGTGTGGTGAGTGTGCTGCGGGCAGGGTGAGTACACTGCGGGTGGAATGAGTGTGCTGTGGGCGGAGTGAGTGTGCTGCGGGCAGGGTGGGTACGCTGCAGGTGTTGTGAGTGTGCTGCAGGCAGGGTGGGTACGCTGCATGTGGGGTGAGTGTGCTGTGGGCAGGGTGGGTACGCTGCAGGTGGGGTGAGTGTACTGCGGGCAAGGTGAGTATCCTGCGGGCGGAGTGAGTGTGCTGCGGGCAGGGTGAGTACGCTGCGGGCGGAGTGAGTGTGCTGCGGGCAGGGTGCGTACGCTGTGGGCGGAGTGAGTGTGCTGCGGGCAGGGTGAGTACGCTGTGGGCAGAGTGAGTGTGCTGCGGTCAGGGTGAGTACGCTGTGGGCGGAGTGAGTGTGCTGCGGGCGGAGTGAGTACGCTGCAGGTGGGGTAAGTGTGCTGCGGGCAGGGTGGGTACACTGCGGGCAGAGTGAGTGTGCTGCGAGCAGGGGGAGTACGCTGTGGGCGGAGTGAGTGTGCTGCGGGCAGAGTGAGTACGCTGCAGGTGGTGTGAGTGTGCTGCGGGCAGGGTGCGTGTGCTGCAGGCGGAGTGAGTGTGCTGCGGGCGGGGTGGGTGTGCTGCAGGTGGATTGAATTTGCTGCGGGTGGGGTGGGTGCGCTTTGGTCAAGGTGAGTGCGCTGCAGGTGGTGAGACTTTCTCAGCTTGTCCCTGTGGAATTGCTGCAGCACTTTTTTGTTGTTTTAAACAACAAATCTATAATAACGATCCGACATATAAAAGCATTTTTCTTTTTTGATGAGAATGATCGATCTTTCCTTGCTTTAGTCAATAAACGTATATTTATTGCAAACATTTTATAAAAACACACCTATCTTCATATTATAGAAGGTCTCTTGTAATACCAGGTTGATTTTTATGCGTGATGTTTAACTCATTCATTTTATGGTAAAAGGCAATGATTATGATATGATGGAGAAGCTAAAACGCACAACATTCCTTATCAGAGCGAATCGTCATTACACTAAAATATGCGTCTGTCTGTGTGTGATACATTCAGTCGTTTCTTATCCAATCTTAACCCAACTTGACAGGAGGACTAAGGGTCACATGATGGAGGTTATAGCAACTTAATTTGCCCCCTCCACAAGGGGGTTTTTCCACATTGGGCGAAATTTGTGTTGAGGTGTATAGATAGCTTATCGTGGCATTTTTCCCAAGGCCGAATCTAATAACAAAAGTAACTAGAGAGCTCATAGAGCACGATAACCCATACAGTGTTATTTCAATGTTAATACTAAAGCGCGGCGTTACGCGCGCTGCTTGCGAGCAAGGAGGAGGCGGACAAGCGGTAACTTATAAGCGTCTTTATTTCAGTAGCTCACTGTAACACTAGCCCGCTCTGGGCTGCGCGCCCCGTGTATATCCTCAGGCCACGCCTACCCCTCGGGCGTGGCCCTCGCCCACTTGGTGCGCGGAATGATGTCACCACGCCAGTGGGCTTTTGTGTCCGCCACACGCGCCCCCCCAGAATTCCCGCGCACCTGGAGGGCCAGTTTGCGGGGCAGACGAATGACCCGGCCGAAGCGCCCCCTGGCGATCGGCGGCGTCCGGGGTGCAGGGATGCCAGGTGGGATGCCCCTGGCTGCCCCTGGGATGGGTGCAGGACCGGGGGGCGGCGTGGCGGCGGTGCTGGGCGGTGCCGGGGGTCCGCCCGCAGGGGGCGGCCCCGACGTGGGGGTCGGGCCACTGGCGGTGGATGGTCCACATCGAGGTGGGCCGGCTTGAGGCGGTCTACCGAAACGCGGTCGGGAGTACCGCCGATGTCCAGGGTGAAGTGCTTCAACCCGGTCTCCAGCACGCGGAAAGGCCCGTCGTACGGGGGCCGCAGTGGTGTCTGGTGGGCATCGTGGCAGACGAAGACGTACTCCGCCGTGCGAAGCTCCGGGGCGACGTGCGTCGGTGGGTGCCCGTGGCATGCCATTGGCACCGGGGCGAACCTCTGGGCGGTCTCTTGCAGAGCGGAGCGCTGCTGTGCCGCGGACCATGGTGCCGTGGAGTCGGGGAGGAACTCGCCCGGCACCCGCAGCGGTTGCCCGAAGACCAACTCCGCCGCGGATGCACGCAGGTCCTCCTTGGGCGCCGTCCGGAGGCCCAGCAGGACCCAGGGGAGCTTGTCGACCCAGCCACCGTCGCGGAGGGTGGCCCGGAGCGCGGCCTTCAATGAGCGGTGAAATCGCTCACACAGGCCGTTAGCCTGGGGGTGGTAGGCCATGGTTCGGTGCAGCCGGACCCCGAGCCCCTGCGCGACCGCCCCCCAGAGCTCCGAGGTGAACTGGGGGCCGCGGTCGGACGAGATGTCTGAGGGGGCGCCGAACCGGGCGACCCAGGTGGCGATGAAAGCCTGCGCGACATCGGCCGCCGTTGCCGACACCAAGGGCACGGCCTCCGGCCACCGGGTGGTGCGGTCCACCATGGTGAGGACGTGGGTGAAACCCCGCGAGGGGGGCAGAGGACCCACCAGGTCCACGTGGACGTGGTCAAACCGGCGTTCCGGCACCGTGAACGGGGCCAACGGGGCCTGGGTGTGCCGGTGCACCTTGGCGCGCTGGCACGCGAGGCACGTCCTGGCCCAGCCACGGACGGCCTTCCGGAGGCCATGCCAGACGAACTTGTCGGCGATCAGCCTTTTGGGAGGCCCTCGCGCCCGGGTGGGACAGGCCGTGGATGGCGTCAAACACCTGGCGCTGCCAGCCCGCGGGCATGATGGGGCGAGGACGCCCGAGGGAGACGTCGCACAAGAGGGCCGCGCCCGCGCCGTCGAATGGCACCTCAGTGACGCGGAGGCCCGTGATGGCGGTCCGCAAGGCCTGGACGTCGGGGTCAGCGGCCTGGTCCGCTGCCATCCGGGCATAGTCGATGCCGAGGTGGACTGCGTGGGCGACGGCCCGGGAAAGGCAATCCGCCCCCGGGTTGTCCTTCCCCGCGACGTGCTGGATGTCCGTCGTGTACTCGGACACGGCCGAGAGGTGACGCTGCTGCCGGGCCGACCACGGCTCGGTGACCTTGCCCATCGCGAAGATCAGCGGCTTGTGGTCGACGAAGGCCGTGAACGCACGGCCCTCGAGCAGATGGCGGAAGTGCCTGACCGCCAAGTGAAGCCCGAGCAACTCGCGGTCGAAGGTACTGTAACGGCGTTCGGGCGGGCGAAGCTGCCGGCTAAAGAACGCCAGCGGTTGCCAAGCTCCACGCACCCATTGCTCGTGCACCGCGCCCACTGCGTAGTCCGAGGCATCGGTGGTGAGGGCGATCGGTGCATCGGGCGCCGGGTGCGCAAGCATGGTGGCGTTAGCCAAGGCGAGCTTCGTGCCCGTGAACGCCGTGTCCATCTGCTCGGTCCAGGTAACGTCGCCTTTGCCCGGCTTACCTCGGAGAGCTTCGTGCAGGGGGCGCAGGAGCTGGGCGATACGGGGCAGGAACCGATGGTAAAAGTTCACCATGCCCAGGAACTCCTGCAGCCCTCTGATCGTGCGGGGGCGCGGAAACCCCTTCACCGCCTCCACCTTTGCCAGCAGGGGGACGGCTCCGTGCCTGGTGACACGGTGCCCCAGAAAATCGATTATGGCGGCGCCGAACCGGCACTTTGCGGGGTTCACAATCAGGCCATGCTGGCCCAGGCATTCGAAGAGCGTGTGGAGGTGGCGTAGGTGCTCTTCGCGGGACGCGCTGGCGACGAGGATATCGTCCAGGTAGACGTAGACAAAATCCAAGTCGCGCAGGACGCTGTCCATCAGTCGCTGGAACGCCTGAGCCGCATTCTTCAGACCGAAGGGCATGCGCAGGAACTCGAAGAGTCCGAATGGCGTGATGACCGCCGTCTTCGGGACGTCCTCCCGCCTGACGGGGACCTGGTGGTATCCGCGGATGAGCTCCACCTTCGAGAAGAAGGACATGCCCGCCAAACGGGCGGAAAAGTCCTGAATGTGGGGGACGGGGTAGCGGTCGGGGGTGGTGGCATCGTTGAGGCGGCGGTAGTCTCCGCACGGCCGCTATCCTCCGCCGGGCTTCGGCACGATGTGCAGCGGCGACGCCCAAGCGCTCTCTGAGCGCCGAACGATGCCGAGTCGCTCCAGGGTAGCGAACGCCGCTTTTGCCACCGCCAGCTTCGTCGGCTCGAGGCGGCGTGCCCGGGCGTAGACCGGTGGCCCGACGGTGGAGATGTGATGGGCCACCCCGTGCTGGACGGCCCCCGCCGAGAAGGTGGGCCACGTGAGGGCCGGGAAGCCGGCGAGGAGGCGGGTGAATGCGTCCGCTGCCGGAAGCATACAGACCAACGTGGCCGGAACCGAACCGTTCGGCAAGCCGCTTGGCAAGCCGCTCGTTGAGCTGCACGACGAGCTGGGCAAGGCACAAGCGAGTGAGCTGAACGTCTCGGCCTGGACAAGACGTCTGCGCTTGACGTCGACCAGGAGCCCATTAGCGCACAGGAAGTCCACGCCAAGCAGTGCCATGGGCACGTCGGCGGTGACGAACGTCCATCTTAAAACCTGCCCTCCGAACCGCAGAGAGAGGCAGCGTTTTCCGTACATACGGATGGGCGTCCCGTTCACGGCAAGCAGCGCGGGGCCCCCACCCGCGGCATGCTTGTCTGATGTGCCGGCGGGAACGACACTCACCTGCGCTCCCGTGTCGCACAGGTAACGGCGCCCAGAGAAGGTGTCCGTTATGAACAGCAGGCTGCTCGAACGGCCGGCGCTCATCGCCACTATTGAGCGCCGGCCCGGGCGTTTCCCGACCTGTTAAAGGAGCATGGCGGATGACACTGCCGAGCTTCGTGGCCGAACTTGGCGTGGAACCAGCACCAGGTGGTGGAGCTGGAGGGGCGCGGCTGGCTCCGCCAGGCCGGTGGAGTTGGCGGGTTTCCCCGCGGTGGCGGTTTTCGCCGCGGCGGTGGGCGGGGCGTGGCGGCGGTCACGAGGTGCGTATCAGCATGCTGCGTATGCTGTATAAGCTGATGCTGTGGATCAGCAGCATCAGCAGCATCAGCCACGAGGGCCGTGACGGCCACGCCGACTCTCGCCCGCGTGTCCGAAGCGGCGAAGTACTTGTCCGCCTCGGCTGCCAATGCTTGGGGTTCCATTAGCCCGGTCCCGGCCAACGCGAGGCGAACCTGCGCTGGAAGTTGGCGACGGAAAAGCGCCCGGAATAGAGAACCGGGGGCTTCGTCGCCCAACAGTGACAGCATATGGTCCATTCGGACCGACGGGCGCGTGTCACCGAGCTCGGGGAGATCCAGGAGGCGGTCGGCCCGTGCGTCGTCCGTGAGGCCGAACGTGGCTAGGAGTAGCCGCTTGAGTGCCTCGTACTTGTGGCCGTCCGGTGGGTGGCGAAGGACGGACACAACTCGAGCGGCCGTGCCGGGCCCCAGGGAGGCGATGACGTGGCAATAGCGCGTGTCATCGCCGGTGAGGCGCCGAAGCTGAAATTGGGCTTCGGCCTGGACGAACCAGACTTCGGCCTGAGCCTCCCAAAATTCGGGAAGTTTGATGAAGTTGGCCATGGCAATGGCGTTGCGTGTGGAAGGATCGCTCCGGCAGATCCAATGTCGAGGGGGTCACCAGTAAAGCGCGGCGTTACGCGCGCTGCTTGCGAGCAAGGAGGAGGCGGACAAGCGGTAACTTATAAGCGTCTTTATTTCAGGAGCTCACTGTAACACTAGCCCGCTCTGGGCTGCGCGCCCCGTGTATATCCTCAGGCCACGCCTACCCCTCGGGCGTGGCCCTCGCCCACTTGGTGCGCGGAATGATGTCACCACGCCAGTGGGCTTTTGTGTCCGCCACAATACAATAATTATTTTAACAATAGTTTTAAAAATCCGAAACTTTCGTGCGATTGAAGTATTCCAGAAGCAGTCCCGAACACCAGCGCACCTGCTTATACACCTTCCCATTGAACCTTTATTTAAACTCAAGCACTGCAAAACTTGAGGTTCTTTATAAGTAATATGACAGACAATTTGTGTTCTGCAGTTTTCATGTATACGTCAATTTGAATAAAATATTGTAAAATCCGTTATAAATAAATAAATTCCGGGTTTTACCGCCATTGTCACCAGTGTCTATTACGCCGCACTATTTAACACATTACATTAGTTATTTTTGCTTGTTGTTTGTGTCCTTTATGGCGTCCTTAAAAACAGTAAATTTACTGTTTGGAATGATTTTCAACTTTGTTCGACTGCATGGCAGGCAGACAGAGTAAATTAATTATTTTAATTCCTGTCTATCTGAGAGCGATTGGGACAAATTCAGAGACAAAGAACTGCTAAACTACAGGTGTGTCTTCTGGATCATGTTCTGATTCGTGTTAAAAATATAACATTCAATTCAAATACAGTCACATGAAAAAGTAAGTACACCCCATGTAAAGTTTTGACTTTTTCAACATATTTCAACATACAGCTATTTGATCTTCATTTCAACAATATTGATAGATTAAGGTGATATAATATACCACATATCATAAAACATTTACATTTTGTAGTCCATTGTATAATTTAAATAAACATAAATGCAAATTTCGCATGTGGAAAAAGTAAGTACACCCTTGGCTCTAATAGGTGGTATTGCCCCCTTTGACAGAAATAACCTCAAGTAGGCGTTTCTTATAACTGTCTACCAGTCTCTGACATCGACTGGGAGAAATTTTTGCCCACTCCTCCATGCAGAATGCTTTCAGCTGTGCGATGTTTGAGGGGTTTCTTGCATGCACAGCTCGTTTCAAATCCCCCCACAACATCTCGATGGGATTTAGATCCAGGCTTTGACTTGGCCATTCCAGAACCCTCCATTTCTTTCTTTTCCAGCCATTCCTTGGTGGATATACTGGTATGTTTAGGGTCATTGTCATGTTGCAAGGTCCACCTTCTGTTGAGCTTCAACTCTCCGACAGATGGCCTCACATTATCCTCAAGCACCCTCTGGTACAATGAAGAATTCCTAGTGGATTCTATGATGGTGAGCTGCCCAGGCCCTGATGCAGCAAAGCTGCCCCAAACCATAATATTTCCACCACCATGCTTTACAGTTGGTATCAGGTTCTTGTGGTCAAATGCTGTCTTTGGTTTTCGCCAAACATGTCTTCTGGTACTGTGCCCAAATAGCTCGACCTTTGACTCATCTGTCCAGAGCACATTGTTCCAGAAGTGCTGGTCTTTGCCTAGGAGTTCATTGGCAAACTTTAGTCTTGCCCTGATGTTCTTTCTGGACAGCAAAGGTTTCCTCCTGGCACACCTCCCATGTAGATCAAATTTGTGCAGCCTGTTTCTAATGGTAGACTCGTGCACTTTGACATCAACAGTGGCAAGAACTACATGTAGGTCCCGTGATGACATTCTGGGGTTCTTCGAGACTTCTTTCAGCATCTTGCAGTCTGCTCTCGGGCTGAACTTGCTGGGGTGGCCTGGCCTGAACAAGTTGGCAGTTGTTTGGAATCTTCTCCACTTGTAGATGATCTTCCGGACAGTCGAATCATTGATTTCAAATTGTTTGGAGATCTTTTTAAATCCCTTCCCAGACTCGTCGGCATCTATAACCTTCTTTCTGAAGGCCTCAGATAGCTCTTTTGATCTTGGCATGGTGACGCTGCACACTTCAACAACAAAGAGCAAACCAAACTAAATGTCTGAGGTTTAAAGAAGACAGGTTCCTCCAAGATCCTCTCTAACGATGTTCTAATCATTTGCACCTGAGCTGGTGCACCTGATTCTAATTTTAGGTATTTGAAGTAGTGATAAATGTAGGGGTGTACTTACTTTTTCCACATGCGAAATTTGCATTTATGTTTATTTAAATTACACAATGGACTACAAAATGTAAATGTTTCATGATATTTGTTATATTATATCACCTTTATCTATCAATATTGTTGAAATGAAGATCAAATAGCTGAATGTTGAAATATGTTGAAAAAGTCAAAACTTTACATGGGGTGTACTTACTTTTTCACGTTACTGTATATTGTTCCTCAATCATAAACTGATAAGACAAACAGAGAGACGACGGACGGACCGACGGAAGGACATGACCCAATTGCTTACCCCTGCTTCTCACTTTGTGTGTGCGTGGTAATAACAACGCCAATGATAATATAATATTAATGTTATTGCAAAACAATATTGATACTAATAATATTGCTTCTCCCCAAGGGGTGTTTCCTCCTTGGACAAACGCAGTGTTAACGTTTATAAATAGCTTATTGTGACGTATTGTTGGGGAAACTCTACCCCGGAAGTAAAAAAAATATTATAAACTACAAACACCAATGATTACCTTTTTAAACAGTCGCTACTGCTGTTTAACACTAAACTGAAAGGGAGGAAACCCGACGTTTTTGAGGCATTTTATGCTTATAAAATCCCCCACAGACTAACGGACCCGAGCCTAGATCTACTGTAATCTATATGCCCCAGAGAATATAAAAAACCAATAGCAGGAACCTTCCCAAAGGTCGTGTGTGTACTCGACTTGCAAATCCCCCAAAGACTAACGGACCTGAGCCTAGATCTACTGTAATCTATATACCCCAGAGAATATAAAAAACCAATAGCAGGAACCTTCCCAAAGGTAGTGTGTGTACTCGACTTGCAAATCCCCCAAAGACTAAGGGACCCGAGCCTAGATCTACTGTAATCTATATACCCCAGAGAATATAAAATACCAATAGTGTGAGCCTTCCCAAAGGTAGTGTGTGTACTCGACTTGCAAATCCCCCAAAGACTAACGGACCCAAGCATAGATCTACTGTAATCTATATACCCCAGAGAATATAAAATACCAATAGTGTGACACTTCCCAAAGGTAGTGGGTGTACTCGACTTGTAGTTAAACCAAAGTTGGACTTTGTGCCCATTGAAGACGCCTAAAAGTGTGTTTGTTCACCGCCGACAGTACCGTCACAGTTACACCGTTACGGAGAGCGACGGGTGTCCGACACGAATCTCCTTGATGAATACGGGTGTCCCTTGATTAATAGGCGCTCGCATTTAAAATTGCGGTTCGGAGTGCGAATCGATCCAAGTCCTGTCCGAATGTATCATTTTACTCCACAGGAGGTGTGTATGCAAAGAGCCCTCGGAGCGAAGCCACGTTCGATACCCGCGATCTTGAGGCTGACATTTGCCTCCTTCCAACAAGCAATTAAAACGCTTTCTCGCTGCCTTTTCATTAATCGCCCCCATCGTTTGAGACGTTGCAGGGTCGTTGCGGTGACAGGTGCCCGATAAAAGCACACGGCGACCACCGAACGGAGTGTCATCCTTTCTTGCATCTCCTTATGTCCGTCAATATACGGGCCGCCTTCACCGAGCCCTTTAATTAATCTATGAGGATATTTTAGAGTTTTCTTTGCCACTGTCAAACTTTAAACGGCCCTGCCGATACGTCAGTGTGTATAATTAAAGAACCGCGTGTGCGGACGGGACTCACCGCACCGAGC